>NC_057797.1:506346523-506698699 GCF_018294505.1 Triticum aestivum
CCTTGGGCTCCGGTAACCCAAGGGAAAAAGAGGCTAGGTGGCGAATGGTAAAACCAAGGTTGGGCATTGCGGGAAAAGCTTTAATCAAGGTGAACTATCAAGGGGTTCCCATTATAACCCAACCGCATAAGGAACGCAAAATCCGGGAACATAACACCGATATGACGGAAACTAGGGCGGCAAGAGTGGAACAAAACACTAGGCGAGAGGCCGAGCCTTCCACCCTTTACCAAGTATGTAGATGCATTTAAGATAACATGGCAATATAATGATATCCCAACAATTAAATAAAAGATGTTCCAACAAGGAACGGCCTCCAATCTTCACCTGCAACTAGCAACGCTATAAGAGGGGCTGAGCAAAGCGGTAACATAGCCAATCAACGGTTTGCTAGGACAATGGTGGGTTAGAGGTTTGACATGGCAATTTGGGAGGCTTGCAAGCAAGTGATAGGCATCGTAGCAATGGCATAGCAAAAGAGCGAGCAAACTAGCATAGCAAAGATAGTAGTGATTTCGAGGGTATGATCATCTTGCCTGCAAAGTTGTCAGAGTTGACTGGATCCTCACAAGCAAACTCAACGGGCTCCTCGTTAGCGAACTCGTCTCCCGGCTCTACCCAAACAAGACAAGCAAGCAACAAGGATACAATCAACCATGTGCAAACTCAAACAAAAAGATGCAATGATGACATGCTATGCGGGATGCGATGCGGGATGCAAAATGCCAGATATGACAGGAAATGCATGAACCTGGCCCCAACTTGGAATTCCAAGGGTGCCACTGGAAAGATGAGATGAAATCGCTTGAAAACGATATAAAGAACGCCGGAATCGGAGTTACGGTTTGGAAATGGCAAGCGATTCAAATATGACACCGGTCTGCGATTTACAGCAAGTAGGCATCTAAATGCAATGAGATGAACATGCTACAGCCACCAAACATGGCATCAAAATACATGGCAGGGAAGCATTCAAGATGCTTAACAAAAGTCTAGCACTGAGCTACGTCCAAATCATCTATTAACAGGTTGAAACAAGCATGGCAAAAACGCAAATGGTAAAACAGATCTCAGACTTAGTGAAATTAACACTTGTCTGGAATTTCAGATCATATAGCCCTCTTCGGAGCAACAAAACAACATGCTACAGGACCTGAACATGACAAAGAAAGACATGGCATGGAGCTACTCAACAAGCTTAACAAAAGTCCCTTAGTGACCTTGAGCCAAAAGGGATCACAAAATATACTAACAAGCACACGAACATAGCAAAAACATAATCAGTTTTCAGACTTGGTGAAAACTGAGACATGCTGAAATATAACTCATGAAGGCATGTAAACGAGCTCGATGCACTCACTACGGTGCAAGTCATGGCAAGGCAAGCATACATCCCTTAAGAAGGCACAAAATACAAGCTAGACATGGCAAGAACAAAGGCATAGCATGCACGGATCCACTACAATAACATCGACAAAATCGCAAACAAGTTGACGATCTGCCCAGATTCACAACGAAGCAAAAGTAGAGCTCGATTGACTCAAGCTAGGGTGCTCCATAATTGCAAACAAAGACAAGGATGGATAGAGCACTACAAGATTAACAAAACTCCCTTACTGATCATCCTAAAAAGAGGCACGGATTACTAGGAAACAACAAGAACATATGGCATCATGAACTAAACAATCCCAGACTTAGTGAAACTACTAAGTCCCTGAAAACAGATTTTCCGGGTGCCTCACTTTGCAAACTTGCACAAGTCACCACACACATCCTAAAAATGCATGGGTTGCACCTCTGGAAAGATAACAAGATTCTTAACAAAACATATGAACGACTCACAGGCATATCATGCACACAATAATCATGGCAAAAATGACAAAAGTCTAAGATGAACTAACAGATCTGTCAATTAACTCACGAAGCCTCCTTCTAACAGCATTTCGGGCATCAGGATGAACTTAAATGAAAATGATGCAATGGAATGAAATGATGTGCTCGTCGAGACGAACATATTGATATATTATATGTCCAAAACGGAGCTATGGATGCGAACATATAGCCGGTCAAAGTTAGCACAAAAATTAGGGTTACTGGGATAAAAGTCAACAGTCAAATTTCAGATCTCAGATCTGCACGCTTCCCGAGGCTCGCCGGCGCGCACTGTTCACCGGAGCACGGAAGTCGAGGTTCGTCGGAGAGGAAGAAGATCGGGGCGGCGCCGGGGAGGTCGGAGGAGGCCGGAGCGGCCGGACGGAGGAGGAGGCGGCGGCCGGCGCGGTGGCGCGCGGCGGCCGGGCGGTGGCCCGCGGCGGCAGCGGCGGTGGTGGCCCGCGGCGGCGGCGCCCACTGGAGCTGAGGGAGGCGGCGGCGACCGAGGCGAGGAGGCGCGGGGGCGGCTCGGGCTCGCGGGGGCCCGATCTGGGCCTCCCGGGCCGCGGCGGCGGCGAGGTGGCGATGCCACGTGGCGGCGAGCCACTGGCTGCGGGCGGTGGCGGGCGTCGGGTCGGACACATCCGGCGCGGGTCGGACACGTCCGGCGCGGCGGAGAGGGATTTAGGGTTTCGGGGAGAGGGAGAGATCCGAAATTCGGAGGGGGGGGTCCTATTTATAGGCATAAGTGGAGCTAGGAGAGTCCAAATGAGGTGTGGTTTTCGGCCACGCGATCGTGATCGAACGCTCTAGGACATGGAGCAGAGTTTGGTGGGTTTTGGGCCAAATTGGAGGGGTGTTGGGCTGCAACACACACGAGGCCTTTTCGGTCCCTCGGTTAACCATTGGAGTATCAAACGAAGTCCAAATGACACGAAACTTGATAGGCGGTCTACCGGTAGTAAACCAAGGCCGCTTGGCAAGTCTCGGTCCAATCCGGAAATGTTTAATACACACACACGAAAGAAAGCTAGAAATGGCCATCGAAGGAGAACGAAGCACCGGAATGCAAAACGGACAACGGGGAAAATGCTCGAATGCATGAGATGAACATGTATGAAAATGCAATGCACATGATGACATGATACGAGATGCATGACAACGACAACAACACACGGAGACAAAAACCCAAACCCAAGAAAATAAAATAACTTAACGCCGGAAACATCAAGAGTTGGAGTACAAATTGGGAAAGTTACATCCGGGGTGTTACAGGGGATCATAACGAAGAAGTGAGCGTTGGTTTCGTTGGATTTGGACAAAGGAGTAAAAAGTTACGGTCGATTGAAATAGAGGGACTAAACTGCAAATAAAGCATCTACAAAGAGGTCCCTGTCTAAAACTAACAGAAAAAGAAAAAAGCTAAAAAGCGAACGTTCGCTTTCTAAACCTATCTAGCGAACGCTCTCTAAAAAAACCTAACTAAAAAATAAAACCGGCTAAACCGAAGAAAACCTAAAGAATAAATCGACCGGGCGGTTTTATACCGGTTCACGTCGGTTCGTACGAAACCGGCGGCGGCTCGGTGGGGAAAACCGGCGACGGTGGTTCGGCGAGGCGGTGGACTCCGGCGAGCTCGGCGCGGCAGCGACAACAGCGGTGGGCGGCGTCGGAGGCGCGGGGCGGGGCCGTGGGCGGCAGGCGAGGGCGGCGAGCGGCGCAGCGCAAGCAGGCGGCGGCGGTGAAGCAGCGGCGGCGGCGCGAGTTTGCAGAGGGAGGCGGCGGCGAGGAGAGGAACGGGCCCGGGGCGGCACCCTTTATAAGAGGAGGCGAGGTGGTGGCTTGGCGTGCGCGAGGGGCAGGCGAGGAGACCGGGGCGGACACGGCGTCGCCGGTGATGCGTGCGGGCGGCGGACTCCGCTCGGGGTCGGGGACGAGCTGCGCGCGTGGCTGGGCTGGCTGGGCCTTGGCCTGGCTTCGGCTGGGCCGGCCCAGTTAGGGGACAAGTTTTTTTTTGAAAACATTTTCTCTGACAAACAAAAATAATAAAAACAAAATAAAATAAAAATATTATATAGGCATATAATATATCAAAAAATTTAGAAAAAGATTTTCTACGACGTGAACATTTTTATAACTTCAAATAAAATCCACACAAATTCAGATAAATCAAAGAGTGCTACTGGTCTATTAAAATCCAACAAAAATCATTTTAAAAATGCCAAAATGATTTCAAATTAAATTTTGTCCAATTTTCTAATGTAGGGAATCATGTTACCCTATTTTCCATATATTTTATTTTTGGGGAAAATAATTTGAATAAAACCCAAGCAATTCCAAATTGAAAATAATTTCAAAAGGACTTCGAATTTGATCCTTGAAACTCCCAACTCATATTTCATAATTTGAAGTAGTCATTTTATCTCCTCTCATGAAAATCATTGAGGTGCTTAAAGTTTCTGAATTGGAAATATTTTCTAAATGAAATTCAAATATTTTCAACACCCCTTGTCATTTAAATAATGGAAGAAGTCATGCCATCTTCTCTCGAGGGTTTTGTATTTGAAAAGAATTTGAATTCATGGAGATCAAAATGCAAAATGTGAAAGTTTGGGAAAGTCCTTTTATTCCCTCTCATTTAACTTTCCAAAAAGTTTTGAATTTCACTCAATCAATCACACAATAATCAAACAATCAATCTATCTATCTATTTATTATAACATTCCAAAATTTAGAATTTTGGGATGTTACAAACCTACCACCCTTAAAATGAATCTCATCCTCGAGATTCGGAGAGGCTAGAAAGAAATAGGTTAGGTTCGGGTTTTTTTCAAAATTTCATCAATCGTCTCCGGGGTCTGGGGTGCTACCACCCTTAGAAGCATGGGTACGGTTCCATCAAACTCATATACTTCATCCATATTGTTAACAGTGTCGGTGTTCTCAGATCTTCAGGATAATTCCTTGTCTGGGCTCTTTCGGTAGTGGCATAACCTTTTCCTCAATTCTTGTGTCTTTCATCTAGGTAAGGTTCTTCTGTGACTGGGTCTTCTTAGCTGACGGGTCTGGCACCAATACTAAACAACTATCGATATTTCATGGTGGTCAACAATTTATGGTTCCTTCTACAGGAAATGGGTCTGGTTGATCCTCACCCTATAACCTACGGTTGGCAAAAGCTGCCTTGTACAAGGGAAAAATTTCTTATACCATTCTAAGGTTTAAATAGGGTTTTGATCGTTGTCTCTCTACTATAGGTAAGTCACTCAGATTTACCATCCCATATATCAAGGCGAACAATAAAAGTAAGTCGGTATCGTGATCAATCCATCCCGCACCCAAATCATTACCTTGTATACGGTTTGGCGAATCTCGCATTCTAACACTCGGTCATCCTCACAAGCATTGCAGAATTTCTCTTGTCGACGAACCAAGGTTCGGATAAATCCATTGATTCTGCAAACCAAACAAACATCTATCGTTCCTTCAGAACTCTCAGGTTTTGCGTTACTCCTATAAAATCGTTTGTCGATAAATGTCGTATCTTCCTCCAGGGTTTTTCCTTCAGCAAGAATGTGCTTGCTTCTTGGCAGGTCCTGGGGCCTGTGGGTTATGGCCCATCTCATCACTTGTAGTCCTTGAACTTATCATCGGGCAACTGATCATTGTTCCAACTTCCAACTTCCTAGTATTCTTAAATCCATCCAATTGTACTGTCTTCCTTCCTTCTATTGGCACCAAACTAAGACATGATTACTCAGACTCATCATGGAGTTTCCATTGATCCATATTTCCGGCATCATACCTCCTTTATGTCCAATAGTAATTTATCTCTTCATCCTCGTGGGATATCCCTCATACCGAGATAAAAACTTATACTTATGAAGTCCATATTCCACTTCGTGGAACATCATTATCCTTTCCAGGGTCAAGCGTCCTTACAGGGGAATATTGGCCATCTCTGCATGGCACTTCTTCAACTGGGAAACGTGAAACACATCATGAACTCCTGACAGTCCTTCGGATGACTCCAACTTGTTGGCCACTTCTCCCATACGCTCCAAAACTCGATATGGTCCTACAAATCTCGGGGCTAACTTTCCCTTAACTCCAAATTGTTTAACTCCTCGCAGAGGGGGCACACGAAGACATGCTCTATCTCCAATTTCATAGACTACCTCCTTGCATTTTTGAGTCTGTATAACTCTTTTTTCTAGACTGAGCTACCTTCAGTCTATCTCGAATCAACATAACATTCTCTTCTGACTCCTTGATCACAGTTGGTCCAAACAACTGACAGTCTCCAACTTCATCCCACATACTCTTGGGGTATCACACATATCGAGACAAAACTCGTATTCATTTTGTCTGTAATCCACTCAGTGGAGTATCCTTATCTTTTCCAGGGGTCATGGGTTCTTACAGGGTACTACCACCCTTAAAATGCACAAATCTTCCATAGACCATATTTCTCATATCCTCAAAATGGCCAAAATTCTTCTTCGTAGAGTAAAAACTCATAAAATCCATATCAATACCAATGATGCTAACTTTATTCACTCTCAATTGATTGCAATCTCTCGCTTTTCCATTACATGTCTGAACTCAACACCTCAATATAAAAGAAAATGTTCTCACTTCTACTACTCCATTTCTTTTTTTGCAAACTCAACTATCTAGCACAAGTTTCCTTCTCCTTGGGGCATTCTCTGGCAAAGTGCCCTGCTCCATTACAACTAAAACATATTACTTCTGACAAGTATCGGGGTTTCCTTTTTGGGCAATTGTTGAGGTAGTGCCCTGACTCCTTGCACCTGTAACAGGTGATATGACTCAGGTCCTTCCTGGAATCCAATCTGCTTCTCTTCCTGGACCTTTCCATGCCAATCATGGCTTCTATTTCTTATGGGTCATATTCTACTTCCTTTGTCGGGAATTCTACTAGATCCCCATTCAATTTTGGGAGATGTGTCCTTCTTCTCCACATGAATAGCAAGACTTAGTGCAGGGTTTACTCGGGTCCTCTTTGGGTGTGTCCTCCACCTCTTCCTTCATCACAGTTTCTTCTAAAATTCCCGTAAGGGCTCCTTTCTTTACTTCTTTCTTCTGTTGGATGGTTCGTTGTACCATGGGGTAAATGTGACATTGAGTAGGTAGTGGGTAGTCCCTTCACACAAGAAACAAGTAATCTGCCTAGTTGTGCATTCTTCAAATGGGTGACTTCCTTCATAGTCAGGGGATTCATCCTTGTGTTCCATATGGGTGTGTCCTATTTCTCCACAAATCTTGCATGCACAAGGTTTCTTCATATCCTTTCCATAAGGTTTCAACTTCTGGGACACAAGCCGAGACTTTGGCAGAGTCAACTTAAATTCTCTCCAAGTGGTTACTCCTTTCCATCCATTTATGGTTTGGTACATCCTCCACCAAGTAGCAGCACCTCTTTCAAAGCACCGAAGAGCATGCTGGGTCATATCCTTTCCGACTATAAGGTTATTCTTCATGTGATCCTCCATATTCTGAATCCATTGGTCTGTCTCCAATTGACTCATCAGTCCAGAAAATATAAGCTCATCTTCATTCATCCTCTATTGGGTCCATGGGTTTGGGGTGAGATAAGAGAGATAGAGATGGATACACACAACACAAACAAAAGTTTTGAAAAGACATATTTTATTTGTGGCTGTCGGGAAAAACATCAAACAAATGACAACTCACAAACATCGCATCTAACGTAGGTATATAACAGGGGTTTAGTCTTCTAAAGGTCAATAAATCTTCAACATCTCCAAACTCTTCAAGCCTTGTTCATGCCTCCAATGGCTTCTTCCGATCATGCTTGTCTTTCTCAAGTTCTTTTGCTAGATCAACTCTATTGATGCGAAGTCTCTCGTGACGTCCTTTAATATTCTGGAGTTGCATTCCAAACTTCTGGTTTCAACATCCTTCGCATGAACCATGGTCCTACTGTCCTTCAGTTCCTGACGAATCTTCGGTATCTCGAGGTTTTGCTCCTCCAGCTTGGCTACTTCAGCTTCTTGGACCTAAGTTCTTCATGAAATGCTTCCTTGTCAAAATACGGATTCCTGCGGGTCCATCTTAAAATTCCTGATGTAATTCTCCAGATCCTGGTGATACACCAGCTAAGGTTAAAACTGCATCCTTTGCTGATAGATGCTCCATCAACCTTCTACCATCCAATCCTTCCAAAGAAATGCATGCTTAGCTCAGCTCGGTGACCATAGTATCAATGGCGATGACATCACGGATAACCGTGTTTCTGCCCTTGTCATTGCCATGAGCTATCTTCCATAGTTGATATCTCCTGCCTGAGGGTTTTCTTGACAAAACTTTGAGGTTTTTAACTCTCCATGCTCGGTCTTTCTCCGATACACCTTGATCTCGGGTATTGACAACTTCCATAGTCTGCCAAGTTCCATAAGGGTATCCTTCCTAGGTCACACAAATCTGGAAATTCTTCGGAGCCTCCAATTCTCCAAGTCTTCAGAGTCTTCAACAATTGTAGTTTCCATTATCATAATGTATGGTAAAATCCTCTTCATTCCGAATGATCTCGGTTGTCCGATATCTTGTACTTCTTGGAGTGGTCTCATCAGCCGAATTTTCGTGTGGTCAAAAGGGAAAAGGGGGTATGGTCTCACTAAAAGGGGATATTTGAATAAGCTCATAAGAGAAGAGAGGTAAAAGATCTTTTTGAAAAGTAGAGTTTTAGAGAAAACTCTTTCCTATGGGCTTGCCAGTTTCTAGGGTCACGTCCTACAGTCAACATGTGCTCTGATACCATCTTGTAGCGACCCGACCCGAATGGGTCAAGTCTCTGTGCTTAAGTGTCATCCCTGGATTGGTATGCTGACACACACAGTACTCATGGATTTATAACAGAGGTAAATCACATGCTTAAAGTAACGTAAATACTATTACCTCAATCCAAAATATCGGAAGTAACAAGGTTGTGGATTCCCATCAACACCAACGACAAAGTTGAGTGTAGAAATCGTAACCCTAACGTATCACTTACTCGTCGTAAGATAATCCTGTAACATGAGACGTTGCAGCCACAAAGGGTCAGTACATTGAATGTACTGGCAAATTCACACTGTAGAGCAATGCTGAAATATGGCTATCACTACATGCATATTTGGCTGGTGGAAAAGCTCTATGGTTATAGGGTTTTGCGTAAAGCCGATTTTTCCCTACTACAAAGGAATAAATTTTATTTAACTATCATGGTGGTTGTTGAACATTGAGAATGGTTGATAGCATCCTCAATCCCAATTAAGTAACATCATTAAACCCAACAAAATTAATTTTAAAGTAACATGATGAGATTCATATGATAATCCAGGTACTAGATACTCAAGATGTCCATAACCGGGGACACGGCTAATCATGATTAGTTTATACACTCTGCATAGGTTTGCGCACTTTTCCCCACAAGACCCGATCGGCTCCGTTTGGTTTCTCGCACTACATGGTGTTTGAGAAGAAGGATGACCGAGACATAGTCTTTCAGAAGCACTAGCACCTTACGATCGGGTAGACCGTTACACCTACTTTCCCCTACATCTGCTAGTCTACCACTGTAAGAGTTCGCACAACTTAATCAACTATGCTAGAGCCCATAATAGCTTGTGGCTGCACACGGAAGTTTCTAGTATGAATAATCTCATGATCCCTTTGAGTCTGGGTGGCGGTCCATAAAAAAAAGGCAATCCTGGAATACCCAGGTGCCTAGACAGGCAATCGCTGGAATACCCAGGTGCCTAAATCCACCCAGATGTGTGTTAAAGTTGCCACCTTAAGTAAACCATTAATTAACAATCTCACATCTGTCATGAAATCCTCTCAAACCCAATCCACGTCTACGAGCATAGCATAACAGTATAAGCATAACATAATAGTAACTCCCAAGGTTTGAAATGCAGGGCAATAGGTTCCTACCTCATCAACTACTTCCCAATACCCACATGTTATCAATCCTACTCATGCAATGTTTGAGGGTTGAGACTAATGCATAAAAACTGGGTATGAAAAGGGATATGATCAAAGTGTGAACTTGCCTGCAATGTTGATGAAGATGATTCGCACTCAAAACTCTTGATAGCTCTACTCGTCACACTCCGGTCAATCTATCGTAAGCAAGCAATAGTAACCACACATAAGCAATCACTCAAAAGATCAGAAAGAACGAAGAATACGATTCGGAAAACATCAAAACCAAGCAAATAACTCTTGGTACATAAAACAATTTCTAACAGTACCAAAATTATGTGAATTTGGCCTTATCAGAAAGTTTAGGTCAAGAGTTTCGATTTGCAAAAAGAATCAACTCAAAAGGAGCTATGAAACTCAAGTTATGATCAAACGAAGTTTGAATTCAAATCTGATCTAATTCAAATTTTAAACTTTCAAAACATGTTTGGGTTGGATTACTGGATAGAGGGGATCATAACAAAGAAGTGAGCGTTTGTTTCGTTGGATTTGGACAAACGAGTAAAAAGTTACGGTCAATTGAAACAGAGAGACTAAACTGCAAATAAAGCATCTACAAAGAGGTCCCTGTCTAAAACTAACAAAAAAAGAAAAAAGCTAAAAAGTGAACGTTCGCTTTCTAAACCTATCCAGCGAACGCTCTCTAAAAAAACCTAACTAAAAAATAAAACCGGCTAAACCGAAGAAAACCTAAAGAATAAATCGACCGGGCGGTTTTATACCGGTTCACGTTGATTCATACGAAACCGGCGGCGGATCGGTGGGGAAAACCGGCGACGGCGGTTCAGCGAGGCGGTGGACTCTGGTGAGCTCGGCGCGGCAGCGACAGCAACGGCGAGCAGCGTCGGAGGCGCGGGGCGGGGCCGTGGGCGGCAGGCGAGGGCGGCGAGCGGCGCAGCGCAAGCAGGCGGCAACAGTAGCGACGCAAGCGGCGGCGGTGAAGCAGCGGCGGCAACGAGATCTGCGGCGGCGGCGCGACTTTGCAGAGGGAGGCGGCGGTGAGGAGAGGAACGGGCCCGGGGCGGCACCCTTTATAAGAGGAGGCGAGGTGGTGGCTTGGCGTGCGCGAGGGGCAGGCGAGGAGACCGGGGCGGACACAGCGTCGCCAGCGATGCATGCGGGCGGCGGACTCCGCTCGGGGTCGGGGACGAGCTGCGCGCGTGGCTGGGCTGGCTGGGCCTTGGCCTGGCTTTGGCTGGGCCGGCCCAGTTAGGGGACAAGTTTTTTTAAAACATTTTCTCTGACAAACAAAAATAATAATAAAAAAATAAAATAAAAATATTATATAGGCATATAATATATCAAAATTTCCAGAAAAAAGATTTTCTACGACATGAACATTTTTATAACTTCAAATAAAATCCACACAAATTCAGATAAATCAAAGAGTGCTACTGGTATATTAAAATCCAACAAAAATCATTTTAAAAATACCAAAATGATTTCAAATTAATTTTTCTCCAATTTTCTAATGTAGGGAATCATGTTACCCTATTTTCCATATATTTTATTTTTGGAGAAAAATAATTTGAATAAAACCCAAGCAATTCCAAATTGAAAATAATTTCAAAAGGACTTTGAATTTGATCCTTGAAACTCCCAACTTATATTTCATAATTTAAAGAAGTCATTTTATCTCCTCTCGTGAAAATCATTGAGGTGCTTAAGTTTCTGAATTGGAAATATTTTCCAAATGAAATTCAAATATTTTCAACACCCCTTGTCATTTAAATAATGGAAGAAGTCATGTCATCTTCTCTCGAGGGTTTTGTATTTGGAAAGAATTTGAATTCATGGAGATCAAAATGCAAAAGGTGAAAGTTTGGGAAAGTCCTTTTATTACCTCTCATTTAACTTTCCAAAAAGTTTTGAATTTCACACAATCAATCACACAACAATCAAACAATCAATCAATCTATCTATTTATTATAACATTCCAAAATTTAGAATTTTGGGATGTTACATCAACCGCGTTGATAAATGCTTCCGCTTAATGGTCTACGAGGGTACATAGACATACTCTCCCTGAAAGAAATATGCCCTAGAGGCAATACTAAAGTTGTTATTTATATTTCCTTATATCCTGATAAATGTTTATTATTCATACTAGAATTGTATTAACCAGAAACTTAGTACATGTGTGAATACATAGACAAACAGAGTGTCCCTAGTATGCCTCTACTTGACTAGCTCGTTAATCAAAGATGGTTAAGTTTCCTGACCATAGACATGTGTTGTCATTTGATGAACGGGGTCACATCATTAGAGAATGATGTGATGGACAAGACCCATCCGTTAGCTTAGCATTATGATCGTTTAGTTTTATTGCTATTGCTTTCTTCATGACTTATACATATTCCTCTGACTATGAGATTATGCAACTCCCAAATACTGGAGGAACACCTTGTGTGCTATCAAACGTCACAACGTAACTGGGTGATTATAAAGATACTCTACAGGTGTCTCCGAAGGTGTTTGTGGACTTGGCATAGATCGAGATTAGGATTTGTCACTCCAAGTATCGGAGAGGTATCTCTGGACCCTTTCGATAATGCACATCACTATAAGCCTTGCAAGCAATGTGACTAATGAGTTAGTTGCGGGGTGATGCATTATGGAACGCGTAAAGAGACTTGCCGGTAACGAGATTGAACTAGGTATGATGATACCAACGATCAAATCTCGGGCACGTAACATACCGATGACAAAGGAAATAGCGTATGTTGTTATGCGGTTTGACCGATAAAGGTCTTCGTAGAATATGTAGGAGCCAATATGAGCATCCAGGTTCCGCTATTGGTTATTGACCGGAGATGTGTCTCGGTCATGTCTACATAGTTCTCGAACCCGCAGGGTTCGCACACTTAACGTTCGATGACGATTTGTATTATGAGTTATGTGTTTTGATGACCGAAGTTTGTTCAGAGTCCCGGATGAGATCACGGACATGACGAGGAGTCTCGAAATGGTTGAGAGGTAAAGATTGATATATTGGACGAAGGTATTCGAACACCAGAAAGGTTTTGGGACATTTAGGATATTTATCGGGGAACCGAGGGGTTACCGGACCCCCCGGGAAGCTATGGGCCTTAATGGGCCATAAGAGAGCAGGAGAGGGCAGCCCATAGGGTGGCGCCCCCCTCAAGGGAAGTCCGAATTGGACTGGGAGGAGGGGGCGCGGCCCCCTCTTTCCTTTCCCTCTCCCTCTCCTTCCCTCCTCCCCCCTCTTGGAATAGGAAAGGGAATCCAACTAGGACTGGGATTCCTAGTTGGACTCCCCCTTGGCGTGCCCTCCTTGTCCGCTGGCCTCCTCCTCCCCCTCCTTTACATACTTGGCCAGGGGGCACCCCCAAGGCACATCCATTGTTTCTTAGCCGTGTGCGGTGCCCCCCTCCACAGTTTACCACCCCGGTCATATTGTCGTAGTGCTTGATGACCAACAAGTATAGGGGATCAATTGTAGCTCTTTTCGATAAGTAAGAGTGTCAAACCCAACGAGGAGCAGAAGGAAATGACAAGTAGTTTCCGGTAAGGTATTGTCTGCGAGTGCTGAAATTGTAAGTAGCGAGTAGTTTGATAGCAAGATAATTTGTAACGAGCAAGTAACGATAATAGTAACAAAAGTGCAGCAAGGTAGCCCAATCCTTTTGAGGCAAAGGACATGCCAAAACGGTCTCTTATGATAAGCAAAGCGTTCTTGAGGGTACACTTGAATTTCATCTAGTCACCTTCATCATGTTGGTTTGATTTGTGTTTGCTACTTTGATAATTTGATATGTGGGTGGACCGGTGCTTAGGTGTTGTTCTTACTTGAACAAACCTCCTACTTATGATTAACCCTACCGCAAGCATCCACAACTAGGAGAAAAGTATTAAGAATAAATTCTAACCATAGCATTAAACTTTTGGATCCAATCGGTCCCTTACGAAATAGCGCATAAACTGGGGTTTAAGCTTCTGTCACTCTCGCAACCCACCATCTAATTGCTACTCCACAATGCATTCCCTTAGGCCCAAATATGTTGAAGTGTCATGTAGTCGACGTTCACATGACACCACTAAGGGAATAACAACATACATACTATCAAAATATCAAACACATATCAAGTTCACATGATTACTTGCAACATGATTTCTCCCGTGACCTCAAGAACAAAAGTAACTACTCACAAATGGTAAACATGTTCATGATTAGAGGATTATTAAATAGCATAATGGATCTGAACATATAATTTTCCACCAAATAAACCATATATTAATCAACTACAAGATGTAATCAACACTACTAGACACCCACAAGTACCAATCTATAGTTCCAGTAACAAGATTGAACACAAGAGATGAACTAGGGTTTGAGAGGAGATGGTGCTGTTGAAGATGTTGATGGATATTGCCCTTTCCAAGATGGGAGAGTTGTTGGTGATGATGATGACTATGATTTCCCCCTCCGGGAGGGAAGTTCCCCCGACGGAATCACTCCGCCGGAGGGCAAAAGTGCTCCTGCCCAAGTTCCGCCTCAAGGCGGCGGCGCTTCATCCCGAAAGTCCTCCTCTTATTTTTTTCTAGGTCAAAATGACTTATATACCAGAAGATGGGCATCGGAGGTGGGCCGAGGAGGCCACAACCCACCAGGGTGCGCCTAGGGGGGTTGGCGCGCCCAGGTGGGCTGTGCCCACCTGGTGGCCCCCCTCTGGTGTTTATTGGCTCCAGTATTTCTTAAATAATTCATAAAAAACTACGTAAAGTTTCACCTCATTTGGAGTTGTGTAGAATAGGTGTCCTGACGTAGCTTTTCCAGGTCCAGATTTCTAGTTGCGGAATTCTCCCTCTTGGTGTGTTCCTTGCAAATTATGAGAGAAAAGGCATTAGAATTACTCCAAAAAGCATTATTATGGATAAAAACATTATAAATAACAGTAAGAAAACATGATGCAAAATGGACGTATCAACTCCCCCCAGCTTAGACCTCGCTTGTCCTCAAGCAAAAGCTGAACTCGAAAAACATGTCCACATGCTTTGAGAGAGAGGTGTCGATAAAAAAAATACAGACATAGAAGCATCATGTTGATTATTATAACAGAAACAAAATTAAACATAGGACTTTTATCATAGAACTTTTATCATATACTTCTCATGAATAAGTAATAGTTCATCACACAACTTAAGTATAAAGCAAAAACTCTATTAGAAACCAACAAACTATGTTCTCAGTCAACTTTGCAACTACAATTCATCATCTTTTTAGGAAGGGTCATGTGTCAGAGCCTTTAGGAAAGTCCACATACTCAACCATCATATAGTCTTCTATGATTGCTAACACTCACCTGGTACCCATGAGCAAAACGTTTCAACCAGACACATAGAAAGATAGGGGCTTATAGTTTATCCTCCCAACATACTCACCTCAAGGGTGATGTCAACAATAATAACTCATGCTATCTATATTCAACTGGACATATGTGCCTAGATCTTTCCTCACCACATGATGCTTGCCAAAGGAGAAAAATAAAAGGAATAGAGAGAAAAACTTTGACTCTTTGCATAAAAGTAAAAGATAGGCCCTTCGTAGAGGGAAGTAGAGGTTACCATGCGATTATTTGTTTGTATGCTCAATCCCTTAGTGCAAGAGAACGTCACGTTGTATTGCCCCTTAAGATGACAACCTTTATTATGCAGTCTGTCGCTTTTATTCTTTGTCATCCTAGTTCGTACAACGCTCAATTTTCTCTTACACTAAATGATCTCACACTTTTAGAAGAAATTTTATTGCCTTTTTTGCACTGATGACAACTTACTTGAGGGATCCTGCTCAATCCCTAGGTAGGTATGGTGGACACTTGAAAAAGATTTGGGTTTAAGGGTTTTTGGATGCACAAGTAGTATCTCTACTTAGTACGGAATTTTTGGCTAGCAAAGATAGGGGCAAGCATCACATGTTAAAGGAACTATGACAATATGACTTCTATATGAATATAAACAAACATAAACCATTAAGTTGTCTTCCTTGTCCAGCGTCAACAATTTTGGCATATAATATTTTGATGATGGCTTGCACTCACAAAAGATTTCTAGGATAGTGTATCTATATGTGAATCTTCCCTTCCCTTATTAATTCTTTCATGAGTTGCATCATTGACTAATGCTATGTTTTGTCAATCTCCAATAAAATTTTCTACTTATACTTTTCCTTATGTGGTGCCATCACCTACCATAGGATTAGTATATAATCTTATTGATCTATTTCCTTTCTTCATTCATTTCCTTTCTCTTTTTCTTTCTTTATTTATTTTCTTTATTTGCAACATGAAAGTAAAGAAAGCAAAAACTCAGACTAACTTTATTATATAACTTGCACACGATTACAAGGATAGATCACTAAGCAAACTCTCAAAGAAGAAAGGATCAAACTAAACTTTATTCATCTAAAAGAAAATGATTGAACTAAAATAAGTAAAAGCAAAAAGATAGTGGGATGATACGATACCGGGGCACCTCCCCCAAGCTTGGCGGAAGCCAATGGGAGTGCCCATACCCAATACTCAATTCTCCTTTGGTGGTGAAGAAGATGATGGTGGTGAGGACAACTGTGCCTTAAACTTTTTCATATTGTAGTTGAGGAGAGCAATTTCCTCTTTTAAATCATCGACCTCCAACTCCAGCTTCAAGATCTTGTCACATAAATCTCCTTTTCTTTTCTGCCGAAAACAAGAAGGAATAGATCAGTTATTAGACTGGTTAGCTCTCTTAGGAAGACTGGACTTCTTGAATTTTATGTGCATATCCCCAGGTTGAGGTAGAGGAACATCCTCCTCCTCCTCCGAGCTTGAATCATCGATCCTCATCAAGTGAGCATCCACCTTGTCATCCGTAGTTCGACCACAAGGAGGCAGGTCCCCATAGGTCTCTGGGTTAGCAATGAGATGTGAGACATAGCTCTCACCGTCGGAGTCTTCGGACGACATATTTTCAAAATGACGCAGGAAACAGCAAGAAAAGGGAACAGAGGATTTCTCTGCGATACGGTGATAAACAGGTTCGGGAAGTATATATAGATTTTTTTTATCTTGGAGGACAAGTATATGGTAGAAAAATGGAGTATGGAAGGTGTCCGAGGTTGCACAACCCACCTGGGCACGCCCTGGTGTCTTGTGCCCACCAAGGGACGCTTCCTGAAAGTTTATTTATTTCCAAAATTTTAAAATATTCCAAAACTGATAAAAAATATTTTTGCGGATTTTTCAGAGTCCGTTTACTTACCATATCACGTACCTCTTTATTTTCACGATTCTGGAGTGTTCCGAAAGGATTCTTTTATGTGTTCTTCCGGTGTCAAAGTTTGGATAATATTACTTTCAACATTGATAGGCATACCTGAGATATAATGCTTTATTCGTTGCCCATTGACAACCTTCAGGTTAGTACCTTCGGGGTTATTTATTTTGATGGCTCCAGACTGGTAAACCTCCTCGATGATGTATGGGCCTTCCCATTTCGAGAGGAGCTTTCCTGCAAAAAATCTAAAACGAGAGTTGTACAAAAGAATGTATTCTCCAACTTTAAACTCATGCTTTTGAATTCTTTTGTCATGCCATTTTTAAACTTTTTCTTTGAATAACTTTGCATTTTCATAAGCTTTCTTTCTCCATTCATCTAAGGAGCTTATATCAAATAACCTCTTTTTACCAGCAAGTTTGAAATCATAGTTGAGTTCTTTAAGTGCCCAATATGCTTTATGCTCTAACTCAAGAGGCAAATGACAAGATTTTCCATACACCATTTTATAAGGAGACATACCCATAGGATTTTTATAAGCTGTTCTATAAGCCCAAAGTGCATCATCTAATTTCTTAGACCAATTCTTCCTGGACCTATTAACAGTCTTTTGCAAAATTAATTTTATTTCTCTATTGCTAAGTTCAACTTGACCACTAGATTGAGGATGATAGGGTGATGCAATTCTATGGTTGACATCATACTTATCAAGCATCTTACGGAAAGCACCATGAATAAAATGTGAACCACTGTCAGTCATTAAATATCTAGGGACTCCAAACCTTGGGAAAATAACTTCCTTAAGCATTTTAATAGAGGTGTTGTGATCAACACTACTGGTTGGGATGGCTTCTACCCATTTAGCAACATAATCAACAGCAACCAAAATATGTGTATACCCATTAGAGGAAGGAAAAGGTCTCGTGTAATCAAATCCCCAAACATCAAATGGTTCAACAGCAAGTGAATAATTCATAGGAATTTCTTGACGCTTACCGATATTACCTATTCTTTGACATTCATCACAAGAAGATACAAACTTACGAGCATCCTTGAAGAGAGTAGGCCAATAAAATCCAGATTGCAATACCTTATGAGCAGTTCTATCTCCAGCATGATGCCCTCCATAAGCCTCGGAGTGACATTTTCGTAGGATTTGTCCCTGTTCATGCTTAGGCACACAACGTCTAATAATACCATCTACTCCTTTATAAAGATGTGGGTCATCCCAAAAGTAATGTCTTAAATCATAGAATAATTTTTTCTTTTGCTGGTATGTAAAGTTGGGTGGTAAATATTTAGCAACAATGTAATTAGCATAGTCAGCATACCAAGGAGTACTGCTAGCAACATTTATTGTAGCTAACTGCTCATCAGGAAAACTATCATCAATAGGTAGTGGGTCATCAAGCACATTTCCAAGCCTAGACAAATTATCAGCTACAGGGTTCTCAACTCATTTTCTATTAATGATATGTAAATCAAATTCTTGTAACAAGAGAACCCAACGAATAATTCTAGGTTTAGCATCTTTCTTTTCCATAAGATATTTAATAGCAGCATGGTCTGTGTGGATAGTTACTTTCGAATCAACAATATAAGGTCTAAATTTATCACAAGCAAACACCACTACTAAGAATTCTTTTTCAGTAGTAGCATAATTTCTTTGAGCACTGTCTAGAGTTTTACTAGCATAATGAAAAACATTTAGTTTCTTATCAACTCTTTGTCCTAGAGCAACACCAACAACATAATCACTAGCATCACACATAATTTCAAAAGGCAAGTTCCAATCAGTTGGTTGAATAATAGGTGCAGATATTAAGGCTTTCTTGAGTGTTTCAAAGGCTTCTAAACAATCATCATCAAAAACAAAAGGAATAACCTTTTGCAAAAGATTAGTAAGAGGCCTAGAAATTTTAGAAAAGTCTTTGATAAATCTCCTATAGAAACCAGCATGACCTAGGAAACTACGAATACCTTTGATGTCCTTAGGACATGGCATTTTCTCAATTGCATCAACCTTAGCTTGGTCCACTTCAATACCTCTTTCAGAAATTTTATGACCCAAGACAATGCCTTCATTAACCATAAAGTGGCACTTCTCCCAATTCAAGATAAGATTTGTTTGTTCATATCTCTGAAAAACTCGCTCAAGATTGCTTAAACAGTCATCAAAAGACTTCCAATAAACAGAAAAGTCATCCATGAAAACCTCAACAATCTTTTCACAAAAGTCAGAGAATATAGCAGTCATACATCTTTGAAAGGTAGCAGGTGCATTACATAAGCCAAATGTAGCGACCCGACCTCAGACGGTCAAGTCTCTGTGCTTAAGTGTCATCCCTGGATCGGTATGCTGACACACACAGTACTCGAGGATTTATAACAAAGGTAAATCACATGTATAAAGTAATGTAAATACTATTATCTCAATCCAAATAGCAGAAGTAACAACAAGGTTGTGGAATCCCATCAACACCAACGGCAAAGTTGAGTGTAGAAATCGTAACCCTAACGTATCACTTACTCGTCGTAAGATATCCTGCAGCATGAGACATTGCAGCCACAAAGGGTCAGTACATTGAATGTACTAGCAAATTCACACCATAGAGCAATGATGAATAATAGCTATCACTACATGCATATTTGGCTGGTGGAGGCTCTATGGTTATCATGTTTTCGCAAAAAGCCAATTTTTCCCTACTACAAAGGACTATAATTTATTTAACTACAAAGTTGGTTGAAAATATTGAGAAGGTTCCTCCAACTCAATCCCAAATTAAAATCAATAACCCAACAAATTATTTAAGTAACATGATGAGATCAATATGATAATCAAAGTACCAGAGAATCAAGATGTCCATAATCGGGGACACGGCTAACCATGATTAGTTTATACGCTCTGCAGAGGTTTGCACACGTTTCCCCACAAGACTCGATCTCCTCTGTTGGATTTCTCGCACTACATGGTGTTTGAGAAACGGATGACCGAGACACAGTTTTTCAGAAGCATTAACTCTCTACTCTGGATAAATAGTACAACCTACAACCCACTACATCTGCTAGTCTACCTCTTCGAGAGCTTCACGCAACTTACTCAACTATGCCAGAGCCCATAATGGCTTGTGGCTGCACACGGAAGTTTCTAGCATGAATAATCTTATGATCCCTTTGAGTCTGGGTGGCATTACATAGGGTGATCACACGGGTCCTCCGGGATCCCCTTGGGAAAGCACTGGGTTCTCCAGGTGCTCGGGCAAACCACTGGGTGCTCTAGGGTGCCCCTACCATTCCACCCAGATGTGTATTAAAGTAGCCACCTTAAGTTAAACCTTAGTTTACAATAATCTCTCACATCTTTCATGAATTCTCTCAAACCAATCCACGTCTACGTGCATAGCATGGCAGTATAAGCATAACGTAGAAGTAACTCCCAAGGTTTGAATGTAGGACAATAGGTTCCTATCTCATCAACTACTTCCCAATACCCACATGTTATCAATTCCTAACCATGCAATGTTTGAGAGTGAAACTAATGAATAAAAACCAGGTAATGAAAAGTATGATCAAAGTGTGAACTTGCCTTATACAGTTGACGAAGATGATTCACACTCATAACTCCTGATAGTTCTACTCGTCACACTCCGTTCAATCTACCGTGAGCAAGCAATAGTAACCACACATAAGCAATCACTCAAAAATCGAGAAGAACGAAGAAGACAGTTCGGAAAACATCAAAGCCAAGCAAATAACTCTTGCAACATAAAACAATTTCTAACAGTACCAAAATTCCGTGAATTTGGTCTTATCAGAAAGTTTAGGTCAAGAGCTTCGATTTGCGAAAAGAATCAATTAAATCGGAGTTATAAAACTCAAGTTATAATCAAAAGAAGTTTGAATATGAATATGAACAAATTTTGAAATTTGAAAATTTCAAAAAGTTTGTGACACATTCACTGGATAGGTGAAAACAAGACAAAGCTATAGATGCTGGTTTCATCTAATTTGGATGAACGATTAAAAAGTTATGGCTATTTGAAAAATCAGGGTCAAGCTATTTTACGGAAAAAATATGTATGGCTAAAAGAATTCTAGGCCTAATGTATAAATACAGGGACTAATTGATAATCTAATTATTCTACCGTACTAGTCTAGAAATAATAAACTACGAAAGTAAAAAAATGAAGAAACATACCTTTATAAGACAGAGAAAAAAACGACTTCAGAGAGAGGAGACAATTTCCAGAAATCCGTCGGAGAGAAGAAACAATATTTTTTAAATAAATCTAGTCAAACCAAAATATTGATTTAATCAGAATCGGATGATTTTTGAAGGCTTTATGGGTCTATATTTATAGGTGGAAAAGGAAGCTTAGGGGTCAAAGGCTAGGCAATGTGGGACAAAACATAGACGAAATAGAAAAGAAACAGAGGAGGCGCGTCGCATGGGCCTAAACGCGTAAGGCGGTTCGGCCGGCCGCGCAGATGCAATTTTTTTTCAAAAAAATAATATATTTTTTTAAAAATAAATCTAAATAATTTTCCGAAATATACAAAAAGAAAAAAATAAGCATAGGCCGGCCTTCTAGCTATGCTGCGTAGAAAAGCGAAAATAGTTTTGAGCCGCACGTATAATTTTTTTTAAATAGAAACAGAAGGAAAACCGAATAACGAAAATAAACTTAAATTTTATATAGACATATTATATATCAAAAAAATTAGAAAAAGATTTCCTACTGCATGAACATATTTTCAGCGTCAAATAAAATACAGACAATTCTAATAAATCAAACAGTGCTACTGCTCTAAAAAATCCAATAAAAATCATTTTAGAAATACCTAATTAATTCAAATTTGTTTTTCTCCAATTTTCTGATGTAGGGAATCATTTTACCCTAATTTCCATATATTTTATTTTTGGAGAAATTTTTTTTGAATAAAATCCGAATAACTCCAAATTGAAAATAATTTCAAAAGGATTTTAAATTTGATTCTTTGAAACTCCCAACTCATATTTCGTAGGTTTTAAAGAAGTCATTTTATCTGCTCACATGAAAATCATTGAGTTGCTTAGAGATTCTGATTTGAAAAAAATATTTCCAAATGAAATTCAAATATTTTCAAAAACTCTTTTAATTTATTTAAATGGAAGAAGTCATGTCATCTTCTCTCTAGGGTTTTGCGATGAAAAGGATTTGAATTCAAAGAGATCATAAATGCAAGATGAAAGTTTGGGAAAGTCCTTTTATTCCCTCTCATTTAACTTTCCAAGAGTTTCGAATTTCACTCAGTTTCACACGATCAATCAAACAATCAATTGAATCTATCTATTTGTTATAACATTCCAAAATTTAGAATTTTGGGATGTTACAAACCTACCACCCTTAAAATGAATCTCGTCCTCGAGATTCGGAGAGGCTATCAAGAAATAGGTTAGGGTTTGGGGGTCTCCTCAAAATCCATCGACCATCTCAGGGGTCTGGGGTGCTACCACCCTTAGAAACATCGTTACGATCCCATCAATACTCATATACTCCATCCTTATTCTTAACAGGGCCGGTCTTCTCAGATCTTCAGTATAATTTCTTCTTTGGCTCTTCCGGTAGCAGCATAACCTTTACCGCAAGGGACAATTGCATTTTTACCCCTAGTTGGTTCCTACCCACGGGTTTTGCCCTTACTTTTCGAGCTTGCTCAGTTTTGCCATTACTTTTTCTGTCGTGGTCCCTCGAATGCCCTTTGACCGTTTAACCAAAACTTTGAAAATTCATAACTAATTCATACGAACTCAGAAAAATGCAAATAAAATATCAAAATGTTCAGATAAACATTACCTTTGTATGCATATCATTTGCATTCAGGACAAAAGCACCCTTTAAACTACCTGGGGTAATTAATGTTATTAACATTATTAACAATAAAAAAGGTATGAACCATATTTTCTCATGAATAAAAATTACATGCAAATGTAGGTGATGTTTTCTGAACATCCAGATATCTTATTTGCATTTTTCCGAGTTCGTATCATCTTGTTATGAATGTTCTAACGACTTTGACCATTATTTGGAAACTTCATAACAAATTGATACGAACTCTGAAAAATGCAAATAAGATATCAGGATGTTCAGAAAACATCACCTACATTTGCATGTAATTTTTATTCATGAAAAAAATATTGTTTGTACCTTTTTATTTTTAATAATGTTAATAACATTAATTACCTCAGGTAGTTTAAAGGGTGCTTTTGTCCTGAATGCAAATGATATGCACATAAAGGTAATGTTTATCTGAACATTTTGATATCTTATTTGCATTTTTCCAAGTTCATATGAATTATTTATGAATTTTCAAAGTTTTAGTCAAACGGTCAAAGGGCATTCGAGGGACCTCGGCAGAAAAAGTAAGGGCAAAACTGAGCAAGCTCGAAAAGTAAGGGCAAAACCCGTGGGTAGGAACGAACTAGGGGCAAAAATGCAATTGTCCCTTACCGCAATTCTTCTGTCCTTTCATCTTGGTAAGGTTATTCTGAGAATGGGTCTTCTTAGCTGACGGGTCTGGCGCCAATACTAAACAACTATCGATATCTCATGGTGGTCATCAAAAAATTTGACTGGGTCCTTGCAGTAAAACGGGTCTGGGCTTGAACCTCACCGTATGACCTACGGTTGGCAACAGCTGCCTTGTACAAGGGGAAAAATTGTCATACCATTCTAAGGTTCAAACAAGGTTTTGAGTCGTCGCTCTACTATGGGTAAGTTACTCAGATTTACCATCCCATATAGCAAGGCGAATAATAAGCGTAAGTCGGTATGGTGATCAATCCATCCCGCACCCAAATCATTACCTTGTATACGGTTTAGCCAATCTCGCATTCTAACACTCGGTCATCCTCACAAGCATTGCAGAATTTCTCTTGTCGACGAACCAAGTTCGGATAAATCCATTGATTCTGCAAGTCAAACAAACATCTATCGTTCCTTCACAACTCTCAGGTTTTGCGTTACTCCTATAAGATCGTCTGTTGATAAAATCGTAACTTCTTCCATGGTTTTTCCTTCAGCAAGAGTGTGCTTGCTTCTTGGCAGGTCCTAGGGCCTGTGGGTTATGGCCCATCTCATCACTTGTAAACCTTGAACTCATCATCGGGGCAACTGGTCATTATTCCAACATCCAACTTCTAGCATTCTTAGATCCATCCAATTGTACCATTTCCCTTCCTTCTATTGGTGCCAATCTAAGATGGTGATTACTCAAACTCATCATGGAATTACAATTGCTCCATATTGTCAACATTATACCTCCTTTATATCCAATAGTACTTCATCCCTTCATACTTCTTGGGGTATCCAACATATCGAGATAAAACTCATACTTATTTTGTCCAAGGTCCACTCCATGGAATATCATTATCTTTTCTAGGGGTCAAGTTTCCTCACAGGGTACTACCACCCTTAAAATGCATAGATTCATCCATAGACCATAGTTCTCATATCCTTGAAAATGGTCAAAACTTTCTTCATAGAGTAACAACTCATAAAATCCAAATCAGTACGCACGATACTAACTTTATTGATCCTCAAATTATTACAATCTCCTGCACTTCCATCACATGCCTCAACTCAACACCTCAATATAAAAGAATTTTTCCCACTATTTCTACTATATTTCTTTTGTTGCAAACTCAACTATTTAGCACAAGTCTCCTTCTCCTTGGGGCATTCTCTGGCATAGTGCCCTGCTCCATTACAATGAAAACATATTACTTCTGACAAGTCTCGAGGTTTCCTTTTTGGGCAACCGCTGAAGTAGTGCCCTGACTCCTTGCACCCAAAACAGGTGATATGACTCATGTCCTTCCTGGAATCCAATCTATTTCTCTTCCTGGATTTTTCCATTCTAATCAGGGCTTCTATTTCCTGTGGGTCATACTCTACTTCCTCTGTCGAGAATTCTACTAGATCCCTATCCAGACAATTCTAGGAGATGTGTCCTTCTTCTCCACATGAATAGAATGACTTAGTGCATGGTTTAATAGGGTCTTCTTTGGGTGTGTCCTTCACCTCTTCCTTCATCACTGGTTCTTCTAAAATTTCCATGAGGGCTCCTTTCATTGATTCTTTCTTCTGTTGGATGGTTCTTTGAACCACGAGGTAAATGTGACACTGAGCAGGGTAGTGGGTAGTCCCTTCACACAAGAAACAGGTATTCTGCCTAGTTGGGCATTCTTCAGCTGGGTGACTTCCTTCACAATTAGGGCATTCATCCCTTGTGTTCTCTATGGTTGTGTCCTATTTCTCCATAGTGCTTGCATGCACAAGGTTTCTTCATATCACTTACATCAGGCTTCAATTTCTAGGACACAAACCAAGACTTTGGCAAAGTCAACTTAAATTCTTTCCAAGTGGTTACTCTTTGCCATCCATTGATGGTTTGGTACATCCTCCACCAAGTAGCATCACCTCTTTCAAAACACTGAATAGCATGCTGGGTCATATCCTTTCCGGCTATAGGGTCATTCTCCATGTGATCCTCCATGTTCTGAATCCATCGGTCCGTCTCCAATCGACTCATCGGTCCAGAAAATATAAGCTCATCTCCATTCATCCTCTATTGGGTCCATGGGTTTTGGGGTAAGATGAGAGAGATGGAGAGGGATACACACAATGCAAAAAAAAGTTTTGGAAAGGCGGATTTTATTTGTGGCTGTCGGGAAAACATCAAACAAGATGACAGCTCACAATCGTCGCATCTAACGTAGGTACATAACAGGGTTTGGTCTTCTAAAGGTCAATAAATCTTCAAGGTCATCCAACTCTTCAAGTCTTGTTCATGCTCCGATGGCTTCTTCCGATCATGCTTGTCCTTCTCAAGTTCCTCTGCCAGATCTCTGTTGACGCGAAGTCTATAGTAACATCCTTTAATATTTCTGGAGTTGCGTTCCAAAGTTCTGGGTTTCAACTTCCTTGTCATGAACCAGGGTCCTACTGTCCTCCAGTTCCTGACGAATCTCCGGTATCTCGAGGTTTTGCTCCTCCAGCTTGGCTACTTTTAGCTTCTGGGTCCTGAGTTCTTCACGAAATGCTTCCTTGTCTAATATGAATTCCTAGAGGTCCACCCCAAACTTTTTGATGTAATACTCCAGATCCTGGTGATACACTAGCTAAGGTCAAAACTTCATCTTTTGCGGATAGGTGCTCCATTAGCCTTCTACAATCCAATCCTTCCAAATAAATGCATGATTACTCAGCACGGTGACAATAGCATAAGCGGCACTAACATCATGGATAGCCTTGTTTATGCCCATGCCATTGCCATGAGCTATCATTCCATAGTTGATATCTCATGCCTTAGGGTTTTCTTGACAAAAACTTTGAGTTTTAACGCTCCATGTTCCTGTCTTTCTCCACACACCTTGATCTCGGGTATTGACAGCTTCAATAGTCTGACAAGTTAAATAAGGGTAGCTTTCATAGGTCATACCAATCTGGAAATTCTTCAGAGCCTTCAAATTTCCCTAGTTTTCGGAGTCTTCAACCATTGTAGTTTCCATTATTCAGATGCACGGTCAAATCCTCTTCATTCCGAAGTGGTCTTAATTGTCCGATATCTTGTCCTTCTTGGAGTGGTCTCATCAGTCAAATCTTCGCGTAGTCAAAAGGGGAAAGGGGGTATGGTCTCACTAAAAGGAATATTTGAATAAGCTCAGAAGAGAAGAGAGGTAAAAGATCCTTTTTTGAAAATGAAGTTGTAGAGAAAATCTTTCCTATGGGCTTGTCAGTTTCTAGGGGTCACATCCTACAGTCAACATGTGCTCTGATACCATCTTGTAGCGACCCGACCTCAGACGGTCAAGTCTCTATGCTTAAGTGTCATACCTGGATCGGTATGCTGACACACACAATACTCGAGGATGTATAACAGAGGTAAATCACATGTATAAAGTAACGTAAATACTATTACCTCAATCCAAATAATGGAAGTAACAACAAGGTTGTGGAATCCCATCAACACCAATGGCAAAGTTGAGTGTAGAAATCGTAACCCTAACGTATCACTTACTCGTTGTAAGATATCCTGCAACATGAGACGTTGCAGCCACAAAGGGTCAGTACATTAGCAAATTCACACCATAGAGCAATAATGAATAATAGCTATCACTACATGCATATCTGGCCAGTGGAGCCTCTATGGTTATCATGTTTCTGCGAAAAGCCAATCTTTCCCTACTGCAAAGGAATATAATTTATTTAACTACAAAGTTGGTTGAAAATATTGAGAAGGTTCCTCCAACTCAAGCCCAAATTAACATCAATAACCCAACAAATTATTTAAGTAACGTGATGAGATCAATATGATAATCCAAGTACCAGAGACTCAAGATGTCCATAACCAGGGACACGGGTAACCATGATTAGTTTATACACTCTGCACAGGTTTGCGCACTTTTCCCCACAAGACTCGATCTCCTCCGTTAGATTTCTCGCACTACATGGTGTTTGAGAAACGGATGACCGAGACACTATTTTTCAGAAGCATTAACTCTCTACTCTGGATAGACAGTACCACCTACAACCTACTACATCTGCTAGTCTACCTCTTCGAGAGCTTCACGCAACTTACTCAACTATGTCAGAGCCCATAATGGCTTGTTGCTACACACGGAAGTTTCTAGCATGAATAATCTTATGATCCCTTTGAGCCTGGGTGGCATTCCATAGGGTGATCACACGGGTCCTCCGGGATCCCCATGGGCAAGCACTGGGTTCTCCAGGTGCCCGAGCAAACCACTGGGTGCTCCAGGGTGCCCCTACCATTCCACCCAGATGTTTATTAAAGTAGCCACCTTAAGTTAAACCTTAGTTAACAATAATCTCTCACATCTTTCATGAATTCTCTCAAACCAATCCACATCTACGTGCATAGCATGGCAGTATAAGCATAACATAGAATTAACTCCCAAGGTTTGAATGCAGGACAATAGGTTCCTACCTCATCAACTACTTCCCAATACCCACATGTTATCAATTCCTAACCATGCATTGTTTGAGGGTGAAACTAATGCATAAAAACTGGGTAATGAAAAGTATGATCAAAGTGTGAACTTGCCTTGTACAGTTGACGAAGATGATTCACACTCATAACTCCTGATAGTTCTACTCGTCACACTCCGTGCAATCTATCGCGAGCAAGTAATAATAACCACACATAAGCAATCACTCAAAAGATCGGTAAGAAAGAAGAAGACAGTTCGGAAAACATCAAAACCAAGCAAATAACTCTTGCAACATAAAACATTTTTTAACAATACCAAAATTATGTGAATTTGGCCTTATTAGAAAGTTTAGGCCAAGAGCTTTGATTTGCAAAAAGAATCAATTAAATCGGAGTTATAAAACTCAAATTATGATCAAAAGAAGTTTGAATATGAATATGAACAAATTTTGAAATTTGAAAATTTCAAAAAGTTTGTGACAGGTTCACTGGATAGGTGAAAACAAAACAAGGCTATAGGCGCTGGTTTCATCTAATTTGGATGAACGAGTAAAAAGTTATGACTATTTGAAAAATCAGGGCCAAACTATTTTACGAAAAAATAGGTATGGTTAAAATAATTCTTGGTCTAATGTATAAATACATAGACTAATTGATAATCTAATTATTCTTCCGTACTAGTCTAGAAATAATAAACTATGAAAGTAAAAAAAATGAAGAAAGATACCTTTATAAGGCAGAGAAAAAATGACTTTGGAGAGAGGAGACAATTTATAGAAGTCCCACCGGAGAGAAGAAAAAAATATTTTTTTAATAAATCTAGTCAAACCAAAATATTGATTTAAACTGAAACGGATGATTTTTGGTGGCTCTATGGGTCTATATTTATAGGTGGAAAAAGAAGGCTTAGGGGTCAAAGACTAGGCAATGTGGGACTAAACGTAGACGAAATAGAAAAGAAATAGAGGGGCGCGTCGCATGGGCCTAAACGCGTAAGGCGGTTCGGCCGGCCGCGCAGCTGCAGTTTTTTTCTTTCAAAAGTTGTTTTTTTTCAAAAACGAAATGATTTTTTTTAAATAAATCTAAATAATTTTCCAAAATATAAAAAAGAAAAAAATAATCATAGGCCGGCCTTCTAGCTATGCTGCGTAGAAAAGTGAAAATAGTTTTGAGCTGCATGTATAGTTTTTTTAAATAGAAACAGAAGGAAAACCGAATAACGAAAATAAACTTAAATTTTATGTAGACATACTATATATCAAAATTTTCAGAAAAAGATTTCCTACTACATGAACATATTTTCAGCGTCAAATAATATACACAAAATTTTTAATAAATCAAATAGTGCTACCGCTCTAAAAAATCCAATAAAAATCATTTTAAAAATACCTAAGTTAATTCAAATTTATTTTTCTCCAACTTTCTGATGTAGGGAATCATTTTACACTAATTTCAATATATTTTATTTTTGGAGAAAAATAATTTGAATAAAATCCGAATAACTCCAAATTGAAAATAATATCAAAAGGATTTTAAATTTGATTCTTTGAAACTCCCAACTCATATTTCATAGGTTTTGAAGAAGTCATTTTATCTTCTCTCATGAAAATCATTGAGTTGCTTAGAGTTTCTGAATTAAAAAAATATTTCCAAATGAAATTCAAATATTTTCAAAAACCCTTTTCATTTATTTAAATGGAAGAAGTCATGTCATCTTCTCTCTAGGGCTTTGTGATGAAAATGATTTGAATTCACAGAGATCATAAATGCAAGATGAAAGTTTGGGAAAGTCCTTTTATTCCCTCTCATTTAACTTTCAAAGAGTTTCGAATTTCACTCAGTTTCACACAATCAATCAAACAATCAATCAAATCTATCTATTTGTTATAACATTCCAAAATTTAGAATTTTAGGATGTTACACCAAAAGGCATACGTCTATAAGCATAAGTTCCAAAGAGACAAGTAAAAGTAGTATTTTCTTGATCAGGTTGAGAAACAGGTATTTGTGAAAAGCTAGAGTATCCATCTAGGAAGAAAAAGTGTGTGTCCTTAGATAATCTTTCAAGCATTTGATCAATAAAAGGCAAGGGGTAATGATCTTTTCTAGTTGCTTTGTTTAATTTTCTGTAATCAATTACCATTCTATAGCCTGTAACAATTCATTGTGGAATAAGTTCATTCTTATCATTAGGCACAACAGTAATACCTACTTTCTTAGGGACACAATGAACATGACTTACCCATCTACTATCAGCTATAGGATAGATTATACCCTCTTCCAGAAGTTTTAATATTTCCATTCTTACCACTTCCTTCATTTTTGGATTCAACCGACGTTGGTGATCAACAACGGGTTTAGCATCAGGTTCCATATTAATTTTGTGCTAACATAGAGTGGGACTAATGCTCTTTAAATCATCAAGAGTATATTTCTTCTTCATGTTCTGAAAGGTTAGCACTAATAATAACAGGATATATCTTCTTTTCACCGAGATAAGCATATTTCAAACTGTCTGGCAATTGTTTTAATTCAAACACAGGATCACCTTTAGGTGGAGGAGGACCTCCTAGAATTTCAATAGGCAAATTGTGTTTAAGCAGAGGACATTGTTAAAAGAAAACATTATCTATTTCATTTCTTTCATGCATATGTAAATCATTTTTATGGTCTAGCAAATATTGTTCTAAAGGATCAGTAGGTGGAACGACAATAGAAGCAAGACCAATTCATTCATCCTTACTAGGTAATTCCTTTTCATGATGATTTCTACTAAACTTGAAAAAATTAAACTCATGAGACTCATCACCAAAGCTAACACCAACAGTTTGTTTCTTACAATCTATCTTAGGATTAACTGTATTTAAGAAAGGTCTAACAAAGATAATGGGACAAAATTCATCTTGTGGAGAACCAAGAACAAGAAAATCAGTAGGGTATTTTATTTTTCCACACAAGACTTCAACATCTCTAATAATCCCAATTGGTGATATGGTGTCTCGATTAGCAAGTTTAATAGTAACATCTATTTCTTCTATCTCAGCAGGTGCTATGTCTTTCATGATTTCTTCATATAAAGTGTAAGGAATAGCACTCACACTAGCACCCATGTCACATAAACCATGATAACAGTGATCTCCTATTTTAACTGAAAGAATAGGTGATACGTCTCCAATGTATCTGTAATTTTTTATTGTTCCATGCTATTATATTATCAACCTTGGATGTTTTATATGCATTTATATGGTATTTTATATGATTTTTGGGACTAACCTATTAACCTAGAGCCCAATGCCAGTTTCTGTTTTTTCCTTGTTTTTGAGTATCGCAGAAAAGGAAAACCAAACAGAGTCTAATTGACCTGAAATTTTACGGAGATCATTTTTGGACCACAAGAAGCCCACGGAGTACCGGAGATGGGCCAGAAGAGTCCCGAGGCCACCACGAGGGTGGGGGGCGCGCCCTACCCCCCTAGGCGCACCCCCTACCTTGTGGCCGCCTCGGGGACCCCCCTGACTTGTTCCCGACTCCAACACCTCTTATATATACCCAAACTTCCAGAAAGAAACCTAGATCGGGAGTTCCGCCGCCGCAAGCCTCTATAGCCACCTAAAACCAATCTAGACCTGTTCCGGCACCCTGCCAGAGGGGGGAATCCCTCTCCGATGGCCATCTTCATCATCCCGACACTCTCCATGACTAGGAGGGAGTAGTTCACCCTCGGGGCCGAGGGTATGTACCAGTAGCTATCTGTTTGATCTCTCTCTCTCTCTCTCTCGTGTTCTTGATTCAGCACAATCTTGATGTATCGCGAGCTTTGCTATTATAGTTGGATCTTATGATGTTTCTCCCCCTCTACTCTCTTGTGATAAATTGAGTTTTCCCTTTGAAGTTATCTTATCGGATTGTGTCTTTAAGGATTTGAGAACACTTGATGTATGTCTTGCATGTGCTTATCTGTGGTGACAATGGGATATCACATGATCCACTTGATGTATATTTTGGTGATCAACTTGCGAGTTCTGCGACCTCATGAACTTATGCATAGGGGTTGGCACACGTTTTCGTCTTGACTCTCCGGTAGAAACTATGGGGCACTCTTTGAAGTTCTTTGTGTTGGTTGAATAGATGAATCTGAGATTGTGTGATGCATATCGTATAACCATACCCATGGATACTTGAGGTGACATTGGAGTATCTAGGTGACATTAGGGTTTTGGTTGATTTGTGTCTTAAGGTGTTATTCTAGTATGAACTCTAGGATAGATTGAATGGAAATAATAGCTTCGTGTTATTTTACTATGGACTCTTGAGTAGATCAATCAGAACGGATAACTTTGAGGTGGTTTCATAACCTACAATAATCTCTTCGTTTGTTCTCTGCTATTAGTGACTTTGGAGTGACTCTTTATTGCATGTTGAGGGATTGTTATATGATCCAATTATGTTATTATTGTTGAGAGAACTTGCACTACTGAAAGTATGAACCCTAGGCCTTGTTTCAACGCATTGCAATACTGTTTACGCTGAATTTTACCACTTGCTACCTTGCTGTTTTTATATTTTCATATTACAAAAACCTATATATACCATCCATATTGCACTTGTATCACCATCTCTTCGCCGAACTAGTGCACCTATACAATTTACCACTGTATTGGGTGTGTTGGGGACACAGGAGACTCTTGGTTATTTGGTTGCAGGGTTGCTTGAGAGAGACCATCTTCATCCTACGCCTCCCACGGATTGATAAATCTTAGGTCATTCTGTCGGTGTACTAGAGTAGGGGTACCCTAGTATCCCGAACTTGTGCACGGGCAGTCGCAGCATCCCGCGGCAAGGCTTGCCGGGTGACCGCCAAGGTCCTCCGTGGTTCCTTTGGAGCCATTCAAGGAAAAAGTATCCAAGCCAAGGAGACAAGACCCCGGCAAGAGGAGCTTGCCGGGAAGGCCAACCAAGGCATCTCAAGGAACTTGCCGCGACGCGCCACGTGTCCCGGCAAGGCCCGGTGAGCGACAAGCTCCCGGACGCGACAAGACAACAACCGCGGCAAGGCGCTTGCCACGGCAAGCCACCACTCTGTGCCCGCACTCCAGCACATCCACCAAAGTGTCACTCTGGGACCCTTCCAGGTGTACGTGGCGGGAGGCTGTGCAGCCAGCGGTGCGCGGTGGCAAGCGGCGCTGACAAGATTGCCATCGTGGCGAGCGGTGGCGTCCCTGACGGTCCCTTTTGCACTATTTAGGTGACGCAGACAGGCATTTAATGCCCTGGTCCCCTGCCGTCAGGGTTAGGTATGATACACTGTAGCAGGTAGCTGTACCAACCGCAACACCTTTCCATTTTTACCCTTGTCTATGTTGCCACCTGTCGGTGACCCCTTGAGCATATAAAAGGAGGCCCATGCGCAACATGGAGGGGGGGGGGGGAAGAGAACACTCAGGCTCGGTCTCGTTAGCTGCTGGGATGTACTGTAGCACTCCGCGCTCCCGAGCAAGAACTTAATACAAACCACAAAGCAGGAGTAGGGTTTTACGCATCCGTGCGGCCCGAACCTGGGTAAACTGCTCGTGTGCTTCGCCTCGATCCGCTCTTCGTGCGACCCTCGCCCCCGCCGAACCGAAAGGGACTCGGTCCGCCGGTCCCATAGGTGCTCGTGGATTAGTCCCCCGACATCTTTGGCGCGCCAGGTAGGGGGATCGAGGTTGTGTGAACCAGATCCGGCGTTCACATGAGCTAGATCTTCATCATCTTCATCGACATGCCGCCGAAGAAGAAGGCTTCGGAGGCGGCTGCTCCGTCCGCGCCGAACCCACCACCGCCGGAGCAAACGGCTGATGGGGCAGACGCCGGCGGAAGAACGGGCGTCGACGAGAGAGCTCACGGTGCTGCCAGGTCCAAGGACAAGGCTGCGCTGCCCATCGGCGGCGTAGCCGGCTCCCACAACGACCGAGCGCACTCCAAGACCTCGACGTCCGTACATGCACCGCGCCCATCTCAGGAGGCGCGGGACCGGCAGCGTCATGGTACTCACGGTACCATGCGTTTGCTGGACCAAGATCGAGCTGGTGGATCTCGGAGTGCTCAAGACCAGCATGCACGCCAACATGCTGGCACGAGCGAGGCACGGTCGCCTGGACGGGATACTGCTCCTTCTAACATAGTTAGAAGTCCGAGCATATCCCGCTCCTCGCACCGTTCGCCACCGCCACCCGCCACTACAGCAGAAGCTTTGGCGCGAGCTCAACTGCTCCTGGACTACCCTCCAACGGCAGACAAGATCGACGACTGGAGGGCCACCATTCAGAGTCTCATCGGCTTCGCCAACGGCGACACTCAACAGCAGCCGAGCACGTCGCAGCCGCGGCAAGTCAGCCAGGCACGAGCCGGTGGCGACAAGACCGGTGGGGGTGCAACCACTGTGCACTCTCCGCCCCGAAGGCCAAGATCGCCGACTCGCCGGATCCACCTCGACAGCGACTCCACCGCGTCATCAGATCCACGAGCTCGTCGCGATCAGCGCCAAGTTCTTCACGAACGACAGCAAGAAGACGCTCGTACTCGCATCGAGCGCCGAAGAGAAGCGCGACGTCAATCGGACCAGCGCGCTGGGCCCTCTGTCGACATGCATGCGCCAGGGGAACCAGGCGACTTGCCGTACGCGGTAGGTTGCCCTGCGTTTACTCGTGAGCTGCGGCAAGTCCAGTGGCCCAGCACGAAGAATTTCAAGCCAGACGTACCAGAGAAGTACGACGGCAAGTCGCATCCGTCGGAGTTCCTCAGCATCTACACCATCGCGGTGCAGGCTGCCGGGGGGCGGGACGACAAGATCCTTGCCAACTACTTCCCGCTGGTGCTCAAGCCCAACGTCAGGTCCTGGCTCATGCACTTGCCGGACAACTCCATATCCTCCTGGGCAGACCTATGCCATCAGTTTGTCGGCGCCTTTACAGGCGGCCACAAACCTCATGGCCAAGAGAGTGACCTTCATCTGCTCGCCCAGAAGGAAGGAGAGCCCCTGCGCAAGTACATTCAGAGATTCAGCCGTGTACAGCACAACATCCCAGATGTCCACCCTGCCGCGGTCATCAGCGCGTTCCATCAGAACGTGCGTAACCGCAGGATGCGGGAGGAGATGGCGATGTGCAAGATCAGAGACGTCAGTGAGCTGTATGCCCTGGCCGACAAGTGTGCACGTGCTGAGGAAGGGAGGAAACTCCCCGGAGAGAATACAGGAGCAGGAGGATCTGACAGCGAGGATGCTGCCCCGGCAAAGAAAAACCGGCGGCGGAACAACAGGAAGAAGAAAGGCAAAGATGTGCTAGTCATTGAGCAGTCCGGCAACGAAGGTGGCGCCAAGAAAGCCAAAGCTGGTAGCTCCGGCAAGGAGATTGCCGCATGCACCAACTGCCAGACTGTGGCGGTCGCCGACAAGCAGGACGGCACCGACAAGCAGTACTGCAAGATCCACCGCACCAAGGGCCATGACCTCCAGAGCTGCAAGAAGGTCGAGCAGCTTGTCCAGCAGCAAAAGGCTGAATACGAGCGACGCGACAAGGAGAGGGCCCAAGGAGGCGCTGGAGAATCCGGCAAGAAGCGCGCCGGCCGGGGAGGACGCCGCGGCAAGGCCAAGCAGCGGCAAGGAGACAGACCTCCCCGCGGCCGCGACAAGGATGAAGATGACGACGACGACGAAGACATGGATGGTGTCGAGACCAGTGAGCAGGAGTTCCAGAAAGCCACAGAGGTCTTGTGCGTTGACGGCGGTGCTTCTCTGCATACTTCGCACCGCCAACTCAAGCAGTGGGTGCGGGAAGTCAATGCGGCGGAACCACCTGTCGAGTCACGCAAGCTTCTGAAATGGTCCAGCACGCCTATCATCTTTGATATTGAGGACCACCCTGATCGCACAACTGCGGTCGGGTGCTTGCCGATGTTGGTTTCACCAACTATCCGCAACCTCAAGGTCACTAAGATGCTAGTTGACGGCGGGGCCGGCTTGAACCTGATCTCCTCCGCTGTACTCCAGAAACTCCAGATCCCTGACAGCGAGCTTGAAGAGACCGGCACATTCCAAGGAATCAACCCGGGAAGGAGCAAGCCGAAGGGGAAGGTCACGTTGCCAGTAACATTTGGCAGCGAGGTGAACTTCAGGACTGAGAGGGTCACTTTTGACGTTGCCGATTTTCCATTGCCTTACAATGGGATACTCGGCCGTCCAGCACTCGCCAAGTTCATGGCAGCCTCTCACTACGCATACAACATGCTGAAGATGCCAGGCCCGATAAGCGTCATCTCTGTCCCTGGCGACAAGAAGGATGCTCTTATCTGCGCCGACAAGATCTACCGGGAAGCGGCAGCCGCAACAGATCGCAAGTCACCTGCCGTTGAAGCTCCCGGGGGGAAGAAGAAGACCAAGTCCGGCAAGAGTTCTGATGCCCACTCCGGCAAGCGCACCTCTTCGGAGTGCTGCGCTGCCGTCGAGGACGCACCATCGAGCTCCACCGGCAAGTGTAAGAAGACAATGGCAGCTCCGCCAGAGACCAAGAAGGTGTCCGCCAAGGAGGACGGCACTGGTGGTACCTTCACCATCAGTGCCACTCTCGACCCTAAATAGGAAAGCGCGCTCATTGCTTTCCTGCGGGCGAACGTCGACGTGTTTGCGTGGCAACCGTCTGACATCCCCGGTGTACCCAGGAAAGTAATTGAGCACCATCTTGCCGTTTGTCCTCATGCGCGGCCCGTCAAGCAGAAGGTCAGGAAGCAAGCAGTGGAGCGCCAAGAATTCATCGCAGAAGAGATCAAGAAGTTGGAAGCAGCAGGCCTTGTCAGAGGAGTGCTCCATCCTACGTGGTTGGCCAATCCTGTAGTCGTGCGCAAGGCGAACGGGAAATGGAGACTTTGTATCGACTTTACCGATGTTAACAAAGCTTGTCCCAAAGACCCATTTCCTTTGCCGCGCATTGACCAGATTGTTGACTCCACGGCCGGATGTGACTTGCTTTCATTTCTTGACGCATACTCAGGATACCATCAGATCTTCATGGCAGAAGAGGATGAGGAGAAGACCGCATTCATCACTCCATGTGGCACGTACTGTTTCATACGGATGCCTTTCGGTTTAAAAAATGCTGGTTCAACATTTGCAAGGGTAGTCCATGTCGCTCTTGAGCCACAAATACACAGAAATGTGGAAGCCTACATGGATGACATAGTGGTCAAGAGCAAGGACAAGGCAACTCTGATTCAAGATTTAGACGAGACCTTTGCAAATCTGCGCAAGATCAGCCTCAAGCTCAACCCCGAGAAGTGTGTGTTTGGAGTCCCCTCCGGCAAGCTTCTCGGGTTCTTCGTGTCTCAGCGGGGAATCGAAGCCAATCCCGACAAGATCAAGGCCATTGAGCAGATTGAAGCACCAAAGCGCGTCAAGGATGTACAAAGACTTGCCGGTTGCGTGGCTGCTCTCAGCAGGTTTATCTCTAGGTCTGCTGAGCGCGCCCTGCCGTTTTTCAAAATATTGAAAAAGGCAGGTCCAATGAAATGGACTCCGGAAGCGGAGGCTGCGCTGCAAGACTTGAAGAGATACCTGTCCTCCACTCCAACACTTGTCGCACCTAAGCCACAAGAGAAGTTGCTGCTGTATATAGCGGCAACCAATCAAGTGGTTAGTGCTGCGTTAGTAGCAGAGAGGGAGGCAGATGACGAGCCAGCAACCACGGCAGGCGCATCCAGCGACAAGCAGGGGGCTTCCCCGACAAGCTCTGGTCCCGACAAGGATGGATCTGCGCAGACGCGCGAGGAGATACAGAAGAGAATGGTACAGCGCCCAGTTTACTTTGTCAGTTCCCTTCTGCAGGGGGCTAGGTCAAGGTACTCTGGCGTGCAGAAATTGCTTTTCGGCCTTCTCATGGCCTCGAGAAAGCTGCGCCATTACTTCCAAGCACATGAGATCACAGTTGTCACTCGTTTTCCGCTGAAGAGGATACTACAGAATCCAGAAGCGACAGGCAGGATTGTTGAGTGGGCACTGGAACTGTCAAGCTTTGGCCTCAAGTTTGAGAGTACTTCAACTATCCAAAGCAGAGCATTGGCAGAATTCATAGCAGAATGGACGCCAACACCAGATGAAGAAATTCCAGAAACGAGCATCCCCGTCGAGGAAGCAAGCAAAGAGTGGCTGATGTACTTTGATGGTGCCTTTTCGCTGCAAGGTGCCGGCGCTGGCGTGCTGCTTGTCGCACCCACCGGGGAGCACCTCAAGTACGTAGTCCAGATGCACTTTCCCAAGGAGCAAGCAACAAACAATACTGCAGAGTATGAAGGCTTGCTTGCCGGTCTCAGGATCGCGGCAGACCTTGGGATCAAGAAGCTCATTGTCAGGGGTGACTCGCAGCTTGTCGTCCGCCAAGTGAACAAGAGCTATCAGAGTCCGTTGATGGAAGCCTACGTCGACGAAGTGAGAAAGCTAGAAGAGCACTTTGACGGCCTACAGATGGAGCATGTTCCAAGAGCTCAGAACGCCATTGTCGATGGCCTATCAAAGTGCGCCGCACTTAAGTTACCTGTGGAACCAGGGATCTTTGTGCTCAAGCTGACTCAACCGTCTGTAACGCCATCAACTGGACAGAGCAAGAAGAGGAAGTTGATTTCTGGTGACTATTTTCCGGCAGAGCTTCCCGAAGCCGCCGCCAAGAAGGTCCCCAAGATCAACGCCAAGAGCGCTGAGGAGCAGTCTGCTCCGGCAAGCCCTAGGGTTTGTTCCGTTGAAGCAGAAGCTCCCGACAAGTTTTGCTCCGGCAAGCTTGCCGGGGAACGTCAAGCTCCGGCAGAGCCGCAGGTTCTCGCCGTAGAAGCGGATGTTCCCGCAGCAGCAGATTTGCCTTTAGTCCTTGTTGTCGAGCCACAAGCTCCAGCATGGACACAGCAGATTGTCCATTTCCTTCAGACAGGAGAACTTCCCGAAGAGCAAGAAGAAGCGGAAAGAGTAGCCCGGCAGTCAAGTATGTACCAGTTTGTCGACAACACACTGTACAGAAGAAGACTCAACGGTGTGAAATTGAAGTGTATTCACCGGGAAGACGGACAAAAGCTGTTGGCAGAGATACATGGAGGCATATGTGGTCACCACATTGGCGCAAGAGCACTTGCCGGCAAAGCATTCCGGCAAGGTTTCTTTTGGCCGACAGCCCTCCAGGATGCAACTGCACAAGTAACCAAGTGTGAAGCGTGCCAGTTCCATTCCAAGCAGATACACCAACCAGCTCAAGCTCTCCAGACGATCCCTTTATCCTGGCCATTTTCGGTCTGGGGGCTCGACATCCTCGGCCCCTTTCCCCGAGCAGTCGGGGGCTTTGAGTACTTGTACGTTGCAATCGACAAGTTCACAAAGTGGCCGGAAGTGGAAGCAGTGAGGAAGGTGACAGCACAGTCAGCAGTCAAGTTCTTCAGGTCGATTGTTTGCCGCTTCGGGATCCCTAACAGGATAATCACCGACAACGGTACGCAATTCACGAGCCGCACCTTCATGCAGTACGTCCAAGATCTTGGCGCCAAGGTCTGCTTCGCTTCTGTTGCTCACCCGAGAAGCAACGGTCAAGCGGAGAGGGCAAATGCTGAAGTGCTGCGTGGGCTCAAGACCAGGACTTTCGACAGGCTGCACAAGTGCGGAAGAAACTGGATCGAGGAGCTGCCGGTGGTTCTTTGGTCGATCAGGACGACGCCAAATCGAGCCACTGGCCAGACACCTTTCGCTCTAGTCTATGGAGCAGAGGCAGTTCTCCCCACGGAACTCGTATACGGGTCACCTCGAGTGCTCGCTTATGATGAGCTTGAGCAAGAGCAGCTGCGACAAGATGACGCGCTACTCCTTGAGGAAGACCGTCTTCAGGCTGCTGTACGAGCTGCTCGCTACCAGCAAGCTTTGCGCCGCTACCATAGCCGCAAAGTTAACGCCAGAAGTCTCGAGGAAGGCGACCTTGTTCTTCGGCGTGTTCAGTCCGCCAAGAATTCCAACAAGTTGACGCCGAAGTGGGAAGGCCCTTACCGGGTGAAACGAGTCACTAGGCCTGGCGCTGTCCGCCTTGAGACCGAAGATAGCATTCCGGTGAGCAATTCCTGGAACATTGAGCATCTTCGTAAGTTTTACCCGTAAGGCGCGGTTGCCGGAACCTGTTCCGGCAACCACCTTTTGTACAAGTCTTGCCGCTGTTGCATGTAATCCTTTGTACAAAGCCGGGCGCAGACCCCGTGCATAAGTAAAGCTCATATGCTCCGCACATCTTGTCAATTTCATGCTTTCTATTTTTTGCATATGTGATCTGACACTTTGTGCAGCACCTACTCCCCGGTAAGCAATAACGAGCCGTAAGGCTCCATATCTTTATTTTCTCCTCTTTCTTTTTTCTCAAGGAAAGGAAGGTTCCCTCGCCCACAAGTTTGCCGGGGGGAAAGGAGAAGATAATGGTATGGACCAGGCGTCGTTCAAGAAAGTTTCGCCTTACCGGGAAGCAAACAACAGAAAAGCTAAGTTGCCAAAGTTTGAGCAATCAGATTTTTTAAATTTTTAAGTTATCTCCCTTGAACGACCGCACTTTGTATGGAAAACCTGTGCGCGGAGGAACCAACTCGTAGCTAGTTGCGCCCTTACTTTGTTTCGAGTCCGCTCAACAACTTAAGTGAGCTGCGACTAGTTGCGACAAGGTTTCTTGTCGGTAGCGGCACCGCCAGCAGGCTGCTGACGTCCCGCACTCAGCGCTCGCGGCTAAGGTGCCTGCACCGGCAAGTTCCCTAAAAGCGTAGGGCAAAAACATACAAAGGGAGGAATCAAGTAAAGGGAATAACATTGCAATCATTACCCGGAATAGAGTTATATTACAAGGTAGCTTGTCGCGGCTCTAACAGATTGTTCTCATAACATGACCAGCAGCGACAAGAAAAGAAGAAAACGGGCGGCCTAGTCTACGCGATCGCCCTCAATCCTCTTGATCCCGCTCACCTTGTCCACAATGGGTGCGACAAGGGTCTTGAGCGCCTCCAGATCAGCATCCGGCGGCAGGGTCTTGAGGACGTTGGTGAGGTTGAGGCCCGGGTTGCGGAAGGCCACCTTCACCAACACCTTTTGAAGAGCTCCCGCGCAGATCTTGCGCGACTCGTCGGCCAGCTGCTTTGGGATCTTCTCCCGGAGCCGCTGGAGGGCCGTCGCCACGCCTTTGAAGAACAAGGTGAGCTTGGCGCTGGGTTGGAGGTTCTCATCAGAGGGATACCCGAGATCCTCCACCCCCAGCTGCGCCAGCTCCCTGTCGATATCTGCGGCAGCATTCACGAGACCCTCCGTCCAGTGCTCCACATTCTCCCTAAAAGCATTCTGGGCGGCGGCAGCACTCGCCAGCAGCGCCTTGTCGGCCTTGATCTCCTCCTTCAAGGCCACCTCCTGCTCCCTGGCGCCGTCCAGCGTCTTGGTCAAAGTGGTCAGCTTCAACTCAAGATCTGCGTTGGAGTCCTTGGCGGCGCTAAGCTCTTTGCCCTTCTCGGCGAGACGAACCTGCAGCTCTGAGTTGCTGTGGGCGTCCTTCTCCCGCTCACGCTTGAGCGCGGCAAGCTCTTCACCACTCGCCTTGAGATCGGCCTCCAGCTGCGCCACCTTCGTCTCCAGCTCCTTCTTGGCGGCCTCGGCAACTGCGGCAGCATCCTCTGCTTGCTTAAGGGCTCCGCCGAATTTTTGCTCACGCGCGGCAAGCTCCTCCTCGTGGCTGTCGAGGTTAACTTTCCGCTGCACCAGCTCGCCCTCCTGCGCAGACAGCTTCTCAGCGGCAAGCCGCTGTTGCTCTTCAACTTCGGCCTTCTCGAGGAAGAAGGCCTTCTGCTCTTCGGCGAGTTGCTCCCGCTCCTCTGCCAGGGACCGGAGAGCTTCCTGGTTGAGACCCCGGAGCTCCTCCGCGCGCTTCTCGATGTCCGCTCCCGCCTTCGCGACAAGCGCCTCGCGGGATTCCAGCTTGGCTTGCCGCGCGCGGTAGAGCGACAACAGCTTCCGCAGCAGCCGCTCCTCCTCAGGCTCGCCGCTGCTGCTGCTCGGCGCATCAACTAGCGTCAGCCCAGCGGAGGCGAGCACCTCTCCATCAAAGCTCTCTCCCTCGACCGGCGCCCTGGAGCTTGACGCCCAGGGGAGGTTGATGAAGACGCCATCGCAGGCCTTCAAGTAGACGCCTGGCTGGGGCTCTTCGAAGCCTGGCGCTGCGGCAGCGGCGGACGGGTCGGCGGTCGACGTAGCGCCTGGCGCTCCTGCGGCCTCAGGGCCGTCAGTGCGATCGCCAGACCCCTCGCCAGCTGCTGTGGCGGCAGCTTTGGCGGCCTCGTCGCCGGCGGGATCATCAGCGCCGGCTGCTTCTTCAGTGGCAGCGGCGTCGTCGGCAGCAACCTCGGTCTCCATCGGCTCCGCAGCAGATGGGTCTGATGGCCGGAAAAGTGAGAAAAGTCAAGCAAATACCCAAAAGAAGAAGAACCCAAGGGAAGCTTTGAAGAGAAGATTACCTGTACTGGGTTCGGCAGTCGTAGTCTCCGCCGCCGGGGGGACGCTGGTGCTGTCCCTTGCCGGAGAACTCTCCCTTGCCGGAGGACTCTCCCTTGGCATTTCGGGGGCGGCCTCCGGGCGCTCCTGGTGGGGCTGCTCTGCTCCTACACAAACCAACAGTCAGATGTCAGCAAAGAAAGAGTATCCATGCGCGCCTAACAGCGGAAAGCGAACCATATACTTACGCTGGGGGCTGCTCTGGAGAACAGTTGCCGGGTCCGGCAAGGTTGTCTCGGACGCACCCCCTGCTGTCGCGGTGGGTTCGTCCTCGATGACAATCACCGGGACCTTGGCTCTCTTCGCTGCTCTCTGGGCCAGAGTCCTAAAAAGGAATAAGTTCAGAGTAAAGCAAATGAGATACAAGACAAAACAGCAAGAATTGAAGAACTACAAGTACAACAAGAGAATCTTACTCTTCTTCTTCCTCGTCGGAGCTGAACGCGGAGAAGTCGAAGTCCGGCTCACGCCCGGCGCGAGGAGGCGGAGGAGTAGTTTCCCTTGGCCGCTTGGCGGGAACAGTGGCGGTGGTCTGAGACGACCCCGCTCCGGCTGCCGCCGCGGCGTGAGAAGCGGCAGGAGCAGAAGCGGTGGTCCGGGTGGACCCCGCTCCAGTTGCCGCAGCAGCGTGAGATGCTCCCGCGGCAACAGTGCTTGCCGCGGTGGAGCGTGTCGCGCGGCGCGGCGGCTGTTCACTCGCCCGCCGCCCCGCTACGTCCCCGGCCTTGCGGAGACGCCTTCTTGGTGGGGATGGAGGCTCTGCTTGCGGCGAGCTGCCTGAAGATGAGGAGGAAGAGGAGTTGATCTCCAGCGAGCCGCTCGTATCCTCGGCGGGCTCGCTCGACTCGACGTCATGCCCGGCAAGCTCTTTCTCGCCGACGGGCTCCTCTCGCTCGGCACGGCTTGCCGCCTCTGCTGCCTCTGCCTCCTCCACGGTGAATCCAAATTCGCCCGCGGCTGCGGCTGCCGCCGCCTCTTCCAGCCTAGTGGCGATGCGTGTCATCTCCGCATCGGTGGTGTCGCGGGTGAGGCTATCCTTTTCGTCGGAGCGGACCGGCACTTCTACCAAGCCGTCAAAGAACTCCTGCACGACGTCGTCTGCAGGCTCTTGCCAAGTTGGGACAATTCCATGCGAATCGCACAGCGGCATCATTGCACGGATGCGGTCGAGCGCGGAGTTGTTGCACAGCGGAACGACACCCTTCGGCAACCTGAACACTTCGGGATGTTGAGGGTCGTACTTGAACAGCTCCTGCAGCATCGCGTTAAGCTCCAGAACAGTGAAGTTGAAGTTGAGGCCCGGACGCAGCCTCATGATATCCGCCGCATTCTTGAATTCCCAGGCGGGTCTCCCCGTTCCTGCAGGGGGGCGATGCGGCGGCGAAGAAAATCTGCGCCAACAGCGCCTACAGTGAGCCCGGCAAGCCTGAGGCGTTGGATCCGGGTGACGGCAATCTTCAGCCTATCGTCTTCCGGGGCCACGTCACTCCAATCGCTGCCGCGTGCTACTGGGGCTTGGCGCCGGGCGGTAAACGGCTGCGGGTTCTCCTCGACAATCCAGCACCAGTCTGCTCTCCATTCCTCCCACTTGCCGCGGAACTCTCCCTCCAGATAAGTGTCCTTCTTGCCGGCCCTCGAGATCCAGGCGATTCCGCCGGATAAAGGCTCTCCTCTCTCTACTCGGGGCATAAAGAAGTGGCGAAAAAGGGCTACATTGGGATAGACTCCGACAAAGTTTTCGCAGAGATGTGCGAAAACTGCCATGGTCAGAACAGCATTGGGGGTGAAGTCAAGGAGGCGGAACCCGTAGGTGTTCATAATATCGCAGAAAAACTCAGAGAAAGGCGGGCAGAGCCCGCAGTAGAAGAACAAGGCGAAGAAAGGATATCCATTTGGAGCCATTTTCCAAGCGGCGGCTGGAAGTACCTTCGTGCGCGGGTGCACTCGTGTGTCCGTCGACCAGAAGAGGTAGTAGTTCTCCCTCAGCTCCCTCGCGGCGAGCTTGGGGGGGAAGATTGCCCGCTCCTTTCGCAGCGCCGCAAGCCGCTGCGCCTCGGTCGACTTCACAACCTTCCCTTGTCGGCTCTCGGAGCCATGGCGGAAGTGGTGGAGGAGGTCGACGGCGTTGGTGGTGCTGGTGGCGATGGGGGGCGGGGCGCTGCTCTCTTTCAGCTTTGGGAAGACGAGGGAGCGGCGGAGGTTTCCGAGATTGGAGTAGCAACCGGCGAATGGGCGAACTACCCCTGTTTCCCCTGCTTATAAAGAGGGAGGGGGCGGACGTTCCGCCTTTCCGAATAAAGAAACCACCCACGATCTCTCCCACGACGCCGCATTCAACGCGTGCCGTTCGGGGAGGGCGCGGTGGATACGGGGAGAGATACGGCGTAACCCAGGCCGCGCGTGCCCGTGCCCTGTTTTGGGCCTGGCCCAACAGCGCTCGGCACCGTGTATGGCCCAGGCCCGGGGGCTCCTGTCGGTGTACTAGAGTAGGGGTACCCTAGTATCCCGAACTTGTGCACGGGCAGTCGCAGCATCCCGCGGCAAGGCTTGCCGGGTGACCGCCAAGGTCCTCCGTGGTTCCTTTGGAGCCATTCAAGGACAAAGTATCCAAGCCAAGGAGACAAGACCCCGGCAAGAGGAGCTTGCCGGGAAGGCCAACCAAGGCATCTCAAGGAACTTGCCGCGACGCGCCACGCGTCCCGGCAAGGCCCGGTGAGCGACAAGCTCCCGGACGCGACAAGACAACGACCGCGGCAAGGCGCTTGCCGTGGCAAGCCACCACTCTGTGCCCGCGCTCCAGCACATCCACCAACGTGTCACTCTGGGACCCTTCCAGGCGTACGTGGCGGGAGGCTGTGCAGCCAGCGGTGCGCGGTGGCAAGCGGCGCTGACAAGATTGCCATCGTGGCGAGCGGTGGCGTCCCTGACGGTCCCTTTTGCACTATTTAGGCGACGCAGACGGGCATTTAATGCCCTTGTCCCCTGCCGTCAGGGTTAGGTATGATACACTGTAGCAGGTAGCTGTACCAACCGCAACACCTTTCCATTTTTACCCTTGTCTATGTTGCCACCTGTCGGTGACCCCTTGAGCATATAAAAGGAGGCCCATGCGCAACGTGGAGGGGGGGGGGAAGAGAACACTCAGGCTCGGTCTCGTTAGCTGCTGGGGTGTACTGTAGCACTCCGCGCTCCCGAGCAAGAACTTAATACAAACCACAAAGCAAGAGTAGGGTTTTACGCATCCGTGCGGCCCGAACCTGGGTAAACTGCTCATGTGCTTCGCCTCGATCCGCTCTTCGTGCGACCCTCGCCCCCGCCGAACCGAAAGGGACTCGGTCCGCCGGTCCCATAGGTGCTCGTGGATTAGTCCCCGACACATCCACTTGAGGGAAATTTTCTACTGTCCTACAAACCACTGCACTTGGAGGCCCAACAACGTCTACAAGAAGAAGGTTGTGTAGTAGACACCAAGCTCTTTTCTGGCGCCATTGCCGGGGAGGTTAGCGCTTGAAGGTATATCTTTAGATCTTGCAATCGAATCTTTTTGTTTCTTGTTTTATCACTAGTTTAGCCTATAAAAGAAAATTACAAAAAAAATGGAATTGAGGGTACCTCGTATGCTTCATCTTTTTAATATCTTTCATGAAAATAAGGATTCTAATAATTGTGCCAAAATGCCAGAAGAAGAATGCATTAAAATGTTTGGCACTAAATTATGGATGATGAGCATGATTGCAATGTTGTTAGTATGAATTCTTTGAATATCCATGATGCTAATCATATGCAAAGCCACAAGCTTGGGGATGCTATGTTTGATGAAGATGATATTTTTTTTGTCCCCCAAGTTTTGATGAGCAAATTTATTTTGATGATAGCATGCCTCCTATTTATGATGATTATATTGATGAAAATGGGTTTGGAAGAGTGTTAACTTTAGGAAGTAATGATCCCACTATTTTGGAGGGTGTTGAATCTTATTGTGATAATTATGAAAGTGGGTTTGGAGAGGTGATGACTTTAGTTAATGTTAATCCCACTATTTTGGAAGAGTGTCAAATTTGCATACATGTGGATCGTGTTAAGAATATGTTTTGTGATAGCTATATTGTTGAATTTTCTTATGATCCAACATGTAATTATTATGAGGGAGGAACATATGCTTGTAGGTATTGCAATAATATCAAGCTTCCTCTCTATCTGTTGAAAATTTTGAAGTTATCCTTGTTTTACCTTCCTATGCAAGTTGATTCTTGTTCCCACAAGTTGTTTGCTCACAAAATCCCTATGTATAGGAAGTGGGTTAGACTTAAATGTGCTAGTCATATTCTTCATGATGCTCTCTTTATGTTTCAATTCTTATCTTTTATGTGAGCATCATTGAAATCATCATGCCTAGCTAGGGGCGTTAAACGATAGCGCTTGTTGGGAGGCAACCCGACTTTATTTTTGTTCTTTGATTTTTGCTCCTGTTTAGTAATTAATAATTCATATAGCCTCTGTTTATATGTGTTTTTATGTTTTAATTAGTGTTTGTGCCAAGTAGAACCTTTGGGAGGACTTGGGTGAAGTCTTTTCGATCTTGCTGTAAAAAAACAGAAACTTTTGCGCTCACGAGATTAGCTACCATTTTTTACTGGAGAGTGCGGTTAGGTTGATTATTTTTGAAGATGATTAATAGACAAATTCCTCAGGTCCACCATTTTATTTCAGAATTTTTGGAGTGACAGAAGTATTCAAAACCTATAGACTGTTCTATTTTTGACAGATTCTGTTTTCTATGTGTTGTTTGCTTATTTTGATGAATCTATGAGTAGTATCGGAGGGTATTAACCATAGAGAAGTTGAAATACAGTAGATATTACACTAATACAAATTTAGAATGAGTTCACAACAGTACTAAAAGTGCTGATTTATTTTCTTATACTAACGGAGCTTACGAGTTTTCTGTTAAGTTTTGTGTTGTGAAGTTTTCAAGTTTTGGGTAAAGATTCGATGGACTATGGAATAAGGAGTGGCAAGAGCCTATGACTGGGTATGGCCAAGGCACCCCAAGGTAATATTCAAGGACAATGAAGAGCCTGAGCTTGGGGATGCCCCGGATGGCATCCCCTCTTTCGTCTTCGTTCATCGGTAACTTTACTTGAGGCTATATTTTTATTCACCACATGATATATGTTTTGCTTGGAGCGCCATTTTATTTTCTTTCGTTTTGCTTGTTGTTTGAATAAATTACCAAGAGCTTAAAATATTAACTGTTAGAGAGTCTTCACATAGTTACATAATTATTCGACTACTCTTTGATCTTCACTTATATCTTTCGGAGTAGTGTGTCATTTGCTCTAGTGCTTCACTTATATCCTTTTAGAGCACGGCGGTGGTTTTATTTGAAGAAATAGATTGACTCTTGTGCTTCACTTATATTATTTTGAGAGTCTTTTAGAACAGCATGGTACTTTGCTTTGGTTATGAAATTAGTCCTAATATGATAGGCATCCATGATGGGTATAATAAAAACTTTCATATAAAGTGCATCGAATACTATGAGAAGTTTGATACTTGATGATTGTTTAGAGATATGAAGATGGTGATATTAGAGTCATGCTAGTTGAGTATTGTGAATTTGAGAGATACTTGTGTTAAAGTTTGTGATTCCCGTAGCATGCACGTATGGTGAACCGTTATGTGATGAAGTCGGAGCATGATTTATTTATTGATTGTCTTCCTGATGAGTGGCGGTCGGGGACGAGCGATGGTCTTTTCCTACCAATCTATCCCCCTAGGAGCATGCACCTAGTACTTTGTTTCTATAACTAATAGATTTTTGCAATAAGTATGTGAGTTCTTTATGACTAATGTTGAGTCCATGGATTATACGCACTCTCACCCTTCCACCATTGCTAGCCTCTCTAGTACCGCGCACCTTTCGCCGGTACCATACACCCACCATATACCTTCCTCAAAACAGCCACCATACCTACCTATTATGGCATTTCGATAGCCATTCTGAGATATATTGCCATGCAACATTCCACCGTTCCATTTATTATGACACGCTCCATCATCGTCATATTGCTTTGCATGATCATGTAGTTGACATTGTATTTGTGGCAAAGCCACCTTCATAATTATTTCATACATGTCACTCTTGATTCATTGCACATCCCAGTACACCGTCGGAGGCATTCATATAGAGTCATATTTTGTTCTAAGTATCGAGTTGTAATCCTTGAGTTGTAAATAAATAGAAGTGTGATGATCATCATTATTAGAGCATTGTCCCATGTGAGGAAATAAAAAAAGAGAAAGGCCAAAAAATAGAAGGCCCAAAAAACAAAAAAAATGAGAGAAAAAGAGAGAAGAGGCAATGCTACTATCCTTTTTCCACACTTGTGCTTCAAAGTAGCACCATGATCTTCATGATAGAGAGTCTCCTATGTTGTCACTTTCATATACTAGTGGGAATTTTCATTATAGAACTTGGCTTGTATATTCCAATGATGGGATTCCTCAAAATGCCCTAGGTCTTCATGAGTAAGCAAGTTGGATGCACACCCACTTAGTTTCCTTTTGAGCTTTCATACACTTATAGCTCTAGTGCATCTGTTGCATGGCAATCCCTACTCACTCACATTGATATCTATTGATGGGCATCTCCATAGCATGTTGATACGCCTAGTTGATGTGAGACTATCTTCTCCTTTTTGTCTTCTCCACAACCACCATTCTATTCCACCTATAGTGCTATGTCCATGGCTCACGCTCATATATTGTGTGAAGATTGAAAAGGTTTGAGAACATCAAAAGTATGAAACAATTGCTTGGATTGTCATTGGGGTTGTGCATGATTTAAATACTTTGTGTGGTGAAGATAGAGCATAGCCAGACTATATGATTTTGTAGGGATAACTTTCTTTGGCCATGTTATTTTGAGAAGACATGATTGCTTTGTTAGTATGCTTGAAGTATTATTATTTTTATGTCAATATTAAACTTTTGTCTTGAATCTTTCGGATCTGAATATTCATGCCACAATAAAGAGAATTACATGGAAATATGTTAGGTAGCATTCCACATCAAAAATTCTGTTTTTATCATTTACCTACTCGAGGACGAGCAGGAATTAAGCTTGGGGATGCTTGATACGTCTCCAACGTATCTATAATTTTTGATTGTTCCATGCTATTATATTATCTAGTTTTGGATGTTTAATGGTCTTTAATATACCTTTTTATATATTTTGGGACTAACTATTAACCTAGAGCCCAGTGCCAGTTTGTGTTTTTCCGTGTTTTTGAGTTTATGAAGAAAAGGAATACAAACGGAGTCCAATTGAACGTGCAATTTGGAGATTATTTTGATGGACAAAAGAAGACCTGGAGTATCAAGAGAGCCAAAAGAGTCTCACGGGTCAAAGGGGGGGCCCTACGGCGCCTGTGGGCCTACCTCGTGGACCCTCGGGCACCCTGACGTACCTCCTGACCCAATATTCCTAGTCTAAAACTTCCAGAAAAAACTAGATCGAGAGTTCCGCCGCCAGAAGCCTCTATAGCCACCGAAAACAATCTAGACCCTGTTCCGGCACCTGCCGGAGGGGGAATCCTCTCCGGTGGCCATCTTCATCATCCCGGCGCTCTCCATGATGAGGAGGGAGTAGTTCTCCCTCGGGGCTGAGGGTATGTACTAGTAGCTATGTGTTTGATCTTTCTCTCTCTCTCGTGTTCTAGATGTCACCGATCTTGATGTATCGCGAGCTTTGCTATTATAGTTGGATCTTATGATGTTTCTCCCCCTCTACTCTCTTGTGATGATTGAGTTTTCCCTTTGAAGTTATCTTATCGGATTGAGTCTTTAAGGATTTGAGAACACTTGATGTATGTCTTGCATGTGGTTATTTGTGGTGACAATGGGATATCACGTGATCCACTTGATGTATGTTTGGTGATCAACTTGTGAGTTCCTGACCTCATGAACTTATGCATATAGGGTTGGCACACGTTTTCGTCTTGACTCTCTGGTAGAAACTTTGGGGCACTCTTTGAAGTTCTTTGTGTTGGTTGAATAGATGAATCTGATATTGTGTGATGCATATCGTATAACCATACCCATGGATACTTGAGGTGACATTGGAGTATCTAGGTGACATTAGGGTTTTGGTTGATTTGTGTATTAAGGTGTTATTCTAGTACGAACTCTAGGATAGATTGAATGGAAAGAATAGTTGTGTTATTTACTAGGCTCTCTAATAGATCAATCAGAACGGATAACTTTGAGGTGGTTTCGTACCCTACAATAATCTCTTCGTTTGTTCTCCGCTATTAGTGACTTTGGAGTGACTCTTTGTTGCATGTTGATGGATTGTTATATGATCCAATTATGTTATTATTGTAGAGAGAACTTGCACTAGTGAAAGTATGAACCCTAGGCCTTGTTTCAACGCATTGGAATACCGTTTACGCTTACTTTTACCACTTGCTACCTTGCTGTTTTTATATTTTCATATTACAAAAACCTATATCTACCATCCATATTGCACTTGTATCACCATCTCTTCGCCGAGCTAGTGCACCTATACAATTTACCATTGTATTGGGTGTGTTGGGGACAAAAGAGACTCTCTTCATCCTACGCCTCTCATCCTATGAAGTATGAAGGGTTGTTTGAGAGAGACCATCTTCATCCTATGCCTCCCACGGATTGATAAACCTTAGGTGATCCACTTGAGGGAAATTTGCTACTTTCCTACAAACCTCTACACTTGGAGGCCCAACAACGTCTACAAGAAGAAGGTTGTGTAGTAGACATCAACTGGCATGCCAACAACAGGTCTATGTTTATCTCTTTTATCAGGTTTAGCAATTCTAGTAGCTTCTTCATAGAAGTAAATAACAAGCCCATCCATATCTTCTTCCAAGAGATCTTTAACCATAGAAATACTAGGTCCAACTTTAATTTGTTCATCAGGTTTAGGTGTTCTAATATAGCTTTTGTTAACCACAATTGAAACTTTAGCAGAAGGAACAACTGGATCAACATTATAAAGTATAGTTTCTTCTCTAACTGGTACATGTTCTTTAGTTTCTTCTTTAATAGGTGGGTGATACTTAAACCACTTCTCCTTAGGGAGTTCAACATGAGTAGAAAATGATTCACACATGAGGCTACTATCTCAGAGTCAAGTCCATATTTAGTACTAAACTTTTGAAAAGCATTAGTATCCATAAAAGATTTAACACAATAATACTTAAGTTTGATACCTAACTCTTTATCTTTGTCGAGTTCCAATGTTCAGAGTTGTGTTTAATTCTTTCCAAAAGTTCCCACCGGAATTCAATAGTCTTCTTCATAAATGAACCAGCACAAGAAGTTGTTGGGGAACGTAGTAATTTCAAAAAAAAATCCTACGCACACGCAAGATCATGGTGATGCATAGCAACGAGAGGGGAGAGTGTTGTCTATGTACCCTCGTAGACCGAAAGCGGAAGCGTTAGCACAACGCGATTGATGTAGTCGTACGTCTTAACGATCCAACCGATCAAGTACCGAACGCACGGCACCTCCGAGTTCTGCACATGTTCAACTCGATAACGTCCCTCGAACTCCGATCCAGCCGAGCTTTGAGGGAGAGTTCCATCAGCACGACGGCGTGGTGACGATGATCATGTTCTACCGACGCAGGGCTTCGCCTAAGCACCGCTACAATATGACCAAGGTGGATTATGGTGGAGGGGGGCACCGCACACGGCTAAGAGATCAAGAGATCAATTGTTGTGTCTATGGGGTGCCCCCTGGCCACATATATAAAGGAGTGGAGGAGGGGAGGGGCCGACCCTCTCTATGGCGCGCCCTAGGGGAGTCCTACTCCCACCGGGAGTAGGATACCCCCTTTCCTAGTAGAACTAGGAGCCCTTCCAAGTAGTAGGAGTAGGAGGGAAGGAAAGGGAAGGGAAAAGGAGAAGGAAGGAAGGGGGCACCCCCCTCCCTAGTCCAATTCGGACTAACCGATGGGGAGGGGTGCGGCCACCCTTTGAGGCCTTTCTCTCCTTTCCTGTATGGCCCATTAAGGCCCAATATGAATTCCCGTAACTCTCCGGTACTCCCGAAAATACCCAAATCACTCGGAACCTTTCCGATGTCCGAATATAATCGTCCAATATATCGATCTTTACGTCTCGACCATTTCGAGACTCCTCGTCATGTCCTTGATCTCATCCGGGACTCCGAACTCCTTCGGTACATCAAAACACATAAACTCATAATATAACCGTCATCGAACTTTAAGCGCGTGGACCGTACGGGTTCGAGAACTATGTAGACATGACCGAGACACGTCTCCTGTCAATAACCAATAGCGGAACCTGGATGCTCATATTGGCTCCTACATATTCTACGAAGATATTTATCGGTCAAACCGCATAACAACATACGTTGTTCCCTTTGTCATAGGTATGTTACTTGCCTGAGATTCGATCGTCGGTATCTCAATACCCAGTTCAATCTCGTTACCGGCAAGTCTCTTTACTCGTTCCGTAACACATCATCCCACAACTAACTCATTAGTTGCAATGCTTGCAAGGCTTATAGTGATGTGCATTACCGAGTGGGCCCAGAGATACCTCTCCAACAATCGGAGTGACAAATCCTAATCTCGAAATACGCCAACCCAACAAGTACCTTCGGAGACACATGTAGAGCACCTTTATAATCACCCAGTTACGTTGTGACGTTTGGTAGCACACAAAGTGTTCCTCTGGTAAACGGGAGTTGCATAATCTCATAGTCATAGGAACATGTATAAGTCATGAAGAAAGCAATAGCAACAAACTAAACGATCAAGTGTTATGCTAACGGAATGGGTCAAGTCAATCTCATCATTCTCTAATGATGTGACCCCGTTAATCAAATGACAACTCATGTCTATGGTTAGGAAACATAACCATCTTTGATTATCGAGCTAGTCAAGTAGAGGCATACTAGTGACACTCTGTTTGTCTATCTATTCACACATGTATTATGTTTCCGGTTAATACAATTCTAGCATGAATAATAAACACTTATCATGAAATAAGGAAATAAATAATAACTTTATTATTGCCTCTAGGGCATATTTCTTTCAGAAGTATCAAGTATGGTTTGATCATTACGAGAAAGTCGAGCATAAAAATTCTGGATAATAATTTCTCTTGAGAGCTCGTGATTGGGGAATGAATATAACATTGACTTAAGCATTCCCCAAGCTAGAGCGATACTTTCTTCTTCACGAGGCCAAAAATTATATATATAATTTCGATCACGATGAACTAGATGCATAGGATAAATTTTTTGGTGGAACTCCAATTTCAAATGATTCCAAATCCATGATCCAATATCATCACATAGCCTATACCATGTCAATGCTTTTCCCTTCAAATATAAAGGGAAAACCTTTTTCATCACTTCATCCCTGGGTAAACCTGCAAGCTTAAACAGTCCACAAATTTGTTCCACGTATATTTAATGCATATCAGGATGTTCGGTTCCATCTCCTGCATAAGGATTAGCTAGCATTTGTTCTATCATACCCGAAGGAATTTCATATTCAATATTTTCAATAGGTGCAGTAGGTTGAGGGGTAGCTAATTGTGGTTCCGGACAAGGTGAAGATACCACGAACAAACTCCTCAAAGGATTGTTTTCCATAGTAACAAGTGACAATAAATTTCAGCACACTATATAAATGTTTCCTTACCAAAGGCGCTTCACTCCCCGGCAACGACGCCATAAAATAGCCTTGATGAACCAGAAGTATAGGGGATCAATTGTATCTTTATTCGATAAGTAAGAGTGTCGAACCCAACGAGGAGCATAAGGAAATGACAAGTAGTTTCCGGTAAGGTATTGTCTGCAAGTGCTGAAATTGTAAGTAGCGAGTAGTTTGATAGCAAGATAATTTCTAACGAGCAAGTAACTATAATAGTAACAAAAGTGCATCAAGGTAGCCGAATCCTTTTGAGGCAAAGGACAGGCCAAACGGTCTCTTATGATAAGCAAAGCGTTCTTGAGGGTACATGGGAATTTCATCTAGTCACTTTCATCATGTTGGTTTGATTTGTGTTCGCTACTTTGATAATTTGATATGTGGGTGGACCGGTGCTTAGGTGTTGTTTTTTACTCGAACAAACCTCCTACTTATGATTAACCCCCCCCCCCCCCCGCAAGCATCTGCAACTACGAGAAAAGTATTAAGAATAAATTCTAACCATAGCATTAAACTTTTGGATCCAATTGGTCCCTTACGAAATAGCGCATAAACTGGGGTTTAAGCTTCTGTCACTCTCGCAACCCACCATCTAATTGCTACTCCACAATGCATTCCTTTAGGCCCAAATATGGTGAAGTGTCATGTAGTCAACGTTCACATGACACCACTAAGGGAATAACAACATACATAATATCAAAATATCAAACACATATCAAGTTCACATGATTACTTGTAACATGATTTCTCCCGTGACCTCAAGAACAAAAGTAACTACTCACAAATGATAAACATGTTCATGATTAGAGGAATATTAAATAGCATAATGGATCTGAACATATAATCTTCCACCAAATAAACCATATAGTAATCAACTACAAGATGTAATCAACACTACTATACACCCACAAGTACCAATCTATAGTTCCGGTAACAAGATTGAACACAAGAGATGAACTAGGGTTTGAGAGGAGATGGTGCTATTGAAGATGTTAATGGAGATTGCCCTCCCCAAGATGGGAGAATTGTTGGTGATGATAATGACGATGATTTCCCCCTTCAGTGGGAAGTTCCCCCGATGGAATCGCTCCGCCGAAGGGCAAAAGTGCTCCTGCCCAAGTTCCACCTTGAGGCGGCGGCGCTTCATCCCGAAAGTCCTCCTCTTATTTTTTCTAGGTCAAAATGACTTATATACCAGAAGATGGGCACCGGAGGTGGGCCGAGGAGGCCACAACCCACCAGGGCACGCCCGGGGGGCCTAGCGTGCCCAGGTGGGTTTTGCCCACCTGGTGGCCCCTCTCTGGTGTTTATTGGCTCCAGTATTTCTTAAATAATCCACAAAAAATCTCTGTAAAGTTTCAGATCATTTGGAGTTGTGCAGAATAGGTGGCGTGACGTAGCTTTTCCAGGTCCAGATTTCCAGCTGCCAGAATTCTCCCTCTTGGTGTGTTCCTTCCAAATTATGAGTGAAAAGGCATTAGAATTACTCCAAAAAGCATTATTATGGATAAAAACATTATAAATAACAATATGAAAACATGATGCAAAATGGACGTATCAGTGCTTAGGCGAAGCCCTGCGCGGATCACATCATCAACACCGTCTCCAGGCCATCGTGCTGATGAAACTCTCCCTTGACCCTCTACTGGATCAAGAGCTCAAGGGACGTCATCGTGGTGAACGTGTGCTGAACACGGAGGTACCCTACGTTCAGTACTTGGATTGATTGGATCGCGAAGACGTTCGACTACATCAACCGTGTTACATAACGCTTCCGCTTTCGGTCTACGAGGGTACGTGGACACACTCTCCCGTCTCGTTGCTATGCTTCTCCTAGATAGATCTTGCGTGATCGTAGGAATTTTTTTGAATTACTACGTTCCCCAACAGTGCCATTTGAGCTAGGTCTATGCATAGATGATATATGCATGAGTAGAACACAAAGAGTTGTGGGCAATAATAGTCATACTACTTACCACCAACGTCTTACTTTGATTTGGCGGTATTGTTGGATGAAGCAGCCCGGACCGACATTACATGACTGCGTTCATGAGACTGGTTCTACCGACGTGCTTCCCACATAGGTGGCTGGCGGGTGTCAGTTTCTCCAACTTTAGTTGAATCAAGTTTGACTATGACCGGTCCTTGTTGAAGGTTAAAACAACACACTTGATGAAAAATCATTTTGGTTTTGATGCGTAGGTAAGAACAGTTCTTGCTAGAAGCCCATAGCAGCCATGTAAAACTTGCAACAACAAAGTAGAGGACGTCTAACTTGTTTTTGCAGGGCATGTTGTGATGTGATATGGTCAAGACGTGATGAGATATAAGTTGTTGTATGAGATGATCATGTTCTGTAAAAGTTACCGGCAACTGGCAAGAGCCTTATGGTTGTCGCTTTATTATATGAAATGAAATCGCCATGTAATTGCTTTACTTTATCACTAAGCGGTAGCAATAGTCGTAGAAGCAATAGTTGGCTAGACGACAACGATGCTATGATGGAGATCAAGGTGTCAAGCCGGTGACAACGGAGATCATGATGGTGCTTTGGAGATGGAGATCAAAGGCACAAGATGATGATGGCCATATCATGTCACATATTTTGATTGCATGTGATGTTTATCCTTTATGCATCTTATTTTGCTTAGTACGGCGGTAGCATTATAAGATGACCTCTCACTAAATTTCAAGGTATAAGTGTTCTCCCTGAGTATGCACCATTTCTACAGTTCGTAGTGCTGAGACACCACGTAATGATCGGGTGTGATAAGCTCTACGTTCACATACAACGGGTGCAAGCCAGTTTTGCACATGCAGAATACTCGGGATAAACTTGATGAGCCTAGCATATTCGGTTATGGCCTCCGAACATTGAGACCGAAAGGTCGAACGTGAATCATATAGTAGATATGATCAACATAGTGATGTTCACCATTGAAAACTACTCCATCTCACGTGATGATCGGACATGGTTTAGTTGATATGGATCACGTGATCATTTAGATGGCTAGAGGGATGTCTATCTAAGTGGGAGTTCTTAAGTAATATGATTAATCGAACTTTAATTTATCATGAACTTGGTACCTGATAGTTTTTGCATGTCTATGTTGTTGTAGATCAATGGCCCGTGCTACCGTTCCCTTGAATTTTAATGCATTCCTAGAGAAAGCTAAGTTGAAAGATGATGGTAGCAACTACACAGACTGGGTCCATAACTTGAGGATTATCCTCATTGCTGCACAGAAGAATTACGTCCTGGAAGCACCGCTAGGTGCAAGACCCACTACAAGAGCAACTCTGGACGTTATGAACGTCTGGCATTGCAAAGCTGATGACTACTCGATAGTTCAGTGTGCCATGCTTTATGGCTTAGAATTGGGACTTCAAAGACGTTTTGAACGTCATGGAGCATATGAGATGTTCCAGGAGTTGAAGTTAATATTTCAAGCAAATGCTTGAGTTGAGAGATATGAAGTCTCCAACAAGTTCTATAGCTGCAAAATGGAGGAGAATAGTTCTGCAGTGAAGACATACTCAGAATGTCTGGGTACTACAACCACTTGACTCAGCTGGGAGTTAACCTTCCTGATGATAGTGTCATTGACAGAATTATTCAATCACTACCACCAAGCTATAAAGGCTTTGTGATGAACTATAATATGCAAGGGATGGAAAAGACAATTCCCGAGTTCTTCGCGATGCTAAAGGCTGCGGAGGTAGAAATTAAAAAGGAGCATGAAGTGTTGATGGTTAACAAGACCACCAGTTTCAAGAAAAACGACAAAGGGAAGAAGGGGAACTTCAAGAAGAACAACAAGCAAGTTGCTGCTCAAGGGAAGAAACCCAAGTCTGGACCTAAGCCTAAGACTGAGTGCTTCTACTTCAAAGGGACTGGTCACTGGAAGCGGAACTGCCCCAAGTATTTGGCGAATAAGAAGGATGGCAAAGTGAAAGGTATATTTGATATACATGTTATTGATGTGTACCATACTAATGCTCATAGTAGTGCCTGGGTATTTTATACTAGTTCTGTTGCTCATATTTGCAACTCGAAACAGGGGCTACGGATTAAATGAAGATTGGCTAAGGACGAGGTGACGATGCACATGGGAAATGGTTCCAAAGTCGATGTGATCGCTGTCGTCACACTACCTCTACATCTACCGTCAGGATTAGTTTTAGACCTAAATAATTGTTATTTGGTGCCAGCATTGAGCATGAACATTATATCTGGATCTTGTTTGATGCGAGATGGTTATTCATTTAAATCTAAGAATAATGGTTGTTCTATTTATATGAGTAATATATTTCATGGTCATGCACCCTTGATGAGTGGTCTATTTTTGTTGAATCTCGATTGTAGTGATACACATATTCATAGTATTGAAGCCAAAAGATGCAAAGTTAATAATGACAGTGCAACTTATTTGTGGCACTGCCATTTAGGTCATATTGGTGTAAAGTGCATGAAGAAACTCCATGCCGATGGGCTTTTGGAATCACTTGATTATGAATCACTTGATGCTTGCGAACCATGCCTCATGGGCAAGATGACTAAGACTCCGTTCTCCGGATCAATGGAGTGAGCAACTGACTTATTGGAAATAATACATACTGATGTATGCGGTCCGATGAGTGTTGAGGCACGCGGAAGGTATCGTTATTTTCTGACCTTCACAAATCATTTGAGAATATATGGGTATATATCTACTTAATCAAACATAAGTCTGAAACATTTGAAAAGTTCAAAGAAATTTAGAGTGAAGTGGAAAATCATCATAACAAAACAAAGTTTCTACGATCTGATCGTGGAGGTGAATATTTAAGTTATGAGTTTGGTCTTCATTTGAAACAATGTGGAATAGTTTGACAACTCACGCCACCTGGAACACCACAGCGTAATGGTGTGTCCGAACATCGTAACCATACTTTATTAGATATGGTGCGATCTATGATGTCTATTACCGATTTACCGCTATCGTTTTGGGGTTATTCTTTAGAGACGGTTGCATTTACGTTAAATAGGGCACCATCTAAATCCGTTGAGACGACACCATATGAATTGTGGTTTGGCTAGAAACCTAAGGTGTCATTTCTTAAAGTTTGGGGTTGCGATGCTTATGTGAAAAAAAACTTCAACCTGATAAGCTCGAACCGAAATCGGACAAATGTGTCTTCATAGGATACCCAAAAGATACTGCTGGGTACACCTTCTATCACAGATCCGAAGACAAGATATTTCTTGCTAAGAATGGATCCTTTCTAGAGAAGGAGTTTCTCTCGAAAGAAGTGAGCGGGAGGAAAGTAGAACTTGATGAGGTAATTGTACCTTCTCCCGAATTGGAAAGTAGTTCATCACATAAATCAGTTCTGGTGATTCCTACACCAATTAGTGAGGAAGCTAATGATGATGATCATGAAACTTTGGATCAAGTTACTACCGAACCGCGTAGGTCAACCAGAGTACGGTCCGCACTAGAGTGGTACGGTAACCCTATGATGGAGGTCATGTTACTTGACCATGACGAACCTACAAACTATGAGGAAGCGATGATGAGCCCAGATTCCGTGAAATGGCTTGAGGCCATGAAATCCAAGATGGTATCCATGAGAACAAAGTGTGGACTTTGGTTGACTTGCCCGATGGTCGGCAAGCCATAGAAAATAAATGGATCTTCAAGAAGAAGAATGACGCTGACGGTAATGTTACTATCTACAAAGCTTGACTTGTTGCGGACGGTTTTGGACAAGTTCAAGGAGCTGACTATGATGAGATCTTATCACCCGTAGCGATGCTTAAGTCTGTCCTAATCATGTTAGCAATTGCCGCATTTTGTGATTATGAAATTTGGCAAATGGATGTCAAAACTGCATTCCTTAATGGATATCTTAAAGAAGAGTTATATATGATGCAACCACAAGGTTTTGTCGAACCTAAAGGTGCTAACAAAGTGTGCAAGCTCCAGCGATCCATTTATGGACTGGTGCAAGCCTCTCGGAGTTGGAATATACGCTTTGATAGTGTGATCAAAGCATATGGTTTTATACAGACTTTTGGAGAAGCCTGTATTTATAAGAAAGTGAGTGGGAGCTCTATAGCATTTCTAATATTATATGTGGATCACATATTGTTGATTGGAAATAATACATAATTTCTGGATAGCATAAAAGGATACTTGAATAAGATTTTTCAATGAAAGACCTCGGTGAAGTTGCTTATATATTAGGCATCAAGATCTATAGAGATAGATCAAGACGCTTAATTGGACTTTCACAAAGCACATACCTTGATAAAGTTTTGAAGAAGTTCAAAACGGATCAGTCAAAGAAAGGGTTCTTGCCTGTGTTACAAGGTGTGAAGTTGAGTAAGACTCAATGCCCGACCACTGCAGAAGATAGAGAGAAGATGAAAGATGTTCCCTATGCTTCAGCCAGAGGCTCTATCATGTATGTAATTATGTGTACCAGACCTGATGTGTGCCTTGCTATAAGTTTAGCAGGGAGGTACCAAAGTAATCCAGGAGTGGATCACTAGACAGCGGTCAAGAACATCCTGAAATACCTGAAAAGGACTAAGGATATGTTTCTCGTTTATGAGGTGACAAAGAGCTTGTTGTAAATGGTTACGTCGATGCAATCTTTACACCGATCCGGATGACTCTAGGTCACAAATTGGATACGTATTTATATTGAATGGTGGAGCTGTAAGTTGGCGCAGTTCCAAGCAGAGCGTCATGGCAGGATCTACGTGTGAAGCGGATTACATAGCTGCTTCAGAAGCAGCAAATGAAGGAGTTCATATCTGATCTAGGTGTAATACCTAGTGCATCGGGTCCAATGAAAATCTTTTATGACAATACTGGAGCAATTGCCTTGGCAAAGGAATCCAAATTTCACAAGAGAACCAAACACAACAAGAGACGCTTCAATTCCATCCGCAATCAAGTCAAGGAGGGAGACATAGAGATTTGCAAGATACATACGGATCTGAATGTTGCAGACCCGTTGACTAAGCGTCTCTCACGACCAAAACATGATCAACACCAAGACTCCATGGGTGTTAGAATCATTACTATGTAATCCAGATTCTTGACTCTAGTGCAAGTGGGAGACTGAAGGAAATATGCCCAAGAGGCAATAATAAAGTTGTTATTTATATTTCCTTATATCATGATAAATGTTTAATGTTCATGCTAGAATTGTATTAACCAAAAACTTAGTACATGTGTGAATACATAGACAAACAGAGTGTCCCTAGTATGCCTCTACTTGACTAGCTCATTAATCCAAGATGGTTAAGTTTCTTGACCATAGACATGTGTTGTCATTTGATGAACGAGATCACATCATTAGAGAATGATGTGATGGACAAGACCCATCTGTTAGCTTAGCATTATGATCATTTAGTTTTATTGATATTGCTTTGTTCATGACTTATGCATATTCCTCTGACTATGAGATTATGCAACTCCTGAATACCGGAGGAACACCTTGTGTGCTATCAAATGTCACAACGTAACTGGGTGATTATAAAGATGCTCTACAGGTGTCTCCGAAGGTGTTTGTTGAGTTGGCATAGATCGAGATTAGGATTTGTCACTCCGAGTATCAGAGAGGTATCTCTGGGCCCTCTCGGTAATGCACATCACTATAAGCCTTGCAAGCAATGTGACTAATGAGTTGGTTGCGGGTGTTGGGGAACGTAGTAACTTTAAAAATTTTCCTACGCACAAACAGGATCATGGTGATGCATAGCAACGAGAGGGAAGAGTATCGTCCATGTACGCTCGTAGACCGTAAGCGGAAGCGTTAGCACAACGCGGTTGATGTAGTCATACGTCTTCACGATCTGACCGATCCAAGTACCGAACGCACGACACCTCCGAGTTCAGCACACGTTCAACTCGATGACGTCACGCGAACTCCGATCTAGTAGAGCTTCGAGGGAGAGTTCCGTCAGCACAACGGCGTAATGACGGTGATGATGTTGCTACCGACGTAGGGCTTCACCTAAGCACTGCTCCAATATGATCGAGGTGGAATGTGGTGGAGGGGGCACCGCACATGGCTAAGAGATCAATTATTGTGTCTCCAAGGGGTGCCCCCTCCCCGTATATAAAGGAGTGGAGGAGGGGAGGGCCGACCCTCTCTATGGCGTGCCCTAGGGGAGTCCTACTCCCACCGGTAGTAGGATTCCCCCTTTCCTAGTAGAACTAGGAGCCCTTCCAAGTAGTAGGAGTAGGAGAGAAGGAAAGGGAAAAGATAAGAGAAGGAAGGAGGGGGCGTCACCCTCCCCCTAGTCCAATTCAGACTAAGCATTGGGGGGTCGCGTAGCCTCTCCTCTCTCTTTCCCCTAAAGCCCAATAAGGCCCATATACTCCTCGGCGAATTCCCGTAACTCTCCGGTACTCCAAAAAATACCCGAATCACTCGGAACCTGGATGCTCATATTGGCTCCTACATATTCTACGAAGATCTTTATCGGTCAAACCGCATAACAACATACGTTGTTCCCTTTGTCATCGTTATGTTACTTGCCCGAGATTCGGTCGTCGGTATCTCAATACGTAGTTCAATCTCGTTACTGGGAAGTCTCTTTACTCGTTCCGTAATATATGATATCGCAACTAACTCATTAGTTACAATGCTTGCAAGGCTTATAGTGATGTGCATTACCGAGAGGGCCCAGAGATACCTCTCCGACAATCAAAGTGACAAATCCTAATCTCGAAATACGCCAACTCAACAAGTACCTTCAGAGACACCTGTAGAGCACCTTTATAATCAACCAGTTACATTGTGACGTCTGGTAGCACACAAAGTGTTCCTCCGGTAAACGGGAGTTGCATAATCGCATAGTCATAGGAACATGTATAAGTCATGAAGAAAGCAATAGCAACATACTAAATGTTCAAGTGCTAAGCTAACAGAATGGGTCAAGTCAATCACATTATTCTCCTAATAATGTGATCCCGTTAATCAAATGACAACTCATGTCCATGGCTAGAAAACTTAACCATCTTCGATTAACAAGCTAGTCAAGTAGAGGCATACTAGTGACACTATGTTTGTCTATGTATTCACACATGTATTATGTTTCCGGTTAATACAATTCTAGCATGGATAATAAACATTTATCATGATATGAGGAAATAAACAATAACTTTATTATTGCCTCTAGGGCATATTTCCTTCAGTCTCCCACTTGCACTAGAGTCAATAATCTAGATTACACAGTAATGATTCTAACACCCATGGAGCCTTGGTGCTGATCATGTTTTGCTCGTGGAAGAGGCTTAGTGAACGGGTCTGCAACATTCAGATCCGTATGTATCTTGCAAATCTCTATGTCTCCCACCTGGACTTGGTCCCGGATGGAATAGAAGCATCTCTTGATGTGTTTGGTCCTCTTGTGAAATCTAGATTCCTTTGGCAAGGCAATTGCACCAGTATTGTCACAAAAGATTTTCATTGGACCCGATGCACTAGGTATGACACCTAGATCGGATATGAACTCCTTCATCCAGACTCCTTCATTTGCTGCTTCCGAAGTAGCTATGTACTCCGCTTCACACGTAGATCCCATCACGACGCTTTGTTTAGAACTGCACCAACTGACAGCTCCACCGTTCAATGTAAACACGTATCCGGTTTGCGATTTAGAATCGTCTGGATCAGTGTCAAAGCTTGCATCGACGTAACCATTTACGACTAGCTCTTTGTCACCTCCATAAACGAGAAACATATCCTTAGTCCTTTTCAGGTATTTCAGGATGTTCTTGACCGCTGTCCAGTGATGCACTCCTGGATTACTTTGGTACCTCCCTGCTAAACTTATAGCAAGGCACACATCAGGTCTGGTACACATCATTACATACATGATAGAGCCTATGGCTGAAGCATAGGGAACATCTTTCATCTTCTCTCTATCTTCTGCAGTGGTCGGGCATTGAGTCTTACTCAACTTCACACCTTGTAACACAGGCAAGAACCCTTTCTTTGCTTGATCCATTTTAAACTTCTTCAAAACTTTGTCAAGGTATGTACTTTGTGAAAGTCCAATTAAGCGTCTTGATCTATCTCTATAGATCTTGATGCCCAATATATAAGCAGCTTCACTGAGGTCCTTCATTGAAAAACTCTTGTTCAAATATCCCTTTATGCTATCCAGAAATTCTATATCATTCCAATTAACAATATGTCATCTACATATAATATCAGAAATGCTACAGAGCTCCCACTCACTTTCTTGTAAATACAGGCTTCTCCAAAAGTTTGTATAAATCCATATGCTTTGATCACACTATCAAAACGTTTATTCCAACTCTGAGAGGCTTGCACCAGTCCATAAATGGATCACTAGAGCTTGCACACTTTGTTAGCTCCCTTTGGATCGACAAAACCTTCCGGTTGCATCATATACAACTCTTCTTCCAGAAATCCATTCAGGAATGCAGTTTTGACATCCATTTGCCAAATTTCATAATCATAAAATGCGGCAATTGCTAACATGATTCGAACAGACTTAAGCATCGCTACAGGTGAGAAAGTCTCATCGTAGTCAATCCCTTGAACTTGTCGAAAACCTTTTGCAACAAGTCGAGCTTTATAGACAGTAACATTACCGTCAGCGTCAGTCTTCTTCTTGAAATCCCATTTATTCTCAATGGCTTGCCGATCATCGGGCAAGTCAACCAAAGTCCATACTTTCTTCTCAGACATGGATCCCATCTCAGATTTCATGGCCTCAAGCCATTTTGCGGAATCTGGGCTCACCATTGCTTCTTCATAGTTCGTAGATTCGTCATGGTCTAGTAACATAACCTACAAAACAGGATTACCGTACCACTCTGGCGCGGATCTTACTCTGGTTGACCTACAAGGTTCAGTAGCAACTTGATCTGAAGTTTCATGATCAATATCATTAGCTTCCTCACTAATTGGTGTAGGTGTCACAGGGACTGGTTTCTGTGATGAACTACTTTCCAATAAAGGAGCAGGTACGGTCACCTCATCAAGTTCTACTTTCCTCCCACTCACTTCTTTCGAGAGAAACTCTTTCTCTAGAAAGGATCCAAATTTAGCAACAAAAGTCTTGCCTTCATATCTGTGATAGAAGGTGAGGGAGTCCTGGACTAGGGGTCTCCGGACAACCGGACTATATCCTTTGGCCGGACTGTTGGACTATGAAGATACAAGATTGAAGACTTTGTCTCATGTCCGGATGGGACTCTACTTGGCGTGGAAGGCAAGCTAGGCAATACGGATATGGATATCTCCATCTTTGTAACCGACCTTGTGTAACCCTAACCCTCTCCGGTGTCTATATAAACTGGAGGGTTTTAGTCCGTAGGACAACATACAATCATACCATAGGCTAGCTTCTAGGGTTTAGCCTCTCCAATCTCGTGGTAGATTAACTCTTGTAATACTCATATCATCAAGAATAAATCAAGCAGGACGTAGGGTTATACCTCCATCAAGAGGGCCGAACCTGGGTAAAACATCGTGTTCTCTGCTTCCTGTTACCACCCGCCTTAGACGCACAGTTCGGGACCCCCTACCGAGATCCGCCAGTTTTGACACCGACATTGGTGTTTTCATTGAGAGTTCCGCTGTGTGATCAGCAAAAGGATCGATGGCTCGTCTGCAGGTCAACTGCGATGCCGGCATCTTCGTCGCCGGCTCGACTGGTCACCTTGGCTTGACCGAGGACCGTGCTCCATCTCCAATCATGATGTTCAGGTGAGGGCCTTCATCAACACCAACTCCGATCTCTATCAAGATCATGGAGTAATCATCCATGGAGCTCGGGGGCTCAACGTCAACATTGCCCTCGGGCGACCGTGCTGTTTTTCCGAACATCAAACTTGTATCTGCTGCCACCATCTTTTAGAGCATCGCTTTGACGATCCCTTTGGTGTAATTGTGTGGAATTTAGTCTACAACAACCATGCAAAATTACGTCGAGTTCCGATGGAGGAATCTCCGGCAATCTACGATATACCGGAGCCCTGTCAAATCTGGACGAGAATCTGGACAAGTTTAGGGTGTGGTCTCCAGAGCCCAGCTCGGAGGTCCTTTGGAAGATCCAACCGTTTATCTACTGCGGAATTCCCGTATCTACCGCCCCTCCAAATTTCAGCTCGATCCGACGGTTCAAACTCCAGGAACCTTCCGATGAGTGGATCAATGTTCGGATCCGTTTTCTGCGTGAATACGGATCCGACCTGAATTCATGTTTCTTTATGAACGTGATATTGGACAACCTTTTTAGAGGAATTCTCTTCGAGGGTATTGTGCGTTGTTTTTAAACACGTGCCCGTAAATTTTTAAGCCTCCCCTGAGGTCATCTTCATCATCATGCTGGTGTCAAACCAGTCCGGCAATATTGCTCCAAGGCTACCGACCTGCGCTAGACACGTCGTCACTTTGTTAAGCCGAGCTCAACTTCTTCAGATCATCATCTCGGCAAGTCGAACAAGAGTCCGGCATCGCGAAGGATAAATCATCACCAACATCGCCGCCCCACGAATTACACGGAGCGGGCATACCGGCATCACCGCACGGTCACTTCATCAAGCCGGCATCGACCACGACACAACCTGCATCGGCAGGGCCGCACTATTGCTTCTTCAAGCTGGTGTCCATCACGCCGGCCTACTTCGACTCATCGGCTGACATCGAGGCTTCGACATCTCGGCTGGACCGGGGGCTTCTCCATCTCTTCATCAACCTACTCTGGAGACTTCGGCGTCACTAGCCGACCAGCTCCGTCACGTTAGCTAGACCAAGGGATTTGCCTCGGCGAGTCAACCTTTGCCAGCATCGCCATACCGTCGCTTTATCGCCCATCAGGTAATGGGTGTGCGGATCGGGCCCCAATTTTCAGAATCACCTTTCTTCGGATTGGTACAACAAATAAACCTGGTGCTATTAATCCTAGTATTTTTTGCTTGTTCGGGTTCATTTTTCCCGAGGAATTATTACTCTGGTTTGTTCATCATATGTACATAGGTATATCAAATGATGGCCGCATTAACAATGGTCACATGGTGGTTCGGTCAGTTTCCGTACATGGTCCGGCGAACGCCGCATCCGGAACTCGGACCGACCTGTGAATTTAGGCTTTGCCACGCCTTTACCTCATCACGCCGACGCCCTGCATCGACATTGACTTCGGTGACAGGTCATATTTCTTTTATTACTCACTTTGCATAAATTATTTATTATGCAACGATTTTTTTAATTATTATTATTACTATTATCTCTGGTTTGCACTATTTTTTGTGCACAGGAAAATGATCCGGGTTGGGCAGTATCGTCAACTCGGCGTACTGACATACCACGTCACCTCTGCTGGACGGGGGGCTTTGTCAACACTTCATTACCCCATATCAGGGACTTCGGCATCACTCTGCCGGCCCACATTGATCGTGCTTTGTCACCACTTCGGAGTGTCGAGCTCTTTGCTCCGCCACCTTGGGACCGACTTGGGGAATGGAACCTTGTCCCACATCAAGCTCGGGCCGCGTCATCAATACCGAACACATTAACCAGCTAAGTTGCCTTCATGCTCAAAGTTTTAAATTTTTAACTTGTGTTCGGTTCGACCAAGAATTATACCTTTTTGAAAAAAAAGTTGCTTGTAGAGAATTTTCTTGTCCAAACTTTGTTTGTGACACACATATTCAAATACCCCGTTTATTTGGGGGCTTCCTTTATGAAGCTTTTCCTCTTGCATATGATTATACTTGTACGGCTTCGTTCCTTGTTCGTGTATTACGCCACAATATGCACCATATTGACTTAAGCGATTTGCAAGCTGGGTTGCCTGGCTCCTGTGCTTACCCCTACGGTCCCGATTGTTCGGCTAGGGAGTAAAGGGAGAACCTCTGCGATTGTCATGACCGGATCCTCCGAGCTCTGACCTCAGACTGGGTGAAGCCGAAAGCTAGCTCTCTTATTGTTTTCAATCATGGTCGGCACACAACGGAACTCATAAGTACAAAAAATATATTGCACAAGTCTCATAGTAATAATGAGCATCGGAGAAAGGTATCGGTGGGGGTACTATTTTCTTCGAAGATGCTTCTTACACTTCGTCTGTAATACAGCATAAGTTCCCTGAGCGCGCTTTGTCTGTTACAACCTTATGGCCCAGTTGCCTGGTTATTGGAAACACTATCGATATTCTCGACAGGTGGAGTACATAACACTTTTCGATCCTTGACCGAAGAGGGAGAAGCCGACGGTCGGTTAAGACGCATTTAAAGTTCGGGTGAACAAAGATATGATATTAGTACTTCGGTACATACAATCATTATACATAAAATTCTTTTACCCAAGTCACCTGGGGGCTCTTAAATTTATATGAGCCGTTTTATAATAAGTGTTCTTCTTCTTAGTCGTTGCAAAGTTTTTCTTACTATTATTATTTATCACTCCTCTTTTCGACACGAGTGTGTGGTCACTAGCTGGGGAGCCTAATTTCTCTCTCAAAGCCGCTAGAGTTTAGTTTGCTAAACTGGCCTAATGAGAAGTACTCCGCCTTCGGGATAGGAGGTTGAAGCCGTAGGCTGACCCGCTTGAAGTCTTGAGATAGGATGTGTCATGTGAAAGCACGACAGAAGCAATTTTTTTTTCTAAGACCAATTTTCGAATTGGCACCAAACACTTGATCTTGTTTGGACGTCAAGTTTTTACTGACATTTTTTTGGTTTTCCAAGCTTATGGCACTTTTAAACTATTTGTGTGTTTTTAGCATAAGTCTCGCAGTGCAACGCCGGACACCTTTAGAGATTCGGCAAAAACATTCTCGGATATTGATATATATATGCATCGGTTTCGAATTGTGTCTTCGGTCAATAGTTGGGTTGCCCGGCTCCTGCACTTGCTTCCTATGTTCCACTTTGTTCGGCTAGGTGTGCAAAGGGAGAACCACTGCGATTGTGCTTCCAGCTCACATGGTTAAGCACCTCAGTGGAGAAAGTCGAAAACTGACTGTCACAGTAAGCGTAAACTGGTCAGCAATCCGATAACGGTGTTAAATGATGGGCCATTCATAACAATGGCCGAAGTGTTTACGGCTTGACCTCGACTGTCGCCGAACACTACCGGGGGCTATTAACTGGCCTCCCAAACTAAATCCTCGATATTTTGCTCTTACATTAGAGCTGAGGTTTCATGATCATGCTTAGCATGACAACCCAAAGAAAGGAACCGATAGCGGGACTATTTTCTTTGGAAGACATTTCTTATGTTAAACAGTAATATAACATATCTCTCTGCGTACCTTTGTTTATAAAACCGTATGGCCAGATTGCCTTGTTTGTCGTAAATCTTTACCCTCATAAAGGCTTTATAAAGTAGGACAAACACTCCTCGGCTACTAGCTGAGGAGGTGGAAGCCGATGGTCGGTCAACAAAGTTTTGTACAATGCGGATCCGAGCATTAATGACGTAAAGTACTTGGATACATAGAGTCATTACACATAATTTGTGATTTTATTATGGATATCGATCCTTAAGTTTTGTATCGACAGAAGGTATACCCAACAGTTTCCTTTGGGTATCCTATGAAGACACATTTCTCCGATTTGGGTTCGAGCTTATCAGGTTGAAGCTTTTTCACATAAGTATCACAGCCCCAAACTTTAAGAAACAACAACTTTGATTTCTTGCCAAACCACAGTTCATAAGGTGTCGTCTCAACAGATTTCGATGGTGCCTTATTTAACGTGAATGCAACCGTCTCTAAAGCATAACCCCAAAACGATAGCGGTAAATCAGTAAGAGACATCATAGATCGCACCATATCTAGTAAAGTACGATTGCGATGTTCGGACACACCATTACGCTGTGGTGTTCTGGGTGGCGTGAGTTGCAAAACTATTCCGCATTGCTTCAAATGTAGGCAAAACTCGTAACTCAAATATTCTCCTCCACGATCAGATCATAGAAACTTTATTTTCTTGTTACGATGATTTTCCACTTCACTCTGAAATTCTTTGAACTTTTCAAATGTTTCAGACTTATGTTTCATTAAGTAGATATACCCACATCTGCCTAAATCATCTATGAAGGTGAGAAAATAATGATACCCGCTGCGAGCCTCAACATTCATTGGAACACATACATCAGTATGTATGATCTCCAACAAATCAGTTTCTCGCTCCATAGTTCCGGAGAACAGCGTTTTAGTCATCTTGCCCATGAGGCCTGGTTCACAAGTACCAAGTGATTCATAATCAAGTGATTCCAAAAGTCCATCAGTATGGATTCTTCATGCACTTTACACCAATATGACCCAAACAGCAGTGCCACAAATAAATTGCACTATGATTATCAACTCTGCATCTTTTGGCTTCAATATTATGAATATGTGTATCACTACTATCGAGATTCAACAAAAATAGACCACTCTTCAAGGGTCCATGACCATAAAAGATATTACTCATATAAATAGAACAACCATTATTCTCTGATTTAAATGAATAACCGTCTCGCATCAAACAAGATCCACATATAATGTTCATGCTTAACGCTGGAACCAAATAACAATTATTTAGGTCTAAAACTAATCCCGAAGGTAGATATAGAGGTAGCGTGCCGACCGCGATCACATCGACTTTGGAACCATTTCCCACGCGCATCATCACCTCGTCCTTAGCCAATCTTCGCTTAATCCATTGTCCGTGTTTCGAGTTGCAAATATTAGCAACAGAACCAGTATCAAATACCCAGGTGCTACTGCGAGCATTAGTAAGGTACACATCAATAATATGTATATCACATATACCTTTTTTCACCTTGCCATCCTTCTTATCCGCCAAATACTTGGGGCAGTTCCGATTCTAGTGAACAGTCTGCTTGCAGTAGAAGCACTCAGTCTCAGGCTTAGGTCCAGACTTGGGTTTCTTCTCTTGAGCAGCAAGTTGTTTGTTGTTCTTCTTGAAGTTCCCCTTCTTCTTCTTCCTTTTTCCCTTTTTCTTGAAACTGGTGGTCTTGTTGACCATCAACACTTGATGCTCCTTCTTGATTTCTACCTCCGCAGCCTTTAGCATTGCGAAGAGCTCGAGAATTGTCTTATCTATCCCTTGCATATTATAGTTCATCACGAAGCTTTTGTAGCTTGGTGGCAGTGATTGAAGAATTCTGCCCATTACACTATCATCCGGAAGATTAACTCCCAGTTGAATCAACAATTGTTATACCCAGACAGTATGAGTATATGTTCACTGACAAAACTATTCTCCTCCATCTTGCAGCTGTAGAACTTTTTGGAGACTTCATATCTCTCAATCCGGGCATTTGCTTGAAATTTTAACTTCAACTCCTGGAACATCTCATATGCTCCATGATGTTCAAAATGTTGTTGAAGTCCCAGTTCTAAGCCGTAAAGCATGGCACACTGAACTATCGAGTAGTCATCATCTTTGCTCTGCCAGATGTTCATAACATCTGGTGTTGCTCCTGCAGCAGGTCTGGCACCTAGCGGTGCTTCCAGGACGTAATTCTTCTGTGCAGCAATGAGGATAATCCTCAAGTTACGAACCCAGTCCATGTAATTGCTACCATCATCTTTCAACTTTGCTTTCTCAAGGAACGCATAAAAATTCAACGGAACAACAACACGGGCCATCTATTTACAATCAACATAGACAAGAAAAATACTATCAGGTACTAAGTTCATGATAAATTTAAGTTCAATTAATCATATTACTTAAGAACTCCCACTTAGATTGGCATCCCTCTAATCATCTAAGTGATCACGTGATCCATATCAACTAAACCATGTCCGATCATCATGTGAGATGGAGTAGTTTCATTGGTGAACATCACTATGTTGATCATATCTACTATATGATTCACGCTCGACCTTTCGGTCTCAGTGTTCCGAGGCCATATCTGCATATGCTAGGCTCGTCAATTTTAACCCGAGTATTACGCGTGTGCAACTGTTTTGCACCCGTTGTATTTGAACGTAGAGCCTATCACACCCGATCATCACATGGTGTCTGAACACGAAGAACTTCCGCAATGGTACATACTCAGGGAGAACACTTTTATCTTGAAATTTAGTGATAGATCATCTTATAATGCTACCGTCAATCAAAGCAAGATAAGATGCATAAAAGATAAACATCACATGCAATCAATATAAGTGATATGATATGGCCATCACCATCTTGTGCTTGTGATCTCCATCTCCAATGCACCGTCATGATCACCATCGTCACCGGTGCGATACCTTGATCTCCATGATAGCATCGTTGTCATCTCGCCAACTTATGCTTCTACGGCTATCACTACCGCTTAGTGATAAAGTAAAGCATTACAGGGCGATTGCATTGCATACAATAAAGCGACAACCATATGGCTCCTGCCAGTTGCCGATAACTCAGTTACAAAAATGATCATCTCATACAATAAAATATAGCATCATGCCTTGACCATATCACATCACAACATGTCGTGCACAAACAAGTTAGACGTCTTCTACTTTGTTGTTGCAAGTTTTACGTGGCTGCTGCGGGCTGAGCAAGAACGTTCTTACCTACGCATCAAAACCACAACGATAGTTCGTCAAGTTAGTGATGTTTTAACCTTCTCAAGGACCGGGCGTAGCCACACTCGGTTCAACTAAAGTTGGAGAAACTGACACCCGCCAGCCACCTGTGTGCAAAGCACGTCGGTAGAACCAATCTCGCGTAAGCGTATGCGTAATGTCGGTCCGGGCCGCTTCATCCAACAATACCGCCGAACCAAAGTGTGACATGCTGGTAAGAAGTATGACTTGTATCACCCACAAATCACTTGTGTTCTACTCGTGCATAAACATCTACGCATAAAACCAGGCTCGGATGCCACTGTTGGGGAACGTAGTAATTTCAAAAAAATCCTATGCATAAACAGGATCATGGTGATGCATAGCAACGAGAGGGAAGAGTATCGTCCATGTACCCTCGTAGACCGTAAGCGGAAGCGTTAGCACAACGTGGTTGATGTAGTCATACGTCTTCACGATCCGACCGATCCAAGTACCGAACGCATGGCACCTCCGAGTTCAACACACGTTCAGCTCGATGACGTCCCACAAACTTCGATCCAGTAGAGCTTCGAGGGAGAGTTCCGTCAGCACGACGGCGTGATGACGGTGATGATGTTACTACCGACGCAGGGCTTCGCCTAAGCACCACTACGATATAATCAAGGTGGAATATGGTGGAGGGGGCACCGCACATGGCTAAGAGATCAATTGTTGTGTCTCCAAGGGGTGCCCCCTCCCCGTATATAAAGGAGTGGAGGAGGGGAGGGCCGGCCCTCTCAATGGCGTGCCTTAGGGGAGTCTTACTCTCATTGGGAGTAGGATTCCCCCTTTCCTAGTAGAACTAGGAGCCCTTCCAAGTAGTAGGAGTAGGAGACAAGGAAAGGGAAAAGAGAAGAGAAGGAAGGAGGGGGCGCCGCCCCTCCCCCTAGTCCAATTTGGACTAAGCATTGGGGGGTAGCGTAGCCTCTCCTCTCTCTTTTCCCTAAAGCCCAATAAGGCCCATATACTCCTCGGCGAATTCCCGTAACTCTTCGGTACTCCGAAAAATACCCGAATCACTCGGAACCTTTATGATGTCCGAATATAGTCGTCCAATATATCGATCTTTATGTCTCGACCATTTTGAGACTCCTCGTCATGTCCCTGATCTCATCCGGAACTCCGAAATACCTTCGGTACATCAAAACACATAAACTCATAATACAAATCGTCACCGAACATTAAGCGTGCGGACCCTACGGGTTCGAGAACTATGTAGACATGACCGAGACACGTCTCCGGTCAATAACCAATAGCGGAACATGGATGCTCATATTGGCTTCTACATATTCTACGAAGATCTTTATCGGTCAAACCGCATAACAACATATGTTGTTCCCTTTATCACCGGTATGTTACTTGCCTGAGATTCGATCGCTGGTATCTCAATACGTAGTTCAATCTCATTACCGGCAAGTCTCTTTACTCGTTCCGTAGTACATCATCTCGCAACTAACTCATTAGTCACAATGCTTGCATGGCTTATAGTGATGTGCATTACCGAGAGGGCCTAGAGATACCTCTCTGACAATCGGAGTGACAAATTCTAATCTCGAAATACGCCAACCCAACAAGTACCTTCGGAGACACCTGTAGAGCACCTTTATAATCACCCAGTTACGTTGTGACGTTTGGTAGCACACAAAGTGTTCCTTCGGTAAACGGGAGTTGCATAATCTCATAGTTATAGTGAAAGAACATTCGGTGCCCCCATGTTTGGTTTTGGTAATTGATGACAATCTCTATGGACTAATGGTTGCCTTGAGTTATATTTGAAGGTTTTGTCCATAGGCTTTTCTTGGAGTACATGTGTTGATTTCAAGGAGAGTTTGTGTCGACCAAGGTGTTATTCAAGGAATTATCCAAAGATTGGTCATGTGAGAGTTGAGCTTATTGCAAGCATGTCTTGAAGAAGAAGATGGTGCGATCATTCATGTCTACCTTCAAGACATCATCCAAATGAAGAGAATTGGAAAGGTTCAAGGTTGATCAAGACTAAGTCAAGAGTGAATCAAGTTGATCAACTCACAAAGCGCAGAAGATGTACCGAGAGGGATCAAGTGATCCCATGGTATGGTAAGAATTGTCAATTACGCTTTGTGTACTAACCCATGGTCTTCGTGAGAGTTCGTTGTGGGGTTAGGTTGCGGTGTGCAAGTTCAAGTGGAGCATCACGAAGAGATCAAATGCTTGAAGCTTGCCGTCCTTTGTGGTGATAATGGACTTGTGAAGATGTGCGGAAGAGTGTCTCACCCATAGTGGAGTATGGGGGAGCAATCAACTAGTCTTCATCGAGTCAACACAATCAAGAAAGGTGGTCCAACTTGAGGGAGTCAAGATCGTCATCATCTAGCTTAAGTGGACCATGTGCAAGGCAAAGGTTTGCCCTTGATAGGTTTTCTATTTTACCGGTCTCATAGTGGCAGTTGGGAGACCGGGTTGTAGGATCGATTGTCGTACTATCAAGGGGGGCTCTCTAGAGAGTAGCTTGATCGTATCATTAGTCGAGAGCTCAAAACATTGCATCCTTGCATCATCTTTCTTGGTTCTTGTTTGGTTCCATTTGTGAGTCTTAGAGCTTATGGTCATCTTGATGACAAGCTTGAGTTCATCGAAAACGGAGTTCACATGCATCTTCTATGATGTTTTCGATGTTGGAGGTTTTGCCGGTTCTTCTCGGTTGGAGGTTTCACTCCTCTATTTGTTAGGCATACCTCCCCTGCATCTTCTATGATGTTTTTGATGTTTTGATGCTACTCATCGTCTTGTTTCCAACAAGCTTGAGTTTGCTCAATTCGGAGCTCATATGCAGAAGTTATGGCAGTTCTGGTTTTCTTGAGAGTGGTTTTTGTCTGGTCCCAGCGGTAGTACCGCGTGCCCCAGCGGTAGTACTGCTTGGATCTCTCAGCCGTTGTACTGCTGCTTCCGGGCGGTGGTACCACCAACTTGCTCAGCAAAGTCTTGGGCGGTTGTTCCGGCCAGGCACCGCCCAAGTACCAGTCAGGCCTCTGTTTTGATGCGATACTCGGGCGGTGGTGGCCCGGTTGGTCCGGTCGTACCGGTACCACCGGTGTCCGGAGCGGTTCTACCGCTCAGGACTTAGCCGCCCGAGCGCTCAAGGCCATGCGGTTGCACCGGCCCGGTACCGCTCGACTACCGCACTCAGGGGTGACTCCCTTCTGTTCCTATGCGGTGGTTGAGCGGTGGCTGGGCGGTTGGTCCGGTTGTTCTTCTCAACCGGTGCTACCACCTGGTCGCCCGGTTGTACCACCTGGTAGGGTTCTGCACGTATACTGTGAGTCCCGGTTGTACCGGGACCAGGAGCGGTAGTACCGCTCGTGTGCGGGCTGAGCACATAACGGTTGGATTTCCCCCCTCCTATAAAAGGGGGTCTTCTTCCCCTTTGACCTCAACCTTTCGAGCTCGTGTTCTTCCCCCATTGTTGACCTTCTTTGAGCTTGCTAACTCTCAATCGCTCCATGGATTCTTGCTAGTTTTTGAGGGGAAAGAGAGAGGAGATCTAGATCCACATTTCCACCAATCACTTTCTCCTCTATGTGAGGGGAACCCCTTGGATCTACATCTTGGAGTTCTTGGTGTTCTCCTTCTTGTTCTTCCTCTCATTTTCCTCCCTAGCATTAGTTGCTCCGGTGGGATTTGAGAGAGAATGACTTGGGCACTCCGTGTGCCCTTTCCATTGCATTTGGTGCATCGGTTTGAGTTCTCCACGGTGATACGTGGAAGTGAAGTTTGAGAAGCTTATTACTCTTGGGTGTTTGGGCACCCTAGAGCTTGTTCCTCTTGGGTGCCTTGGTGCCCTAGACGGTTGGTGTTGTTCGAAGCTCAATCATTGTGGTGTAAAGCTCCGGGCAAGCGTCGGGGTCTCCAATTAGGTTGTGGAGATCGCCCCGAGCAATTTGACGGGTATCGGTGACCGCCCCCAAGGGTTGCCAAAGTGTACGGGTTCGGTGACCGCCCCCAAGGGTTGCCATTTGTACGGGTTCGGTGACCGCCCTCAAGGGTCCCTTAGTGGAATCACGGCATCTTGCATTGTGCGAGGGCGTGAGGAGATTGCGGTGGCCCTAGTGGCTTCTTGGGGAGCATTGTGCCTCCACACCGCTCCAAACGGAGATTAGCATCCGCAAGGGTGTGAACTTCGGGATACATCGTCGTCTCCGTATGCCTCGGTTATCTCTTACCTGAGCTCTTTACTTATGCACTTTACTTTGTGATAGCCGTATTGTTTCTTGTCATATATCTTGCTATCGCATAGTTGCTTATCTTGCTTAGCATAAGTTGTTGGTGCACATAGGTGAGCCTAGTTGTTTTAGGTTTTGTGCTTGACAAATTAACCGCTAGGTTTATTCCGCATTTGTTCAAGCCTAAATCGTAATTATTTTAAAACGCCTATTCACCCCCCCCCCTCTAGGCGACATTCACGATCTTTCACATAGGAACATGTATAAGTCATGAAGAAATCAATAGCAACATACTAAACAATCAAGTGCTAAGCTAACGGAATGGGTCAAGTCAATCACATTATTCTCCTAATAATGTGATCCCGTTAACCAAATGACAACTCATGTCCATGGCTAGGAAACTTAACCATCTTTGATTAACAAGCTAGTCAAGTAGAGGCATACTAGTGACACTATGTTTGTCTATGTATTCACACATGTATTATGTTTCCGGTTAATACAATTCTAGCATGAATAATAAACATTTATCATGATATGAGGAAATAAATAATAACTTTATTATTGCCTCTAGGGCATATTTCCTTCAGCGGGATGATGCATTACGGAACGAGTAAAGAGACTTTCCGGTAACGAGATTGAACTAGGTATTATGATACCGACGGTCGAATCTCGGGCAAGTAACATACCGATGATAAAGGGAATAATGTATGTTGTTATGCGGTTTGATCGATAAAGATCTTCGTAGAATATGTAGGAGCCAATATGAGCATCTAGGTTCCGCTATTGGTTATTCACCGGAGATGTGTCTCGGTCATTTCTACATAGTTCACGAACCCGTAGGGTCTGCACGCTCAACGTTCGATGATGATTTGTATTATGAGTTATGTGTTTTGATGACCGAAGTTTGTTCGGAGTCCCGGATAAGATCACAGACATGACGAGGAGTCTCGATATGGTCGAGAGGTAAAGATTGATACATTGGACGAAGGTATTCAGACACCGGAAAGGTTTCGGGACGTTTCAAATATTTATCGGGGAACTGAGGGGTTACCGGAACCCCCCGGGGAAGCTATGGGCCTTAATGAGACATAAGGGAGTAGGAGAGGGCAGCCCACAAGGTGGCGCACCCCCCAAGGGCAGTCCGAATTGGACTAGGGGGAGGGGGCGCGACCCCCTCTTTCCTTTCCCTCTCCCTCTCCTTCCCTCCTTCCCCTCTTGGAATAGTAAAGGGAATCCAACTAGGATTGGGAATCCTAATTGGACTCCCCCTTGGCGCACCCTCCTTGGCCGCCAGCCTCCCCTCCCCCTCCTTTATATACGTGGCCAGGGGGCACCCCAAAGGCACATCAATTGTTTCTTAGCCGTGTGCGGTGCCCCCCTCCACAGTTTACCACCTCGGGCATATTGTCGTAGTGCTTAGCCGAAGCCCTACGCGGATCACATCATCAACACCGTCACCATGCCGTCGTGCTGACGAAACTCTCCCTCGACTCTCTACTGGATCAAGAGCTCGAGGGACATCATCGTGCTGAATGTGTGCTGAACATGGAGGTACCATACATTCGGTACTTGGATCGGTTGGATTGCGAAGACATTTGAGTACATCAACCGCGTTACATAACGCTTCCGCTTTTGGTCTATGAGGGTACGTGGACACACTCTCCCATCTCGTTGCTATGCTTCTTCTAGATAGATCTTACGTGATCGTAGGATTTTTTTGAATTACTACGTTCCCCAACAGTCCCCTCTTATAGCCATGCATCTCCATGGATAGATCTTGCATATGCGTAGAATTTATTTGTTTTCCAAGCAACGTTCCCCAACAGTGGCATCCGAGCCAGGTCTATTCGTAGATGATATGCACGAGTAGAACACAAAAAAGTTATGGGCGGTGATGTTCATACTGCTTACCGCTAATGTCTTATTTTGATTCAGCGGTATTGTGGGATGAAGCGGCCTGGACCAACCTTACGTGTCCACGCACATGAGACCGGTTCCACCGACTGACATGCAACTTGTTTTGCATAAACGTGGCTGACTGGTGTCTGTTTCTCCTACTTTAGTTGAATCGAATTTGACTACGGCCAATCCTTGAAGAAGGTTAAAACAACAAACTTGATAATCACCGTTGTGGTTTTGCGTAGGTAAGAACGGTTCTTACTAGTTGCCCATAGCAGCCACATAAAACTTGCAACAAAGTAGAGGACGTCTAACTTGTTTTGCAGGGCATGTTGTGATGTGATATGGTTAAGCTTTGATATGATATATGTTGATGTATGAGATGATCATGTTTTGTAATAAGTTCGTGACTTGCATGTCGATGAGTACGCAACCGGCGGGAGCCTTAGGGTTGTCTTTAATTATTATATGACCTGCGTCTCAATCACTAAGCGTCATGTAATTGCTTTACTTGATTGCTATATGTTAGCAATAGTTGTAGAAGAGATAGTTGGCGAGACGACCCCGACGCTACGAGGGAGATCAAGGTATCGTGCTAGTGACGATGGAGATCATGCCGATGCTTTGGAGATGGAGTTCAAAAGCACAGGATGATGATGGCCATGTCATGTCACATATTTTGATTGCATGTGATGTTTATCCTTTATGCATCTTATTATGCGACTCAATGATTCACAAGAGAGAAGATAAAATGGCTTCTTCAAATTATAAGACAGAGAGTTGGAAGTTTAAAAGAACAAATTTGAAAGGTCCTTTAGTTCCTTTTGAAATTTCATTTTTTTTCTTTTAGTTGAAATGGACTTTTGAAGTACAAATCCTCTAGAAACTCATTCAAAAGAGAGAAGTAATGTGACCCTTCAAATTTTTCAGAAACATTTGAAATATATTTGAATAAGGGAAAACAAAAAAGATTTGAAAGTGGCTTAAAATTCAAATTCAAACCCAATTATGACTTATTTGGGTGTTATTCAAATTCCTTTTCTCCTAAAAATAAATATTTGGAAATAAGGGTAAAATGATTACTTTCAATGAACAAAAATTAGAATAAAATAAATTTAAAGTCACTTTGGTATTTTAAAAGTGATTTTTATTGGCTTTTAATGCAGCAATAGCAATATGTGAATTTCGAGATTTTATAGTTACTTTATTTGAAACAGAAAAATTGTTCATCTTATTCTTTGTACTTTTATGAATCTTTTTGTATATTATATGCCTATATACTATTTTTATTTCATCTGTTTCTTTTGATTTTTATTTTATGTGTTTATAAAAACAGAAAATGCTATTCATCTGTATACTGTTAATCGTGGCGACTCACTACTGTTTGTCGCACATATGCGCAACATAGCAGTTGCAGTACTCCGCCCAACTATAGCGCGCCCCTGTTTTTTTTATCATGGACCAAGCCCAGCTGGTCACTTCCCTTCATTTTTTCTCTCTTTTCTTTTGTTTCACAATTTTCTTTTCTCTTGGGCCGAATTGCGCACCCGCGTGCGCCCTTCCTTTTCCCGTACGCTAGTAGTCTTTATTTTTGTTTCCGTTTAGTCCCACATTGTCTAACTATAGATCTCCGAGCCTCCCACCAACCTATACATAGAGACCCAATGTATAAAAAAATCATCCAACTCGGGTTAAATCAATCTTTTGGTAGCTTCACACACAAAAATATATTATTTCTTCTCTTCCGAAAGTCGCCTCCTCCCTAAAGTTGTCTCTTCTCTATGTCCGTATTTTCCTTTACTCTTGTAGTTTAGTTCCAGTAGTTTAGGCCACAGCTGTGCGTAAACCGGCTGATGGTATGGGTTTTTAAACCGCCTTGCCAGCCGTTGATATGCCATAATTTGGGCCGCTTGATCCCTGAACCATAACATCACTTCCATCGTAACAAAGCCTATATCTCTCCAGCACCGATTTGTGCATCCCTGCTCCCGCACAATGAGCTTCAGTTAGCCGACATGCACTAGCGTAGCGCTCAGGTAGTAGCAGTCGTGTCACCTGTCAAATGCCGACGAGCTCACCATGCACGTACCACGGTTGCAGCAATGTTGCTGCTGTAACCACCCCTTGCAGCTCCGGTGAGGTTTCGGCGGCACAGTGATGCTCCATTGCAGCACCCGTGAGGTTCCGGCGGCCGACGATGCTCTATTGCATCAACGGTGATGCTCCGGCGGGGCGACAATGCTTCAACACAGCACCGACGATGCTTTGTTGCAGCACCGACGAAGCTCCGGCGGCCCCGACGATGCTTCATTGCAGCTCCGGCGAGGTTTCGACAACCTGATGATGCTCCATTATAGCACCTGTGAGGTTCGATGGACGATGCTCTATCGCCAGCACCGGCGGGCTGGCAATGCTCCAACACAACACCGGTGCTGCTTTGTTGCAGCACCGGCGAAGCTCTGATGGCCCCGACGATGCTCCATTGCAGCTCCAGCGAGGCCCCGTCCGCCGAACGATGCTCCATCGCAGCACCGGTAATGCTCTTGCGGCTTGAGAATGCTCCATCACAACATTGGTGACGCTCCGTTGTAGCATTGACGAATGATGCATCGCAGCGCCAGCGTACCTCTAGGCATCGTGAGTGGTCCACCATAGCACCAGCCACGCCAATGGCTAATGGAGCAAAGGCACGTCGCTGGAGGGTTCACAACAGAGGCGCCGCCCCACGGCCCACCCATCACACCACCCGGAGTGAACGACGACGACCTCGCAACACCTGTATCGAATCACAGCGCAACACGAGAGCAGCAAGCTTCGCGAGTGCAGGACCTCGCACCCCCGCTCGTAGTAGGGGCCACCAGCATCCTTGCAGCAGCTGCGTCCATGAGATCTGATATGTCTCCAACATATCTATAATTTATGAAGTATTCATGTTGTTATATTATCATTCTTGGATGTTTTACAATCATTTTATAGCAACTTTATATCATTTTTTGGGACTAACCTATTGACCTAGTGCCCAGTGCCAATTGCTGTTTTTTGCTTGTTTTTTACATCACAGGAAATTAATATCAAATGGAGTCCAAACACCGCAATTTTTTGTGGATTTTTATGGACTAGAAGACTAACAATGGGCCAGAGCAGCACCTGTGGGTGACCTGTGGGGGGCACAACCCACTAGGGTGCGCTTGGGGGCCAGGCGCGCCCAGGTGGGTTGTGCCCACCTCGAGGGCCTCCCACACCCCCTCTTCGCCCTATAAATTCTCAAATATTCCAAAAACCCTCGGGGGTAAACCTAGATCAGAAGTTCCACCGCCGCAGGCCTCTGTAGCCACAGAAAACCAATCTAGACCCCATTCTGGCACCCTGTCGGAGGGGGGAATCATCTCCGGTGGCCATGTTCATCATCCCGACGGCCACCATGATGAGGAGGGAGTAGTCCACCCTCGGGGCTGAGGGTTTGTACCAGTAGCTATGTGTTTAATCTCTCTCTCTCTCTCTCTCTCTCGTGTTCTTGAGATGTCACAATCTTGATGTATCGCGGGCTTTGTTAATATAGTTGGATCATATGGTGTTTTCCCCTCTCTATCTTGTTGTGATGAATTGAGTTTTTCCCTTTGAGATTTCGTTGTTATTGGATTGAATACTTTCATGGATTTGAGAGCACTTGATATATGTCTTGCATATGAATACTAGTGGTGACAATGGGATATCATATTGATTCACTTGATATGTGTTTTGGCATTCAACTCGCGGATTCCCGCAGTGACATTGGGGTAATCTATGCATAGGGGTTGATGCACGCTCTCGTCTTTTGTTTCTCCGGTAGAAATCTTGGGGCACTCTTTGAGGTTCTTTGTGTCAGATTGAGTATTATGAATCTGAAATTATTTGGTGTTATTTTAGTACAAACTCTTGGATAGATCGATCGGAAAGAATAGCTTCGAGGTGGTTTCGTACCCTACAAACAATTTCTTTGTATGTTCTCCGCTAGATAGGAACTTTGGAGTGATTCTTCATTGCACATTGAGGGACGGTTATATGATCCAATTATATTAGCATTGTTGAGAGATTGCACTAGCGAAAGTACGGACCCTAGGCCTCATTTTCAAGCATTGCAATACCGTTTTTGTGCCCATTTACTATTTGCTACCTTCCTGTTTTCATTTATTCAGATTATAAAAATATATTTCTACCATCAATATTACACTTTTATCACCATCTCTTCGCCAAACTAGTGCACCTATACAATTTGCCATTGTATTGGGTGTGTTGGGGAAATAAGAGATTTCTTATATTTGGTTGCAGAGTTGTTTGAGAGAGACCATCTTCATCCTACACCTCCCACGGATTGATAAACCTTAGGTCATCCACTTGAGGGAAAATTGCTACTGTCCTACAAAACTATGTGCTTGGAGGCCCAACACGAGTCTACAAGAATAAAGTAGCTTGTCATTTACTCTTGTGGTTCACTTATATCATATGAGTAAATTGTTGAATAAATTGAATGTCATGAAGTTGAAATCATATCATGCCTAGTGGTAGCTTCACATTGGGTTTATAAAGTGAAATCATTTGAGGCTTGACAATCACAATATTGGGCATACAAGCAATTCATGAATGGTTAGTAGAAGGAAGAGAACTTTCACATGCAAATACACTATCCTGGAAATCTTTTGTGATTGTGAGCCCCCATCAAAATATTATATGTCAAAATTGCTGATGTTGGACAAGGAAGGCAATGTAATGATTTATGTTTGTTCATATTCACATAGAAGTTATATTTTCATAGATCCTTCAACATGTGGTGCTTGCCCCCCATCTTTGCTAGCCAAAAATTCCGCACCAAGTAGAGATGCTACTTGTGCATCCAAAACCCCTTAAACCCAAATCTTATTTTCAAGGGTCCACCATACCTACATAAGGATTGAATAAGATCCTTAAAGTAAGTTGTCATCGATGCAATAAGACAATAAAAATTGATTCTAAAAGTGTTAGATCATTTAGTGTAAGAGAATATTGAGAGTTGTACGAACTTGTGATGGCAAAGAATAAAAGCGACAGACTGCATAATAAAGGTTGCTATCATAAGGGGCAATATAACATGACGTTTTTTGCACTAAGGGGTTGAGCATAAAAACAAATAAGCACGTGGCAACCTCTGCTTCCCTCTGCGAAGGGCCTATCTTTTACTTTTATGTATTTACTTTCATGCAAGAGTCAAAGTTTTTCTCTCTATTCCTTTTTATTTTTCTCTTTTGGCAAGCATCATGTGGTGAGGAAAGATCTAGGCGCATATATCCAGTTGGATATGGGTAGCATGAGTTATTATTGTTGACATCACCCTTGAGGTGAATATGTTGGGAGGCGAAATTATAAGCCACTATCTTTCTATGTGTCCGGTTGAAACGTTTTGCTCAAGTATATGTGGTGTGTGTTAGCAATCATAGAAGACTATATGATGGTTGATTATGTGGAGCTCTTACTGAAACTCTGTTGAATAAGTTGAATTACAATTGCTTGGTGACTGATAACATATGTTGTTGAGTTTCAAGAGAATTCATTTTTTTGAACCTTCACATGTGAATTGGTTGCTACTATAACATGAGAAGTTTTATAAGAAATAATTGCTGTTATGATGCTAGGAAAAGTGATTGAAATTATCATTGATCAAACTTGTGCACTTTGCTAGCATTCACACTTCATAATTTTTTTATTTTATCATTTACCTACTCGAGGACGAGTAGGAATTAAGCTTCGGGATGCTGATATGTCTCCAACGTATCTATAATTTATGAATTATTCATGTTGTTATATCATCATTCTTGGATGTTTTACAATCATTTTATAGCAAGTTTATATCATTTTTTGGGACTAACCTATTGACCTAGTGCCCAGTGCCAGTTGCTGTTTTTTGCTTGTTTTTTACATCACAGGAAATCAATATCAAATGGAGTCCAAACACCGCAAAACTTTTTGTGGACCAGAAGACCACCAATGGGCCAGAGTAGCACCTGGGGTGCCCCAACACTACAAAAAAGACACTTCCGTGATGATACGTGTTTATCACAGTAGGTCACGTTTTCTGTCATGCATGTACATCCATGACAATTTTATGACAGAATCAAGATAGTCATACCTGTGCTGTCGTAGAAGTGTTCCATGTCATTAACAAAATTATCATCACGGAAGTGTCCACTTCCATGATGATAAATCGCACATCATAGAAGTGCTTTTGTCAAGGGTGACCGACACGTGGGATTGACCATAACGGGTCGCCGTAAGCTATCGGGTCCAGTTTGGATCTGATAACCCGTTAACAGTCCAGACCAATGGGGATTTTCCACATGTAAAATTCTCATTGGCCGGAGGAAACACGTGTTGGCTCAACATTCGGATAGATGTCGTCCACTCATTAGACAGGAGGCGCCTATGATACATGGACACGTGGCACGGCCTAACAGAGGCCCATTCCGGTGAAAAGGCCAGCCCAGCTTAAGGCCCACCATGTTTTTTCAGACACTAGTGGGCTGGCCCGTTAATAGCCTGCCGTGTTTTCGGTCAAATTGAGGCCCATACCGGATCAGGCTCGTTCACAGCCTGCCGTGTTTTGGGCCAAATTACGGCCCATATTGGATCAGGCCCGTTAACACGCCATTGTTCTTTTGGTCCCATACTAAGACATGTTTGTATTTCACCCTGTTAAATGCCCATTTACCAGTTCGGCCCGATAATAGTTTCGGCCTGTTAGCGGCCCATGGTGCATCTGGGACGTTGTCGGCCTAATTTAACTTTAGGCCACTTAACGGCCCATGCAGAAACTGGGCTATTTCTTATCCGAAGTAACTTTAGGCCTCCTAACGGCCCGTAGTCTTCGTGGATAAATTTCGGCCCAACTGGCCTATCGGCCTGTTAATGGCCCCTGTAACAGTTGGGCCTAATTACAGTCCGCGTTGAATCCGGCCTGCTTACAGCCCATCTGATAATGGCCCGTGACACTTTTAGGCCTATGGCCCGCATAGATACTGGTCTGCTTAAAGCCCATAATTTTATTGGGCCAAACAGGCCCGAGATATATTTTGGCCTATTAACTGCTTGTCCTATTTGGGCCAAACATGGGCCTTAGGTAATTTCGACCTATATTGGCCCATGATTTTTTCGGCTCAATGCTAGCCAAATCTAGGTTTTAGCCTGTTAAAAGCCCATGGTATTCTCCGGCCCAGCTGGACAGAACTTTACTCGGCATGTTAAAGGCGGGAAACAACTATAGGTTTAGACCTGCTAATGGCCCAAGATGATTATAGGCCCAAGTTTTGGCCCATATGAGTAACGGGCCGGCCTGAAGACCAACAACACTGAGATCCACTGAACCTTTCGGCCTAAATTACAGCATACCGACCAAGAATAAACCTAGACTACACAACAAAGAAATTACACCATATTACATCGGCGCTAGTGATAATGAAGGGCAACCAGACAGCAGATTACATAAACTGGGCAGGTCACCACCAGTGGAAGTTAATAGGCAAACAAAATAATAGACATAACCAATAGCATTTCAACACAATTCAAGACAGGTTAGCCTAGCCCAGGAGCTGCAACGCAAGCAGCTTAGTAACCTGATGAGACTGCACTTCTTTGGTGCTCATATCCACCAACTTAAGCTACATAGCATCAATAAACGTCATGTACTTACGGTTAATCTTGCATAGAGATTGGAGTTCCAGTCGTATTTGAGCGGAAGCATGTATTTATGCTTGAATTTTAGACTGAAGAAGTCGAACAGATTCAGGCGGCGACTTCATCGAGCTTGTGTCACTGAGTAAGTTTGTCACTACATCAAAATATGACTTCGTGGTTGTATCCCTACCCTCAATATGTGTTGCCTTTTCCTCTGGAATATGTGTTAGAGGGACAAACAATGGGTTCGTCTCACTATCATTGTGGCAGTTCTTCCTAGCAGCAGTGTTGTCACCCTGAAAGAGAAACAAGTAGGTAGATAACAGGTTTTGCACGTATAAGCATCAGCGCTGTCAATTCATCTCATTTCTTTGTCAGAAATAAAGAGACACGGTTTAAAATAGCATTAACATAATAGGAATTGTTCATAGTTAAGACAACAGGAAATGGCATTGTGCAGGAGCGGCCAGGTTCACCAGACCACTGGATTATAGATCAAGAACACAATGTAAGCATGAATGGTGAGTGCACTGTCAATTTGTACCATTTCAGATTGGTAAATAAAGAGACATGATTTAAATAACATTAATATAATATGGCATTGTTCATAGTTGAGACATAGCAGGATATGACATTGTGCTGTTGTTGGTAGTCTCACCACACCACTAGATTCCAGATCAAGAACACAAGCATACACATAGTGCTAAATAAGATAACTTGCTATGTTTAGTTTAATTTACATGGTACGAATAAGGAACTAGATTGTATAACTAAAGACTGAAATTGAGAAGGACAAACTTATGTTTATGTACTTCTACTTTATAAACTTTGAACAAGCAATTTGATGTAGACGACAAAAATAAACAACATTTTCACTCATAGCTATCCAAATATAAACAAAAAAGTTTGAAGGCTCGAGGAGGACAAACTTACATTAGTAGTGAAGACACGCTCTATAAAGGCCTTGTCCATATTGATGGGGGGGGCAATTCAAGAAGTTTACCGCACACTCTTCTTCAAGAGTATTGCCTTTATTCTACATTTTGTTAAGAGTAAATATAGATGTGAAAATAAAGGAACAAATGGCGATTATTTAACTTAAGATATAGAGTACAAATGTAAATACAGCATACAGGCAGAAGGCACTGACAAGAGCAATGCAGAGCTAAACTTCTTCAGTAACATTGGTTTTATTCAATATTTGGCAAGAGTAATTGTAGATCTGATGTGTAGAAAATGGAGGACAAGGGAAAATAAGCTGCAAAGTGTACATGAAGAACTAGATGACAATTATAAGTACAATGATGAAGGACAACAGATACTTACAAGAACAATGCAGAACTAAATTTCTTCATAGGCATTGGGTTTATTCTACATTAATTTAAGCATTAATATAGATCTGATAATTTGGAGCGAATAGTGGATAAGCAAGCTATAATGCACAATGATGTCACATAATCCAACAGGTATGAATGTAAGGACAGCGATAGGACAATAGGTACTCACAAGAGCAAAGTAGCGACCATCATAGTTGCGATATCCTAGGTTTTGCGGCACTAGTTTGATCGCTAATATACATCGGGTGCTATGTGATTTATCCGGCTGCACTACCTCTTTCAAGGACTTTGCTTTTACTCATTCAGGTTCTGCAATCACCCTTTTCCTTTTGAATGTCTGAAACACAAGAACAACATTTGAGTGAAAAAACATGGTATGATGACAAATGGAATAGGTGTTGATAATGGATGGGCATGGCATCTTCACATATATCATGAGTAAACTAAGCAGATGGCGGTGCAACGAAGCAAAAGAAATGCAAGACACCTTGCAAGATATGTGCAACCAATAAAACCTAGCCAAATTAGAACAGGCACCTTATTGGGTGAACAGGATAGGCCATCTGCCTTTGACTCCTTGAGTTGAGAAGAGTCATTAGGATCATATTCTGAATACGAATCTATAGGTCGGGAGCATGTGGGTTTCATTGCATCCACAATGGACCTCAATCCCTTGATGTCAAGTTTGTTACCCATTGAACTATTCCACAATATTCTTCTGATGTGTGCTTCTTATATTCATTGTGATTACGTACAATATATGTAAAGCATTAAAACATAAATAGTAGTGAGATTATCTTTGTAATGCAGAGGATATTGTAATATAATTGTGCTATCACTGCATTCTGATGAGAGAGCCCATGTGTGCTATAATATGGTGAGTAGATTAATATAATCTGGCACAACTACACAAAAACTAAGCTCCCTGTTGGGGCCCCCAGATGTAAGGATGGCAGATGATAGGTTCATCATATACGATATAGAAAGTTTATTGCCAAACCATGATAACGAGAGCGCAGAGCCAGTAGGCAGATCATAGTGTAGATAATAGGGGTACACCATAACCACCATAAATAAATCGAGAAAGTGGAACTAGCTGGAAAACATAGGGTTTTGCGGCTACTAATATGCAGCCTATCGATCACCTACAGGCCAGCTCTATTCATCTGAAGGCGCACAACTGTTACTATCAATTTAGTCTATCAAAGACTGCGTGGCTCCCACCATTTCCGGGGTATTATGGCAGACCAATTCGAAGTGCGAAATCATTTAGCAGAACTGCCCAATAGAGGTGTTGACTGCAGATGTCCCTGCTCCCCTTCCTGATAAGGAACATACTGTGCTTACTAAAGAAGAACAGAAGAGGAACATGTTAAAGAACAGAACAGGAAGCATATTCTCCATTTCTGCATGCAAGTCGCGTGACTTTTATCATTTGGGCCAGTCGACCATTTCAGGTGGATGGATGAAGATCCTACATCTCCTAGCCCTTCTTCTTCCTCGTCTCTGATTCTTCCCATACAGAACATCGCATGGGCCACCGGCCAAACCACCGGCATCCACCGCATGTGTTCCTCCGCCACCCCACCCCCACCCCCGCCCCCACCTGCGTCGAGTTTTCTTTGTTAGGCAAGGCCCCACCACCGCCCCCACAACCACCGTCCCCACCCGAGTCCCTTCCTTCGCACCGGCGAACTCCTACGAGCTCTGAAAAATCGACCAACCCAATTTTGAAATTTAGTCTACTGTCATTTAACTAGTGTGGAATATAAAAGGGGAAAACCATAAGCATTGCGAGTATAGTGTTGAGCGTGCCATGGAGGATCTGAAGGTGCAAACCGGACAAAGGAAAATTCGCAACCAATGTTTTCTTTCAACTAGAAAGTAAGTGATGGACAAGAAATCAGAGTAAAGCAGTGGTGATCTATTTTCTTGCTGCGATAAATAAGTTGAGCAGATACAAAAGAGTACCACCTCTGGTGCGGCGCCGTGTATGCATCTGCTGAGAATTTGATGGTGTTGCGGTGGCGATGGCTGTCGGCGGCGTGGAAGCAGATCTAGGAGGGTATGTTGGGGATATTACTACTGGACGTAAACTGGCCAGGAATAGCCGGGTTAACTCTATGAGGATTAGAAGCCCAGGAAGACAAAGGATGGTGGCGCTTTATGAAGGCCCAAGGCCCAAAGGCGGGTTAAGGCCTGTAGATGTAAACCGACATTATCATGTAACTTGTATTGTAAGATAGGAGGGATAGAGACCGAGTTGGACACGTTGATGATCCGGCCTCGGGATTCTGTAAACTGACGGGCGTTGACCTATGTATATAAAGGGACAACCCGACGGCGTTTTAGGGGCGCAGACAACAACTCGAAGCCAGGCAAAGCGGATTCGCTCCCTGGTCATCGAGACCCTAGCAATTCCATCGCATCTGGAGTAGGCTTTTACCTTCATCGTAAGGGGCCGAACCAGTATAAAACTCTCGCGTCCCTTGTTTGCTTTAACCCCTTTAAGCTAACCTGTAGCGATGGCTCCACGACTAAGTCCTTTCACAAGGACATCCGCCATGACAAAACCACGACAGTTGGCGCCCACCGTGGGGCTATCGCACGATGATTTCGAGTTCTTGAAGGGCAGCTTCGAAGGACTCAAGGGATACGTTGTGGGCCGGATGACTAAAAGTCGTCGCGGCAAGCTCTACATTGACGACGCAGGATGGGGTCCCGAGGCCGGTTGAATTGAATACGGGTACCGGGTCCCCTTTGGTGGAATTCACGTCTTCATCGGCAAGATCAGCAAGCCGGGCCCTGAGCCGGACATCTGCACCGACATCATCGAGACAGCTCAGCATGCAAGCTTTGCCCCGGTTTAGCCCACCGTAAAGCATGTCTTCGTAGGTGTCATCCATGGAGCAGAATATGAGGATGGATCGGCATCTGGTGGCGAAACCGTTGTCTGCTCCGATGACGAGTCTTCAACCAAAGAGACCGAGTCGCTATACCAGCTGCAGGATGGCTGGATTAGTGGAGGTTCCGAGGGCAACAGTATTCCATACCCCCTTGATCTGCCAAACTGGGTCGCGGTCTTCATGGCCGGTACACAACCAGCACAACACTCTTCTACCGCTGTAGCAATGATCTCCGGTTCAGCAACAACAACACCAGCGGGGGCAGGGAGCTCTGCGCCGCCTCCGGCTCAGGTTTTGTCCGATCTATTTGACGCTTTGGCAACGTTGCTGGCAGCGGAGATGGACGCAGCAAACCGGGATCAGCACAATGCAGAGATTGCAAAGGTGAAGGATCAGATCACTCAAGCTAAAGCGGACCTGGCAGCAGAAAATACCAGGATGGCTACAGAGCGGGCCGGATTGGAGGCTTAGGCGTACCAGCTTATGCTGGATCAGAGTGCGTTGGATGACGTCATGAGGAGAAGATACCGATCGCGCCTTCCGTCGGTCTTGGAGGCGAGGAATCTCTTTAACACACTCGGAGCAGGCACCAGCAACCAACCTGTGGTAAACCGGGCGGGGCACCTAAGACCGGGGCGCCGGTTCAGCCTCGTGCGACGGATCCGCCTCCTCCGCCTCGTCCAAATGACCTTCCGCCACATCACGTCTCAACACCACCGGGTCATTACTCTAACCCAGTGGATAACATTGTTGCGGCCGCTTCATGATTGGCAGCTCTCCCGATTGATGGCGAGTCCCCCGTAGCAGTTGAGACACAATGGGCTAGGGACCTCCTACAAACGGCTTTGACTCAGCAGCAGGCCTATTCATATAGCCGCGAAAGGATTCATTCCACTCCCCGCCCAAGCCAGAGCTACAGCAGGCACATCGATGAGCCGGCCGTATCAAGCAGTGCGAGGAATCGTAATCCTCCCTGTGGCAATAACCTGGCGGGTGGCGGTGGCAATGCCCAGGATGTAGTGGATCATGCTAGGGAACGTCGGGAAGCCGAGTTAGTGGCACCGCCCGAGGCTCCGGTTCGTCACCTCACGCAGGTTTGCCAGTTCGCTTCGGTTTGTCCAACAACATCGGTGGAACCAGGGGTTACTTCCAGTTCTTTGGGAGTGCCATGTCTTGTTCCAGCGCTGCACAATGTACGGTTGCCCAAGACTTCAAGGGCCCGTGTAAGGTGCCAAATTACACCGCCGATTTATCCCCTGAGTCATGGGTGGAGAGTTATGAGATGGCAATGGAGATGCTGGATGTGGACGAAGCGGCGTGTGCCAAGTACTTTACCATGATGTTGGAGGGAACAACTCGCACGTGACTAAAAAATCTGCCAGCCAACTCTATTGGATCATGGGCCAAGTTAAGGGCACGGTTTATCCAAAATTTCAAAGATACGTGCAAACAGCCCATGTCCATCATGGATTTAGCTGCCTGTGTCCAGGAGGAAGGAGAATCAACGACCCATTGGGTGCGCCGGGTTTTGGAGATTTTGCATTCATCGGACCTCATCAACGCTGACACAACCGTTTTAACATTGGAGGGCAATTGCCGGTTTGCACCTTTGAAGCTGAAATTGGGACGGCTTAAACGCCATTGTAATGACATTTGAACACTCATGGCGGCTCTGGTGAAGTAAGCCGACTCTGATAGTACCAAGGACCCCGAGTCCGAGGATGACAAGATAGGGAAGGGAAAGAAGAGCGGCAACGCCAAGGGGCAGCAACATAATCCGGCAGGTCATTGGAACAATGGTAAACGCAAGGCAGATAATAGCTTGGACTTTGCGGCTAGCACCAACGCCCAGGATAACGTTCACCGACGTAAGGGTAAACCGCCCCAGCGGGGTGGAGGGTCAGGCCCCAACCTAGAGCTCCTGTTAAATCAGCCTTGTCCAAAGCACGGATCAAAGGAGAGACCTGCTACACATCTTTGGAAAGATTGCTTCATTATGCGGGAGTTCAAAAATTCAAATCGTTTTCAATATGACAATGGACCGCCCGGCGGTTCAAGAGGCGGTTTCCATGGGTCGGGTTATGGTGGTGGCAATTCTGGTTCAGGGTTTCAGGGGAACCAAACCGGACATGGCAATCAGAACAGCCATGGCAACCAGGGAGGTTACAACCATTAGGGGAATCAACAACAGTAGCAATCCGGTTATCAGAGCAATCCAAAACAATTGAATAGTGGGCAGTATCATGTCTTCACCACTAGCCTATGTAAGCGTGGTCAGAAGCTTCATAAAAGGGCTGTTAACTCTGTTGAACCGGCGGTACCTCGTTATCTGCGCTGGTCTGAACAACCCATCCTGTGGAGCCGAGAGGATCATCCACCCCGGGTTGACAATCCGGGTCATCTGGCTTTAGTGGTGGCACCCCAGGTTGGGGGGTACAAATTTGCCCAGGTGCTTATGGATGGAGGAAGCAGTATCAATATCCTTTACTATGAAACCTTTCGTCGCATGGGGTTAACAGATAAGAATCTTAAACTGTCGAACATTATGTTTCATGGGGTAGTGCCTGGTAAATCAGCATACCCAGTTAGTAAGGTAGCTTTGGAAGTTGCTTCCAGAGACGATCATGATTCAAGATCAAAGGTGTTGACTTTTGAAGTGGTGAAAATCAAGAGTCCATATCATGCCCTATTCGGACGGCCGACTTATGCTAAGTTCATGGCCAGGCCTTGTTATGTTTATCTGCTGCTTAAGATGTCGGGTCATAAGGGAACCATCACGGTGCATGGAAGCCGGAAGATCGCTTTGGAATGTGAAGAAGGGGATGCAGCTTATGCTGAGTCGGTTTGTGCCACAGAGGAGCTGAAATTTTACAAAGACAATGTTGATCCGGCAGATATGACTTCTTTGAAAAAGCCAACTACCGAGCATGATCCGACACTGAAGTCTAAATCCGCCGAGGAGACTAAACTGGTCGACTTTGTTCCTAGCGATTCATCCAAGCAGTTCGGTATCAGCGCTAACTTGGATCCGAATAGGAAGGCGCGCTCATCAAGTTCATCTGTGAGAACCGGGACATCTTTGCATGGAAGCCTTCTGACATGCCAGGTGTACCGAGGGAACTCACTGAGCACACCCTTAATATAGATCCTAAGTTTAAACCGGTCAAGCAGTTTTTTCGCTGCTTCAACGAAGAAAGGCGTAAAGCTATTGGTGAGGAGGTAGCCCGGCTTTTGGCAGCAGGGTTTATCGTGGAAGTCTTTCACCCTGAGTGGCTAGCTAATACAGTGCCGGTACTTAAGAAAAATGGCACTTGGCGTATGTGTGTGGATTACACAAACTTGAACAAAGCCTGTCCAGCTGATCCCTTTGCTCTCCCTCGTATTGATCAGATTATTGATGCTATGGCAGGTTGTGACCATTTGTGTTTTTTGGATGCTTACTCTGGTTATCATCGGATCAAAATGGAAGTTAAGGACCAGGAGAAGACAACCTTCATAACTCCCTTTGGAACCTTCTGCTATGTATATATGCCGTTCGGGCTCAAGAGTGCCCAGGCAACTTATCAGCGCTTGATACGTCTCCAACGTATCTATAATTTTTGATTGCTCCATGCTATATTATCTACTATTTTGGACTATATTGGGCTTTATTTTCCACTTTTAAATTATTTTTGGGACTAACCTATTAACCGAAGGCCCAGCCCAGAATTGCTGTTTTTTGCCTATTTCAGTGTTTCGAAGAAACGGAATATCAAACGGAGTCCAAACGGAATAAAACCTTCGGGAACGTGATTTTCTCACCGAACGTGATCGAGGAGACTTGGTCCCTGCTCCAAGGAACAAAATAGGCGGTCACGAGGGTGGGGGCGCCCCCTAGGGCGCGCCCCTGCCTCATGGGCCGCTCGGTGCTCCTCTGGCGTACTCCTTCCTCCTATATATACCTACGTACCCCCAAACAATCAGAAGAGGAGCCAAAAACCTAATTCCACCGCTGCAACTTTCTGTATCCACGAGATCCCATCTTGGGGCCTGTTCCGGAGCTCCGCCGGAAGAGGGCCGTCATCACGAAGGGCTTCTACATCATCATAGCCTCTCCGATGAAGTGTGAGTAGTTTACCTCAGACCTTCGGGTCCATAGTTAGTAGCTAGATGGCTTCTTCCCTCTCTTTGAATCTCAATACAAAGTTCCCCCCCTCTCTTGTGGAGATCTATTCGATGTAATCTTCTTTTTGCGGTGTGTTTGTTGAGACCGATGAATTGTGGGTTTATGATCAAGTCTATCTATGAATAATATTTGAATCTTCTCTGAATTCTTTTATGTATGATTGGTTATCTTTGCAAGTCTCTTCGAATTATCCGTTTGGTTTGGCCAACTATATTGGTAGTTCTTGCACGGAAGAAGTGCTTAGCTTTGGGTTCGATCTTGCGGTGTCCTTTCCCAGTGACAGAAGGGGCAGCAAGGCACGTATTGCATTGTTGCCATCGAGGATAACAAGATGGGGTTTGTTTCATATTGCATGAATTTATCTCTCTACATCATGTCATCTTGCTTACGGCGTTACTCTATTTTTAACTTAATACTCTAGATGCATGTTGGATAGCAGTCGATGAGTGGAGTAATAGTAGTAGATGCAGAATCGTTTCGGTCTACTTGTCACGGACGTGATGCCTATATACATGATCATGCCTAGATATTCTCATAACTATGCTCAATTCTGTCAATTGCTCAACAGTAATTTGTTCACCCACCATAGAATACTTATGCTCTTGAGAGAAGCCACTAGTGAAACCTATGGGCCCCGAGTCTATTCTCATCATATCAATCTCCATCACTTCAATCTTGCTTTGCTTTTTTACTTTGCCTTTACTTTACACTTTGCATCTTTATATCAAAAATACCAAAAATATTATATCTATTAGATCTCACTCTCGTAAGTGACCGTGAAGGGATTGAAAACCCCTAATCGCGTTGGTTGCGAGTCGCTATCGTTTTGTGCAGGTACGAGGGACTTGAGCGTGGCCTCCTACTACATTGATATCTTGGTTCTCAAAAACTGAGGGAAATACTTACGCTACTCTGCTGCATCATCCCTTCCTCTTCGGGGAAAACCAACGCAAGCTCAAGACGTAGCAGCGTTGTGTTCTTCAGCAGGAGCATCCGAATTTTCCATGATATTGTTATTGCCCATATTGGCGATAACTTCCCCAATTTCAGACATAACGACAAGCAAGCAAACTAGCACACGACCAAACAAGAGGCAAATAAAGAGGGAGGATAGAGAGAGAGGGCGAATAAAACGGCAAGGGTGAAGTGGGGGGAGAGGAAAACGAGAGGCAAATGGCAAATAATGTAATGCGAGAGATAGGGATTGTGATGGGTACTTCGTATGTTGAATTTTTGCATAGACTCCCCGGCAACGGCGCCAGAAATCCTTCTTGCTACGTCTTGAGCTTGCGTTGGTTTTCTCCAAAGAGGAAGGGATGATGCAGCAGAGTAGCGTAAGTATTTCCCTCAGTTTTTGAGAACCAAGGTATCAATCCAGTAGGAGGCCACGCTCAAGTCCCTCGTACCTGCACAAAATGATAGCTACTCACAACCAACGCAATTAGGGGTTGTCAATCCCTTCACGGTCAAATGCTTATCGTTGAACTAGTAGTCTTGCGGACGCTATTGCCATGCTTATCGTTGAACTTGAAAGGCAATTTATGCATATGCACCCATCTATACAAAGAGTTTTCCTAGAATTTTCTAATATCAAGCATTCCTCTGTTAAGTGTGCCGCTACTATCTTTTTGGCTCATGAATTCAGATTTATAATAAAAGAAGCCAAAGAAATCTTTGCGCACTATAGAGTGGACGCTGGTCGTCCTCCCATAGAATCTATCCTCTTCGATCAAGAAGAAATTATGCGCTTTCAATCTCCTGACTATGTTGCTTTTAATGAAAACCTTAGAAAAAAGGTGCCAACCAATATTTTAATTGATAGAATCTCTGAACTTAATGATGATTTGGCTATTCGAAATAATGAGCTAGGATACTCTCTTGAGTCTAGGCTCACAAAGTTCTGTCAAAAGAATGCTTATAATGATGAGTTGGTTGTACAATACGAAGGGCCGAAAGAGGAACCTATACCTCCTAAAATTGATCTTGGTGACTTCTGTCCTATTAAATTTAGCCCTTTTGATTACTTTTGCTTTCCTCAAGGAAAACTTGCTGCTGAACGTAGAGAATATGAAATGAGCTTCACCGATCTATCTTATTACTACGGCACAACCTAGATATATCCTCGCTTTTATGCCTAGCTAGGGGCGTTAAACGATAGCGCTTGTTGGGAGGCAACCCAATTTTATTTTTTCCCTTTATTTTTGCTCCTGATTAGAAATAAATAAATTATTTAGCCTTTGTTTCGGTTGTGGTTTTTTTGTGTTTAATTAGTGTTTGTGCCAAGTAGAACCGTTGGGAAGACTTGGGGAAAGTCTTGTTGAACTTGCTGTAAAAAACTGAAACTTTAGCGCTCACGAGAACTGCTGTCATTTTTATTCAAAGAGTGATATTTAGTTAATTCTTTTTGCAGATGATTAATAGTTAAATTCCTCACGTCCATCAATTTATTTTATAATTTTTGGGGTTCCAGATCTTGCGCTAGCTACAGATTACTACAGACTGTTCTGTTTTTGACAGATTCTGTTTTTCGTGTGTTGTTTGCTTATTTTGATGAATCTATGGCTAGTAAAATAGTTTATAATCCATAGAGAAGTTGGAATACAGTAGGTTTAAAACCAATATAAATAAAGAATGAGTTCATTACAGTACCTTGAAGTGGTCTTTTGTTTTCTTTCGCTAACGGAGCTCACGAGTTTTCTATTTTGAGTTTTGTGTTGTGAAGTTTTCAAGTTTTGGGTGAATTCTTTTGATGGATCATGGAACAAGGAGTGGAAAGAGCCTAAGATTGGTGATGCCCATGCCACCCCCAAGATAATCCAAGGACACCAAAAAGTCAAAGCTTGGGGGATGCCCCCGGAAGGCATCCCCTCTTTCGTCCACTTCCATCGGTAATTTACTTGGAGCTATATTTTTATTCACCAACATGATATGTGTTTTGCTTGGAGCGTCTTGTATTATTTGTGTCTTAGTATGCCACAATCATCCTTGCTGTACACATCTTTTGAGAGAGCCATACATGAATTAAAATTTGATAGAATACTCTATGTGCTTCACTTATATCTTTTGAGCTAAGTAGTTTTGCTCTATGTGCTTCACTTATATCTTTTGAGTATTATAGTTTTGCTCTATGTGCTTCACTTAGATCTTTTAGAGCACGGTGGTGGATTTGTTTTAAAGAAACTATTGATCTCTCATACTTCACTTAATTTATTTTGGGAGTCTCTTAATAGCATGGTAATTTGCTTAATAATATGCTTGGTATTCAAGATTTGTGAAACTTTCTTTTGAGTGTGTTGAATACTAAGAAAAGATTGAAGCTTGATAATTGCTTTGAGATATGGAGGTGATAATATTAAAGTCATGCTAGTTGAGTAGTTGTGAATTTAAAGAATACTTGTGTTAAAGTTTGTGATTCCTGTAGCATGCACGTATGGTGAACCGTTATGTGATGAAGTCGGAGCATGATTTATTTATTAATTGTCTTCCTTATGAGTGGTGGTCGGGGACGAGCGATGGTCTTTTCCTACCAATCTATCCCCCTAGGAGCATGCGCGTAAAACTTTGCTTTGATAACTTATAGATTTTTGCAATAAGTATATGAGTTCTTTATGACTAACGTTGAGTCCATGGATTATACGCACTCTCACCCTTCCACCTTTGCTAGCCTCTCTAATACCGTGCACCTTTCGCCGGTATCATACACCTACCATATACCTTCCTCAAAACAGCCACCATACCTACCTATTATGGCATTTCCATAGCCATTCCGAGATATATTGCCATGCAACTTTCCACCATCTAGTTCATCATGACACACTTCATCATTGTCATATTGCATATCCCGATACACCGCCGGATGCATTCATATAGAGTCATATTTTGTTCTAAGTATCGAGTTGTAATTGTTGAGTTGTAAGAAAAAAAGTGTGATGATCATCATTATTATAGCATTGTCCCAAGTGAGGAAAGAATGATGGAGACTATGATTCCCCCACAAGTCGGGATGAGACTCCGGACGAAAAATAAATAAAAGAGGCCAAAGAAGCCCAAATAAAAAGAGGCCATAAAAAAGAGAAAAGGCCGAAATAAAAAAATATAAAAAAAGAGAGAAAAAGAGAGAAGGGACAATGTTACTATCCTCTTACCACACTTGTGCTTCAAAGTAGCACCATGATCTTCATAGTAGAGAGTCTCTCATGTTATCACTTTCATATACTAGTGGGAATTTTACTTTATAGAACCTGGCTTGTATATTCCAATGATTGGCTTCCTCTCATTGCCCTAGGTCTTCATGAGCATGCAAGTTGGATGCACACCCACTTAGTTTCTTTTTGAGCTTTCATATACTTATAGCTCTAGTGCATCCGTTGCATGGCAATCCCTACTCACTCACATTGATATCTATTGATGGGCATCTCGATAGCCCGTTGATACGCCTAGTTGATGTGAGACTATCTTCCCCTCCTTTTTTGTCTTCTCCACAACCACCATTCTATTCCACCTATAGTGTTATATCCATGGCTCACGCTCATGTATTGCGTGAAGATTGGATAAGTTTTGAAAAAGTTAGAGTATGAAACAATTGCTTGGCTTGTCATCGGGGTTGTGCATGATTTAAATACTTTATGTGGTGAAGATAGTGCATAGCCAGACTATATGATTTTGTAGGGATAACTTTCTTTGGCCATGTTATTTTGAGAAGACATAATTGCTTTGTTAGTATGCTTGAAGTATTATTATTTTTATGTCAATACTTTTGTCTTGAATCTTTCGAATCTGAATATTCATATCACAATTAAGAAGATTTGCATTGAAATTATGCCAAGTAGCACTCCGCATCAAAAATTCTTTTTTATCATTTACCTACTCGAGGACGAGCAGGAATTAAGCTTGGGGATGCCTGATACGTCTCCAACGTACCTATAATTTTTTATTGCTCCATGCTATATTATATACTGTTTTGGACTATATTGGGCTTTATTTTCCACTTTTATATTATTTTCGGGACTAACCTATTAATCGGAGGCCTAGCCCACAATTGCTGTTTTTTTGCCTATTTCAGTGTTTCGAAGAAGCGGAATATCAAACGGAGTCCAAACGGAATAAAACCTTCGGGATCGTGATTTTCTCACCGAACGTGATCCAGGAGACTTGGACCCTGCTCCAAGGAACAAAAGAGGCGGTCGCGAGGGTGGGGGGCGCCCCCCCTAGGGCGCGCCCCCTGCCTCGTGGGCCCCTCGGTGCTCCTCCGGCGTACTCCTTCCTCCTATATATACCTACGTACCCCCAAACGATCAGAAAGGAGCCAAAAACCTAATTCCACCGCCGCAACTTTCTGTATCCACGAGATCCCATCTTGGGGCCTGTTCCGGAGCTCCACCGGAAGAAGGCCGTCATCACGGAGGGCTTCTACATCATCATAGCCTCTCCGATGAAGTGTTAGTAGTTTACCTCAGACCTTCGGGTCCATAGTTAGTAGCTAGATGGCTTCTTCTCTCTCTTTGAATCTCAATACAAAGTTCTCCCCCTCTCTTGTGGAGATCTATTCGATGTGATCTTCTTTTTGCGGTGTGTTTGTTGAGACCGATGAATTGTGGGTTTATGATCAAGTCTATCTATGAATAATATTTGAATCTTCTCTGGATTCTTTTATGTATGATTGGTTATCTTTGCAAGTCTCTTCAAATTATCCGTTTGGTTTGGCCAACTAGATTGGTAGTTCTTGCCATGGGAGAAGTGCTTAGCTTTGGGTTCGATCTTGCGATGTCCTTTCCCAGTGACAGAAAGGGCAGCAAGGCACGTATTGCATTGTTGCCATCGAGGATAACAAGATGGGGTTTATTTCATATTGCATGAATTTATCTCTCTACATCATGTCATCTTGCTTAAGGCGTTACTCTGTTTTTAACTTAATACTCTAGATGCATGCTGGATAGCGGTCGATGAGTGGAGTAATAGTAGTAGATGCAGAATCGTTTCGGTCTACTTGTCACGGACGTGATGCCTATATACATGATCATGCCTAGATATTCTCATAACTATGCTCAATTATGTCAATTGCTCAATAGTAATTTGTTCACCCACCATAGAATACTTATGCTCTTGAGAGAAGCCACTAGTGAAACCTATGGCCCCCGAATCTATTCTCATCATATCAATCTCCATCACTTCAATCTTGCTTTGCTTTTTTACTTTGCCTTTACTTTACACTTTGCATCTTTATATCAAAAATACCAAAAATATTATATCTATTAGATCTCACTCTCGTAAGTGACCGTGAAGGGATTGAAAACCCCTAATCGCGTTGGTTGCGAGTCGCTATCGTTTTGTGCAGGTACGAGGGACTTGAGCGTGGCCTCCTACTACATTGATATCTTGGTTCTCAAAAACTGAGGGAAATACTTACGCTACTCTACTGCATCATCCCTTCCTCTTCGGGGAAAACCAACGCAAGCTCAAGACGTAGCAGCATTGTGTTCAGAATTGTCTACATAAACAGATTGGACGCAATGTACATGCATATGTGGATGATATTGTGGTGAAATCCAGAAAGGAGGAGACATTGATAGGTGACTTGAGGGAAACTTTTGATAACCTCCGGGTTTATAAGATGATGCTTAATCCAGCCAAAAGTGTCTTTGTTGTACCGGCAGGCAAGCTTTTGGGTTTTCTGGTGTCTAACAGGGGGATTGAAGCTAATCCGGAGAAAATCACAGCTATCACGTCTCTGGCTAAACCGGCGTGCATTAACGATGTTCAACGTCTGGCGGGCCAGATTGCAGCCTTAAGCCGGTTTATCAGTCGCCTTGGAGAGAAGGCTATCCCTTTCTACCAGATGTTAAAGAAAACGGATCACTTCGTCTGGAGTGATGCTGCTGATGAAGCACTTGCAGATCGGAAAAGACAGTTAGCCGGGCCACCTGTCCTTGCAGCTCTGGTTGATAAGGAGCCTTTATTGCTATATGTGGCTGCTAATGCCCGAGCTGTTAGTGTGGCCATTGTTGTGGAGCGTGAGGAGGCTGGGAAAGAGTATCCAGTTCAATGGCCGGTTTATTATATCAGCGAGGTGCTTATAGAGTCCGAACAGAGATACCCACATTGGCAGAAACTGGTGTATGGAGTTTTTATGGCAAGCCGGAAGCTCAAGCATTATTTTCAAGGTCATCCTATCACAGTGGTCAGTTCAGCTCCACTGGGGATATCATCCAAAACAGAGAAGCAACTGGCCGGATTGCTAAGTGGGCTTGGACCTCACGAGCTCAAATATACACCTCACACAGCAATCAAATCCCAAGCACTTGTGGACTTCATCAATGATTGGACAGAGTCGCAGGCACCAGAGGAAAAACCTGACAACACTTATTGGACTATTCACTTTGATGAGTCCAGGCAATTGGAGGGCTCGGGGGCTGGAGTCATATTAACTTCCCCACAAGGTGATAAGTTTTGTTATGTTCTCTGTTTAATGTTCCCTTGTACTAACAATGCAGCTGAGTATGAGGCTTTGCTCCATGGTCTTCGAATGGCTAAGGAAATGAAGTTAAGCCGGGTTAAGTGCTTTGGTGACTCGGACCTGGTGGCTCAGCAGGTATCTGGCACATGGGATTCCAAGGATCCACTTATGGCAGCATATAGACGAGAGGTGGATGCAATGGCTGGTCACTTCAAAGGTTATCAAGTGGACCACATAGACCGGCGGAAGAATGAAGCAGCAGACGCTTTAAGTCGCTTAGGCTCTCAACGTAAACCAGTGCCACCCAATACCTTCCTCAATGTATTGCATAATCCGTCAGTGAAGATACCTACGAAAGAGGATTTGGCTGTGCCCGACCCGGAGGCTCAATTGGTGGCGGCTCTTCATGTTATTTCGGATTGGACGGTCCCGTACCTGGCGTACATGAACCGGGGCGAATTACGAGACGACAAAACTCTAGCCCGACAAATAATTCGGTGATCCAAATTAATGACCATTGTCAATGGAGAGCTACATCATTGTAGTGTCACAGGAGCGTTTCAGTGTTGTGTCTCTCCTTAAGAAGGTTGTGAGATCTTGCGTGAGATTCATGAGGGAGATTGTGCTCATCACGCTGGTTGAAAATCCTTGGTGGCTAAGGCTTTTCGTCATGGCTTCTATTGGTTGACGGCTCATGCTAATGCTGAGGATTTGGTAAAGAGGTGTGATGGTTGTCAAACGTTTGCACACCGTGCTCATGTTCCGGCCCAAGAGTTAAGAATGATCCTAATAACTTGGTTGTTTGCAACTTGGGGGCTCGATATGGTTGGACCTTTTAAGAGGTCCAAGGATAAAAAGACTCACCTGTTGGTAGCAGTGGATAAGTTTACCAAGTGGGTAGAGGCAGAGCTAGTCAGTAAGTGTGATGCAGCCATGGCGGTTCAATTCATCAAAAAGGTGATATTCCGGTTTGGTTTTCCACACAGCATTATCACTAATAATGGTACTAATCTTTCCAAAGGTGCTATGGAGGAATTCTGTCAATGAGAGCACATCCGGCTTGACGTGTCATCAGTGGCTCATCCCCAATCTAATGGTCAGGCAGAAAGGGCCAATCAAGAAATTTTGAGAGGTATCAAACCCCGGCTTATGGTTCCTTCAAAGCGGACATCGGGTTGTTGGGTGGAGGAGTTACCTTCCGTGTTATGGAGCATCAACACAACACCAAACAAATCTACATGTTACACGCCTTTCTTCATGGTTTACGGAGCTGAGGCAATTCTTCCTAGTGACATACGTCATGACTCGCCCCGCGTGGCGGCTTATATTATTGGAGCTGATAATGAGAAAGCACGTCAGGACTCACTGGACCTGTTAGATGAGGAGCGTGATCTTGCGGCAGCACGTTCGGCGATTTACCAACAAGATCTGCGACGTTATCACAACCGCCGGGTTAAAACCAGGACTTTTCAAGAAGGTGATCTGGTGCTCTGGCTCATCCAGGATCAGACTGATATGCACAAGTTATCCCCACCTTGGGAAGGGCCTTTTGTGGTCAGCAAAAATTTGCACAATGGATCATACTACCTCATTGATGTTCGAGAGCACAAAGACTCACGTAAATCGGAGGAGGAGACCCAGCGTCGTGGAATATAGCTCATCTTCGGCCTTACTATACTTGAGCCATAGGCTCTTTCTATGTACATACTTCTGACAATGTATATGTTATAGTCAATATAATAAATCAGAGCCTCAACTAAAGTGGGGTCTCTGTTTGTTTTACATCATGTGTTTTCATGGGGGCTTCTGCTTACAAAATGGAGTTCTATTAATCCGGCTTGTCAAGCCACATATATAAAAGGAAATCACTAGGGGGCTAGGTCGTATCTGAACCTTAGCTACACCTCTTGATCGGCTTATAGCCAAAGGGACATCGCTAGGGGGCTTGGTTGTATTTACACCATAGCTACACCTCTTGATAGGCTTAAAGACAAAAAGGAAATTATGTGGGGCCAAAGAGAGTGTTGCACCAGCACAACTCAAACATAGGCACCCATCGAGCACATCTCAAATGTTGCTTAGGGGCTCTTTGCTTCTCAAAGAACAAAGAGTCTGCACCTTTGCAATAGGCTATCAAGCCAGGCTTGGAAGCCAGGTGTATTCACCTAAAACCCCGGGTTCTCCTGCCTCTTTAAGTAAGCCACTCCGTCCAGGTAAACCTGGTATGACCCATCGAACGTTTGACAAGTCAATCTCATAGACCCTGAACTTGTCAAAGTTAAAACGATGATTGGTTAAAGATTGAGGTCCATCTTAAAAGGCTTTGAAAAATGGTTTAACTCAGTGGCCTGGTAGCCCATGAAAAGCCTCGGTTTAGGGCCTGGCAGCCCATGAAAAGCCTTGAATATTCTTCTTGTGTTTTTTTGCAAAAGTTGTTCTTTTTTTATATTCATAAATATTTTCTGATAAACCGGCATTTATTAAAACCTGGCGTAACTTACAATGCTAATTTTTTAGTACATGATCAGTTATAATCTGCCTTTTTCTGTTCCGGTCTGGTTTTGACTACTAGTCACCAGTGTTTATTATAACTTGGTATGGTTTTATCGTAAACCGGCAAACCTCCAAGGAGTCATCTACACTCCAGCTTGGTGTTATCACCTCTTTTTTACACAGCCATGGGCAAAAAGAACAAGGTAACAAGTATTTTTCTATCTTGTAAACAGCCTTGGTCCTACATCCAGGTTCTATTTTTTGGGCATCATAACCCGTGCAGCGGTAAACTGCCAGGACCTTTTTTCAATCTCTTGTATGCAGGAGCAAGTTAACATACAACCATTGCAAGTTATGAATATAAATAACAATCCCAAAAGCATGGAGAGTTATCAGTATCCAGCAACATAAGTATGCTCGATAGCATAGCAGACAAAGTGTTTGAACTAGCCTATTGCAAGGTGTTTTTTCATCCCACACAGGATAATGTTTCAACAAGAAAGAGTAGGCTATGATGGGCTCAAGCGGCTCTCCGGTTCAGGATTCATCATCAGGACGACTTGACGATTGCGGGTCATCTTGAGTAGGTGCATCCTCCTCCTCTCTACCCAGTGGCTAGAAATCAATTGTTGTCCAATCGATTCCGGTTAAAGCTTGGAACACGGTTTCTTCACTTATAAGGGGGGAAGGATCAATGTCAGGGGCATAAGTGTGTTTACGAATTGGTGGAACAAGATCCTCTACATCATGTATCGGCGCGGGATATCTTTTCTGATCAACATCGTAAACCGAATGATAATGAGACATATCCATTTCATCTGCCAATTGGCTCGCTATGGGTCGCATTTCCCTTGTGAGTCTTCGGAGATCATCATTGTTGAATTCTGAACTGTCTTCCTTTACGCTGGGGTAGCCTTGGCCAATTTCTGCCGGTTCAAGATCTAGAATCCATGCCTTGGCCCAGATTAGCGCAGTAACAGCGCCTGACCTTGCAGCTGATTTCTTCAGTTCATCCAACCGGGCAGGCAGCATTGACAGCTTCTCGATGGTTTCCTTTATCAAAGTTGGAGGATGCCTGTTGTAAGCGGCAGCGCAGATAGCCCGTTGGGATCCGGAATATAGCTACTGTATCAATGTATAGGCAGCCTTCAGCTTCATCCGCATATCATAGCCCATATGGGTAATGCGGGTACCTGCGACATTGCAACCATCAGTAAACCGGAAGCTGATAAGGAAAAGGTGACCTGAAAAAACATCAGATGAGGATGCTTACCAAACACAATAGAAGTCATAGCGTTTATTTGTTGCTTTAAACCGGTGAGTTCCTCAACCACCGGTTTCAGGGCTGCTTCTGCGTCTTCAGCCTTCTTTGCTAAAGCGGCCTTCTCTGTGTCCCAATCTGCACGCTCCTTCTTAAAGCTTTCCTTCAGTTTCTCCATGGCTGCTAAAGCATTAGTCAGTTCTTCCTTGGCTTTAGATGCCTCCGCTTGCTGAGATTTAATGTTCTCCTGAAGGTCGGAGGTTTGAGCATCCTTTTTACTCAGCTCGACCTACAAAGACAAGATATATCATCAATGGGTTATGTATATTTGAAGTACCAAGCACATAACAAGTTATGCACTTTGTACTTGGGGGCTAATGCCTATTTGCTCTGTTATCAGAAATTTTTGCAAGTCCCAAGTACGATGCAAGCATTATCCTTGACACTTGGGGGCTAATGTACATCTATTTAAATTGAAGCATTGGTTAAAGACCCGGTTTACCTTGAAAATATAAACCGGCCCTTGGGGACTTCACAGTCGAAAAGTACAGGAACACAATGATAAAGTACCGGTTTACCTTAAAGACTACTTGACATGTGAAAGACAAGCATGCAAGGGTTAAGATATTACAAAGTCTCGATTTATGATTGCCATCATAAACCGTCCCTTGGGAGCTACTAGCATTGGTACTTACAAATTGGATTTAAGAAAGGAAAAGTGATGAAAATACCTTATAGCGCTCCTTCATCAGATTCACTAAACCAGCTTCATAGTCACAGTTTGAGTGTAGACGGCTTAGAAAGCCAGAGTGGAGTTCTTGAGCACTGAGGTGGGCATAGCATGATAAATTGGTGCTCCATTTGCCTTTTTCCATGGCAGCACGCTCTTCCTTGGCACTATGTTTTGCCAAAACAATAGGATGGCCAGGAGAGGTGTGGCCAGTACCAGTAATGATAACCTCATCTTCCTTGTCACCAGCAGCTTTTTCTGGAATATCAGCAGCCTTCACTGGACTAGAAGGTCCGTCATCAGTTCGTACTGTACTTGCTGGTTTATCATCTTGCACAGCGGTATCAACTTCTGCTTGTTCATAAATGTTATGATCTTGAAGGGGTGGTTCATCTAATGTGGCCTCAGTATTTGGACCTTCCGGTTCAGTAGTCAGCTCCGGTTCAGTCACCACATGGTCTTCAGACGGGTTATTCACCCGAGCCTTCTTACTGGGTCTGGCTTTGGCTCTGAAAAGAATAGATGCAAAGGTTAGCATAGCATATAAAGTGTGAAACATCAAAAAGATTGAGTTGAAATACTTACCCAACAACGGTCTTAAGAGGAGGGAGTTGTGTGGCCGTTGATTCACCGGATGATGAAGAAGGTGTCACCTGATAATTCGAATCGGACAGATTAAGAGGTTGTCGGAAATAGACAGCCTTGGGATAAGAAGTGTCAGAAGTGGGGGAGACCTCAGGTCGGTGTTTTCGAACCGGGGTGTTCGGTAAACCGGTCGAAGTGGCTGTTTGGCCGCTGTGCTAGGTTGTGCGACGAGCCTCGTGTTGTTGCTTCTTCAAAAGAAATATTGGATCCAAGTGAGCAAGAGGGTGAGAAAATCTTACTTTCTGGGATGCTTGATGAATTCTTTGTGTCGGCAGAGGGTCTGAACTGGAGGAAAGGATAATTGCCTCTGTATCGTCAGCTTGGCTGCCCTCAGCGTCCTCCTGATAAATATCATTGTTAAGGAGGTGCATGAAAAGTGAACCAAGTGAATCAAGTTCTACCTCTGCTTCCGGTTCATCAGGGTCATCATCAAGCTCTAAACCGATGGGTTCAGGTGCCTTTCTCTTCGTGGTTTTCTTGACAACTTTTGTTTTAGGTCGAGAAGGCTTCACTGCTTTCTCCTGAGGTTTCTTTTTCCAGAACGGATCATCACCCTGTTTAAAGATGGGCAGAGGGTATTCAAAGTTGCACAGTTCAAAAATATCAGGTGTAAAGCGGAAGCAAAAAACAATACTTAGAGCAGGCGGTTTGTTCTGCATGTAAAAGGGGGCTTAACCCAGTCTTGCTGCAGACAGCTTCCGGTTCATTCAACATTTTCTTGACAGAGTCAGTAACTTCCTCATCTGTTAGTTGAATGTCAATATGACGTTGGGAGTCTTTTACGTCACCAGTGTACTCGCACATTAAACCGACACGGCAACTTAATGGCAGGATACTCCAGGATATCCAGCAACGGACGAAGTCCATACCTGTTAAACCGTTGGCCATAAAGGCTCTAAGCTTGGCGAGTTGTGGTGCGTACGAGGCCCGTTCCTGGGAACTTAGTCATTGCGGAAGCGGGTGAGTATTGGTGAGCCGGTGAGCATGGTAACCTGGCAGAGGGTTCTCATCTTCAGGAGAGGTGTCCTTGTAGTAGAACCAAGTTTGATTCCACTCTTTTGGGTGACTGTGAAGTTTGGCGTGAGGAAAACTAATGTCCTTCCTTTTCTGAATGGAGACGCCACCAAGTTCAGTATTGGGCCCGTCTACGAATTCAGTGCGACGGTTTAAATGGAAGAAATCCCGGAACAACTCGACAATTGGTTCTTCTTGTAGATATGCTTCACAAAAACCTGAAAGTTGCAAATATTGGATACCGAGTTGGGTCCAATATCTTGAGGGTGGATCTGAAAGCTGGCAAGTACATCTCGGAAAAACTTAGATCCGGGCGGTTTAAAGCCATGACCTATATGATCAACGAACACCACTACTTCACCCTGTCTGGGGGTAGGAGGATTTCCGGCCCAGGAACTCGCCACCGGATTTCATTTTTCTTCGGTAAGGTACCAATCTTTACCATTCCGTTCAGTTGCTCCTCTGTAACCCGGGAAGGGACCCAGTTACAGGAATAGAACTGTTTGGCCATTGCAAGTGAAGAGCTGGAAAGAAAATAATGCCAGTTTATGATTTATTAATGACAAAGCGTATGGCACAACAGGTTGAGGAGAAAGGAATTTAAGAAGATAATATGGTTAAATTAGAGGCTGATGCAGTTATAAATGGTAAAGCAATAAGCAGAAGCAGAGGTATATGCACATTGTTAACCGGAGTTTAGCGATGGAAGAAGTGACGGAATAAATGAATCGGCGGTTTAGGAGGGGACTAATGGTATATGCCGGATTATCATGCTTCCAAAGAGTTAAACCGCCAATATTGGTATGACGAGTACAGATCTACAAATGCCTAAGTGAAGGAAAACAAGTTTCACAAGAGTTATATGATGATTTCAGATCTGTGATATGACAGAAAACAAGAATATATTCAAGACCTAAATTACAGATACCAGTTCATCAGGTTCAGATGAGCTTTTTTCTATATGAAGGGGATGGTCAGATAAAGAAAGGTGAGATTATGGCTACAGTCGCACAAAGAGCTAGCAGATCTAACTAGTTTTTGATGCGCCCGGGAAGGAAAGAGAAGAACAGCACCGGAGCTTCGACGAACTCCGATGAACACTGAAACCCTAAGTGAATCTATGAAGGAAAGGGGGAAGACTTACCGAAGCTGTGGAAGTAGTGGAGGTGTGCCGCGTCTATCTGGAGTGGTCAGGTCGATGCAGCGACCAGGGATGAGGCAGAGACGAAGTTCGACGACGACGGCGGCCCTCAGGTGCAGAAGTGTCACGAGGAGGAAGAAGAGTGGAGAGGGCAACAGAAGGAAAATGAAGGGGCATTCCGCCCTATTTATAAGGACAAAGAGATAAGCGACATGCGCGGGAATCGAGGAGCCCAAAAAATGAATAGATAAAGAGATTATTGCCTCGATTGTCGGATGCTCATTAATAAAAGGGGGTATATTCGGTTTTAAATAAACAGGTGATGTCACAGCGGTTTACTACAAATCCAGAGGATGACGTCAGGACGGTTTGCAAGATCTATGGGAAAGTGCAAGGGCAGGAATTTTTCTAAGTGTTGAAGATTGACATGAACAAGTTCAAATCAATCTGGGGCCTAATGTTGGGGATATTACTACTGGACGTAAACCGGATAGGAATAGCCAGGTTAACTCTATGAGGATTAGAAGCCCAAGAAGACAAAGGATGGTGGCGCTTTATGAAGGCCCAAAGGCAGGTTAAGGCCTGTAGATGTAAACCGACATTATCATGTAACTTGTATTGTAAGATAGGAGGGATGGATACCGAGTTGGACACGTTGATGATCTGGCCTCGGGATTATGTAAACCGACGATGTCGGCGTTCTGGGAACAGGGGTCCCCAGAATTGCCTGCCTACGGCCTGCGGCGTGGCTCGAAAGGGGGCCCAGCACGGCCCATCTTCATCAACACAGACCCAAGACCCTCGCAAGGGGCCAAGCCTCGCGGGGTGGACGACACGGAGCTTCCTCAGGCACGGCCTCATCAGGCCAGCTCGCGAGGAGGTGGAGAGATCAAGGCGGGGTACCTCATGAGGTGCCCGTGATGCAAGCCATGATGACCAAAGGCGCCAGGCAGGCGCCAGCCGTGTAGTGTCCTCCTTTCCCCTTTGGTGCAAAGGGGGCAAGCTCAGCCACGGAGTACCGAGGCATCAGGCAAAGGTTGCCATTTCGGTGCAACAAGACCAAGACCAGGAGGACTGCATGACGGAGGTCATCGTGGAGCCCAAGACGGCGTCACCACCAGAGCTTTGTGCAGGCGTAGACTACTTTTGTCAGGATAGTTGGTACTAGTTGTCTCCCTTCAAATTAGCCCGCCATGTTGGCTCTCTTCCCGCTTGATATTTGGGAAGAGGACCAGGGCCTCTATAAATAGGACCAGCCACCCACAGGGTAAGGGGGTTCGATCGATCGGCTGGAGATCGAAATCAGAGAGAGAATCAAGAAGAGAGAGAGAGAAGGGTGATTGAACTCCTCCTAGCAGTTCATCCCCCCCAGTCAAGAACAGACCCTCGCGAGGCTGTTCTTCCTTGTATTGCTCATCATCATCAGCCCAAGAGGCAATCCACCACACCACACACTGGAGTAGGGTATTACACCACAACGGTGGCCCGAACCAGTATAAACCCTGTGTCTCTTGTGTTGTTCTTTCCACAGCTTAGATCTTAGCGAGGCGGAGGGGTGCAGGTAGGTAGGAGGCGAAATCTCCGCGCGCACCCCAGTGTTCGAACCTCAAGGGTCTGCCGGAACCCAAAATCTGACATTTGGCGCGCCAGGTAGGGGTGCACCGGAGTTTTCCCTTCCGCCACTGCCACGACCTGCCCCGTGATGAGTAGCGCGTCGCCCGCTCCGTCCATCGGCGCCAGCACAGGGGCCAGGGGGCTCCGAGCCCTGGTCCGAGCCCTGCAATGGGTATGGTGGCCGGACAAGTTCAAGCCAATGATGCCGCCGCGCCACGGCGGCGCGACTGATCCGCTGGCCTTCTTGCTGGCGTATGAGGAGGCCATCCTCGAAGCTGGAGATGACGATAGGGTCATTGCCAACTGGCTCCCCATGGCCCTCACTGGCGCTCCGCGCGCGTGGCTGCTCCACCTGCCGGCAGCCTCCGTGGCCTCTTGGGAAGAGCCCCGCAGCCTCTTCCCCGCCCACCACGCTACACCAACACCCCCGGTCGTCGCGACCCTCCTGGGCGGCTCGCAGGCGCCGCCTACAAGTCACCACGTCAAGTCGTTCATCCGCCGGGTCAGCGCCGCTTCCACGCGGCAGGGGGCTCTCCCGGACCGGGCGGCGCCCGAGGCCGGCCTGACCTTCAGCTCGGAGGACCACCCCTCCAACTCGGCCTGCTCGGGTGCGCTCCCCATGCTGTGCACCCCCACCATCTGCCAGGTGGCCGTCACCAGAACTCTCATCGACGGCGGTGCGGGCCTCAGCGTGCTCTCGGTCGAGGCCTTCAACCTCCTCTGCATACCCCTGTAACTGCTGCAACCCAGCCGGCCCTTCTCAGGCGTTGGGGGCGAATCATCCAGCTCCTTGGGACAGATCTGGCTCCCAGTAACCTTCAGCACCTACAACAACTTCCGCACGGAGCCGATCGACTTCGACATCACCCCCATCGGCCTCCCCTACAATGCCATCCTCGGCTACCCAGCGCTGGCCCAGTTCATGGCCGCGACGCACCCGGCGTACAACCTCATGAAGATGCCCGGGAGCAGCGGTGTCCTCACCGTGCACGGGGACACCGGGGACGCGTTGCGGGTGCTCAAGCTCGCCTTCAAGACGGCAGCGTCGGTGCAGCCCGGTGACTCGGAGACCCCGAGCCCAAGGGGGCTGCACCCGCCAAGAAGAAACCGCTGTTCACCCAAGACAAGGCAGAAACCAAGCAGATACCCGTCGATGAGGACGGGTCCACCAACGCTACTTTCACCATAGGCGCCAACCTCGAACCCGAGCAGGAGGAGGCCCTGGTCGGTTTCCTGCGCGCAAACAAGAAGGTATTCACTTGGGAGCCTGACCAGTTGGCGGGGATCCCTAGTAGTGTAATCGAGCATCACCTCAACATGCGCCCTGTGAAGCAGAAGGCAAGGCAGCAGTCCACAGAAAAGCAGGCCTTCATCGTCCAAGAGACCCGCAAACTGGAAGCCGTTGGGGTCATTCGCGAGGTCCGATACCCGGATTGGTTGGCCAACCCAGTCGTTGTGCCAAAGAAGGGGGGAAGGAGCGCATGCGTGTCGACTTCACCAACCTCAACAAGGCATGCCCGCAAGATCCATTCCCGCTCCCCCGCATCGACCAGATCGTCGATCCCACCATGGAATGCGACCTGCTATGCTTCTTGGATGCCTTCTCTGGGTATCACCAGATCAAGATGACGGTAGAAGACGTCGAAAAGACAGCCTTCCTAACCCTGTGTGGGGTGTACTGCTACACATGCATGCCATTCGGGCTGCATAACGCAGGGGCGACCTTTCAGCGGCTGATGCACATCACCTTGGGCCCGCAGCTCGGGAAGAATGTTGAAGCTTACGTCGATGACATTGTGGTAAAGTCTCGGGAGGCTAGGACCCTGATACAAGACCTGGGGGAAACCTTCGCAAGCCTCAACACAGTGAACCTACAGCTCAACCCAGAGAAGTGTGTGTTCGGAGTCCCCTCGGGCAAGCTCTTGGGTTTCCTCGTGTCCCACCGAGGCATCGAGGCTAACCCGGAAAAGGTCAAGGCGGTGGAGGACATGAGCCCGCCAAAGACCCTTAGAGAAATGCAGAAGCTCACTGGGCGCGTGACTGTGCTAGGGCGCTTCATCTCCAAGTCGGGGGAGCGAGCGCTGCCTTTCTTCCAGCTAATGAAGAAAAAGGGGCCCTTTGAGTGGACTGAAGAGGCCGACAAGGCATTCCAGGATCTCAAGAGATACCTGACCAGCCCACCGGTCATGGTGGCTCCGGGACCTCAAGAGCCCCTGGTGCTTTACCTCACCGCCACTCCCTACTCCGCCAGCGCAACCCTGGTGGCGGTTAGAGAGGAGCGTCGAATCAAAACCACAGCAGCAGCCCGGGACAAGGCAAAACAGGAACAAGGAAGGCCCACAGAAACCGCCACCGCGGCTGAGGAGGATCAGCCGCCGCAGAGGAGTGCACCAGAGGCGGAAGAGGCCCCTCTCCCAGATGGCCAGCCTCAGGAGGCCTCATCGCCTCAGGAGGCGCCATGGTCTCCAAAGGGAGCCACCAGCACTGACGCACCCAGTGTACTTCGTCAGCACGGTGTTGCGGGACGCGAGGGTATGGTACCCCATGCCTCAAAAACTCCTCCTCGCTCTACTGGTGGCCTCGCGCAAGCTGCGGCACTATTTTCAGGGTCACCCCATCAAGGTCGTCTCGTCATACCCCCTGGAGAGAGTGCTCAGGAGCCCTAACTCAGCTGGAAGGGTCGCTGAGTGGAACATAGAACTGCAAGCGTTTCAGCTCGAATTCAGCACGACCAGAGTCATCAAGGGAGTAGCATTGGCGCATTTTGTGGCAGAATGGACGGAGGCACCAGGCCTCAAGGCCGACGAGGATCGGTCCCTCTCCCCGGGAAGCGAGGCGCTAGAAGGCTAGGTCATGTACTTCGATGGGGCGTTCTCCAGGCATGGCGCTGGGGCTGGGGCGGTGCTTATATCGCCCACTCAGGACAAGCTCTACTATGCTGTGCAGCTCTGTTTCCAGCAAGGTGAAAAGGTCTCCAACAACATAGAGGAGTATGAAGGTTTAATAGCGGGCTTGAAGGCCGCAGCTGCCTTGGGGGTGAAACGCCTCACCATCAAGGGCGATTCACAGCTCCTTGTCAATTTCTCCAACAAGGTGTACGAGCCGAAAGATGAGCACATGGAAGCCTACCTTGCGGAGGTCCGCGGGATGGAGAAGCAGTTCTGGGGGTTGGAGTTGCAGCACGTGCCTCGTGGCACCAATCAGGAGGCCGACGACATCGCCAAACGGGCATCCAGGCGGTTACCTCAGGAGCCTGGCGTTTTCGAGGAGCGGCTCTTCAAGCCCTCAGCCCTGCCGTCATTGTCAAACACAGCTCAGCCTCGGGAGGAGCTCCCCCAGCCACCTGTCTCAGGAGCTCCGGCCTGTGGCCCGGCCTCAGGAGCACGCCTGCTCCTGATGATGGAACCTCAGGAGGGATGCTGGATCACGGAGCTCTGGAGTTACTTAACACAAGGGACCCTGCCAGAGAAGGAGGAGGAAGCGGAGCATGTGGCACGGCAGGCCACGGCATACTGCATCAAGGATGGAGATCTGTACCGGAAGCGACCAAACGATGTATCCCTGCGCTGCATCTCCAGGGAGCAAGGAAAGGAACTGCTGGAAGATATACACGGCGGAGACTATGGACATCATTCATCATCACGGACCCTCGTCGGCAAGGCGTTCCGCAGTGGGTTTTATTGGCCCACCGCACTCAATGACGCCGTCGAACTAGTGAAAGCTTGTGAGGCCTGCCAGTTCCACGCCAAGAAGATCCATCAGCCGGCAGGAGGCCTGCAGACTATACCCCTTTCGTGGCCATTCGCAGTCTGGGGGCTGGACATCCTGGGCCCGTTTCCTCGGGCGCCAGGGGGCTACCGCTACCTCTACGTCGACGTGGACAAGTTCACCAAGTGGGCTGAAGTAGAGGCCGTCCGCACCATCCCCGCAGGTTCTGTGGTCAAGTTCATCAGGGGCATCGTGAGCCGGTTCGGGGTGCCGAACCGCATCATCACGGACAACGGTTCGCAGTTCACCAGTTACCTCTTCAAAACATACTGTGCTAACCTTAGAATGCAGATATGCTACGCTTCGGTGGCGCACCCCCGAAGCAACGGCCAGGCCGAGCGAGCCAACGCAGAGGTCCTGAGGGGCCTCAAGACAAGGACGTTCAAGAAGAAGCTGGAGGCCTGCGTCAGAGGTTGGTACGACGAGCTTCAGTCCGTGTTGTGGTCCATCCGCACAACCGCGACCAAGCCAACTGGAGAGACCCCGTTCTTCCTGGTTTATGGAGCCGAAGCGGTCCTCCCTCACGAGGTCAGACCTTGCTCCGCGCGGGTCCTGGTGTTCGACGAGGCACAGCAGGACTCCATGCGGGGGATGGACCTCGTGCTGGGGGAGGAACATCACCGAGAAGCCGCGCTGTGAGCGGCGAGGTACCAAAAGCACCGCGACGATATCACTGCCGCAACATCCGCCCCAGAACTATCGAGGTAGGAGACCTCGTGCTCAGGCGGGTTCTCTCCAGGGAGGAACTGCACAAGCTCTCTCCCATGTGGGAGGGCCCGTTCAAGGTTGTTCATGTTTCCAGGCCCGGCTCCGCACGCTTGGAGACTCAGGAGGGGGTGTCGGTCCAGAACACATGGAACATCCAACACCTCCGGAGGTTCTACCCCAAAAAAGGCCCAGAGCCTGTGAAGAAGGCGAATGCCTGTGAAGCTGTCGCGTTTTGGAAAAGGCCCAGAGCCTGTGAAGAAGGCGAATGCCTGTGAAGCTGTCGCATTCTGGAAAAGGCCCAGAGCCTGTGAAGAAGGCGAATGCCTATGAAGCTGTCGCGTTTTGGAAAAGGCCCAGAGCCTGTGAAGAAGGTGAATGCCTATGAAGCTGTCGCATTCTGGAAAAGGCCAGCCTTAGAGCCCTGTTGGAAGCCCGAAGGGAATGCTGGAGCCGTTGAAAGGCCAAGCCTGTGAAAGGAATGCCTGTGCCCGCATTCTGGAAAAGCCCCAGAGCCTGTGAAGAAGGCGAATGCCTGTGAAGCTGTCGCGTTTTGGAAAAGGCCCAGAGCCTATGAAGAAGGCGAATGCCAGTGAAGCTGTCGCGTTTTGGAAAAGGCCCGGAGCCTGTGAAGAAGGCCAACGCCTGTGAAGCTCGCCGCCCGTGACACTCACGTAATAATGAGTTGGGGTTGTACACGCACAGGAGTCTCAGGAGCGCCTCAGGCCCTGGGGCTCCCTCCACACCCAGTGGCAGCACTTAGCTCCGCGCTGGTGAGAAGACGTTAAAGACTAGATTAGGTGCTGGACGCGGCTTTTTCATTTGCTTTCCGTAGTTGGCTTGTTCGTTCTCATTCGAAGTTTTATTGAAGTTGTCGCCATCTTTGGCTTGTGGTTCTTCAACTTTTCACTCTCCTGCCTCGATTTCTCTTATGCAAGGCCTCGCGAGGGGGGCAGCCGAGCGCCCTCGCGAGTGTTCCTGTCCTAGTCGTTCAAAGGTTTCGCGACCTGGGTCCATTACAGGAGCACCCCTCCAGTCCTTGCCCCACGGGCACTGCGACACAAACACAGGGCCTGGGTCGGTCGCCCCCCCCCCCATGGCTGGGGCTGGGAACTATCCATGCGCGGGCACATAGCCGGAAGGCACGATAACGGAAGCAAAGCGACGATTAACAGCAATAACCCAAACACGCCCCCGCGGGGCTCCACACTACTGTCTTTTTACGCAGGAAAAAGGAAAAGGAAGAACAAATCAGGCGCAGCTCGCCTCACACCGGCCTGCAGGGAAGACCCAAGCCACCTCCGGCGCTCAGGCAGACTCCCTCTCGCGCTTCATCGAGGCGCGACGGCGGGCAGACACGCTACCACCTCCCAAGCAGATACGACGGTGTGGAGGCTGACCGCGGCCACCGCTAGAAGAGTCACCGCCTAAAGAAGAACTGGTGAACCTTGGGGAACCCTGAGCGCCGCCAATCACGTGAGCGCTGTCCTCTCCATCATCATCAGGGCTGGGTTCCCGGCCGCGGTCGTCGTCCTCAGGGCAGCACCCTGCGCGGCGACCATCTTCCCCAAACACCCTCACGTAGAGGGTGGCACCGCCGTTAAACTTGAAGTGCAGGGTGCACCGACGGCTCAGGCCACGCGCGCGGGCAAACGTCTGCCAACCGCGGGCCAAGGCCAGGCTCCCGGCTGCGGAGACCTCCAGTGAAGCCCATGAGGCCCGGCTATAGCAGCCGTCATCCTGGAGCCAGAGGCCGCCCGGGGCGCCGGCCGGGAGCTCGCCGAGGAGGAAGCGAGGAAGTGGAAGCCGGGTGCTGGTCGGCTCCGCCGACCACACAACGAACTCCGGTAGCACCTCTGCAGCGCAGAAGCGCGGCCTAGGGGGACGGGCGACCGAAACGCACCCCCCGGCCGCAGCAGTCCGCCCGTCACCATGCTGGAAATCGTCTCCACGGCCGCGGGGAGCTGCCGTGGTGGCCACAGGATGTTTGCGAGGGCGCCCTCGGCCGTGCTTGGGCAGGGGAGAGGCAGGCTCAACCTGGCGAGCCTTCCCCTTCTCTGCGGATGAGAACCTCCTTGACGGGGCCATGAAGAAGAAGGAGAAGCAAGGGGGGATGAACTGGAAGGGCGCGCGCCGATCCATACTTATAGCCGGCGAGGGCCAACCGTCGGCCCCCACGATCGCAGGTAATCATGACCCGCTTTGCATGCAGGGACTTGTCCAATCCGTGCAGTTGCCGAGGCACCATGGGGAAGTGGAGACACCCACGTCCAATCAACCGCCACGCGGCACCCAAGGCCGCAGGCTGTTAGGGCCCGCGGCGCTTCGCCCTTGCCCTTCCGCCTCCCTGCACGGCCAAGTCCGGGCGCGCCTTGGGCCCGGGGGCTACTATCGGCATTCTGGGAACGGGGGTCCCCAGACTTGCCTGCCTGCGGCCTGTGGCGTGGCTCGAAAGGGGGCCCAGCACGGCCCATCTTCATCAACACAGACCCAAGACCCTCGCGAGGGGCCAAGCCTCACGGGGCGGACGACACGGAGCTTCCTCAGGCACGGCCTCATCAGGCTAGCTCGCGAGGAGGCGGAGAGATCAAGGTGGGGTACCTCACGAGGTGCCCGTGACGCAAGCCATGACGACCAAAGGTGCCAGGCGGGTGCCAGCCGCGCAGTTTCCTCCTTTCCCCTTTGGTGCAAAGGGTGCAAGCTCAGCCGCGGAGTACCGAGGCATCAGGCAAAGGTTGCCATTTCGGTGCAACAAGACCAAGACCAGGTGGACTGCAAGACGGAGGTCATCGTGGAGCCTAAGACGGCGTCACCACCAGAGCTTTGTGCAGGCGAAGACTACTTTTGTCAGGATAGCTGATACTAGTTGTCCCCCTTCAAATTAGCCCGCCATTGTTGGCTCCCTTCCCGCTCGATATTTGGGAAGAGGACCAGGGCCTCTATAAATAGGACCAGCCACCCACAGGGTAAGGGGGTTCGATCGATCGGCTGGAGATCGAAATCAGAGAGAGAATCAAGAAGAGAGAGAGAGAGAGAGAGAGAGAGAGAGAGAGAGAGAGAGAAAAGGGTGACTGAACTCCTCCTAGCAGTTCATCCCCCCCCCATTCAAGAGCAGACCCTCGCGAGGCTGTTCTTCCTTGTATTTCTCATCATCATCAGCCCAAGAGGCAATCCACCACACCACACACTGGAGTAGGGTATTACACCACAACGGTGGCCCGAACCAGTATAAACCCTGTGTCTCTTGTGTTGTTCTTTCCACAGCTTAGATCTTAGCGAGGCAGAGGGGCGCAGGTAGGTAGGAGGCGAAATCTCCATGCGCACCCCAGTGTTCGAACCTCAAGGGTCTGCCGAAACCCGAAATCCGACAGACGGGCGTCGACCTGTGTATATAAAGGGACGAGCGACGGTTTAGGGACGATAGACAACAACTCGAAGCCAGGCAAAGCAGATTCGCTCCCTGGTCATCGAAACCCTAGCAATTCCATTGCAACTGGAGTAGGATTTTACCTTCATCGTAAGTGGCCGAACCAGTATAAAACTCTTGCGTCCCTTGTCCGCTTTAACCCCTTTAAGCTAACCCATAGCGATGGCTCGACGACTAAGTCCTTTCACAAGGACATCTGCCGTGACAAAACCACAACAGGGCAGACGGTGGCGGCGGGGCACGATGGATGAGACGGTCGTAGGATCAGCGACAGCAAGGTGGACGACGGCGGGGATGAAGCGAGAAGACAGGATCCAAGGATCCCGGTCTGAAGCCGTGGATGAGAGAGGTCGATCTGTTGTAATGGACGACGGCTTCGTGGTATCAGCTCCGGCATGGTGGAGGAGGACGGCGGTGGATGGGATGGTGGACGGTGGAGGCTAGGGTGGAGAGGGTGTTTTGGCGCCCACGGAGTACGAATGGGGAAATGGAGGGAGAGAGGAAGGGGGGACCATGTCTTTAGGGCGCGCTTGTCTCAAATGCCAGAAAATTTACAAACTTAGCCCCCATTTAAAATTTCCTACATCACAGCAATATTAGTCGGTTGGGGATAGGACGATAATCTCGCATACACCGAATATTTGCCGACGAGAGATTGTTTTTGGCACCCACTGTCGGTGTCAAAACCGGCGGATCTCGGGTAGGGGTCCTGAACTGTGCGTCTAAGGTCGATGGTAACAGGAGACAGGGGACACGATGTTTACCCAGGTTCGGGCCCTCTCTATGGAGGTAATACCCTACGTCCTGCTTGATTGATCTTGATGAATATGAGTATTACAAGAGTTGATCTACCACGAGATCGTAATGGCTAAACCCTAGAGGTCTAGCTTGTATGGCTATGATAATGAATCTATCTACCTCCTCCGGACTAAGTCCTCCGGTTTATATAGACACTGGGAGTATCTAGGGTTACACAAGGTCGGTTACCAAGAAAGGAATCTACATATTTGGTCGCCAAGCTTGCCTTCCATGCCAAGGAGAGTCCCATCCGGACACGGGTGCAGTCTTCGGTCTTCGTGTTCTTCACAGCCCATCAGTCCGGCCCATGGCTAACAGGCCGGACGCCCAAGGACCCCTTAGTTCAGGACTCCCTCAGTAGCCCCTGAACTTGGCTTCAATGACAAAGTATCCTGCGCGTAGATCTGTCTTCGGCATTGCAAGGCGGGTTCCTCCTTCCGAACTCCAAGATAGTCTTGGGACGTATTGATCGTGTCTGGACCTGTAACACACACACACCACACACAACCGTAGAGAGAATATAATAATCCACGAGTCCAATCTGCTGACCACTTTTTACAACATGACATTACGTCTACCCGGTCATAATTTCAAACCATTTTTTGTCTGCCGCTCCATGTTTTGAGACGCGGTTGCTATTGAACGTCTTGTTGAAGCAGAGATCGTGTCCCCTTATTGCGGGGTTCTCATCAATACGGGTGTGGGTAACCCAACCGTGCCGTTTACATAGCCCTTGGGAGTAGGCGAATTCTAAGGCGAGTCGGGAGGCGTTCAATATTCACTGCCCTTATAAGGAGATAAGAATCCCCTTTCCTCTCCCACGCCTTCTCTCTTCCTCTGCCCTTCCACTCTTGAGCTCCAATGCCCCAGTTCTCATCTTTTTCCCACTCGAGCAAGCACTCGACCATGTCTGGATCTGGAGGTCAAGGCAAGTGGAAGGCCTCCTCCATTAAGGAGAAGGAAATTGCCGAGCTTCGGGCGGCCGGGTACCTGGAGAAGGAAATCGCCCACCGCCTTCCAGCCAAGGGACAAATCATCCCCACACCAAAGCCCAGCGAGAGGGTAGTATTCATCCCCCATTTCCTCCACGGGCTAGGGTTTCCACTCGAACCTTTCGTCTACGGGCTGATGTTCTACTACGGGATAGATTTCCACGACCTATCCCCAAACTCCTTCCTCAATATCTCGGCGTTCATCGGCGTCTGTCAGGCCTTCCTCCGCATCCAACCCCACTTCGGTTTGTGGCTCAAAATCTTCAATGTGAAGCCGAAGGTGGTGGATGGCCAGCACGCGGAGTGCGGAGGCACCATGGTGAGCAAGCTGACCAATGTCTCCTGGCCAAAAGGCACTTTCATGGAGACTGTCAAGGAATGGCAGAAACAATGGTTCTACATCAGAGAACCCCGCGATGTCACCTGGACCGCGGCTTCCGAATTCAACTCTGGCGCTCCCATGCAACTCACCTCCTGGGTCGAGAAGAGCCCGAACTGGTGTTCGTCAGACGAGCTGATAGCGCTGCAAACGCGCATCCAAAGCATGGTGGTTAAAGACATCAATTCTCGCCGACGTGTTCCAAGTGATGCTGGTGCGCCGGATCCTCCCCCGCCAGAGCCGAAGCCGCCCTCTATGGGAGTTCAATCCAAGGAAGCACCATACCCTGGAGAGGCTCTTCGAAACAACTCATGAAGATGCCTGGAAGTTTCTCTTCAAGGGCAATGAGATACCGCTGGCCACAAATTCGGACCGTGGGCACAATATTAACCACCTCCCCAACAAGGTGTGTTATCTTTAACACATCCCCTGCTTGCTTGTTTCGAGGATGATATCTAAGCTTTTATTATCATTGCTTCTTCAGAACTGGATGAAGAGGGTGAAGGAGATCCGGTGTCCGGCTCTGCTGCCTGAAGAACCAGTCATCCCACATTTAGCGAAGATGCTGGAGCCGGCGCCCTATAAGGCGCCGGAGAAGAAAGCCTAGGGGAAGGCCAAGGGGGTCCGGAGTGGCCCCCGCCGCAAGGGTGCTTCGGACGCGATGTCTAAAGACAAGACCCGCTCCTCCGCCGCCGAAGACGACGACGGTGAGGAGGAGGAGTAAAGCGATTCTCCCCCTGATGGGGGGAGGAATAAGAGGGCGGCCTCCACAATTCTGGAGGCGGAGGTGCCCAAGAAGGCGAAAGGCCCACTCGTGGGCAGCTCCGCATGGGGCGTCGAAAGCAGTCCGGAGCAACGCCCCCGCACTAAGCCTTGGGCTGCATCGTAAGTGCTAAGACTCGTATCTGCCCTTAAACCAAGTCTCTCCTCTTTGTTGTATTGACATGATTGGTTATGTTATTACAGTCCGGCCCACGACCGCCCCCAGTGGTCCTCGTCAGGAGGTTCGTTGGATTCAAAGGCAATGGCCAGCGAGTCACCGCCGGCCGCTCACTCCCCTAAGGCCAAGGACGACGTGGAGGTGCTGTGCCGAAGGACTTTCCCAGGCTGGGGAGAGGCTTAGGAGGCACCAGAAGGCGATGCCTATGTCGCCGGACACCAGGGGGAGCTGATCCCCATGGAGACTAGTGATGAGGGGGGCCGTATTCAATTCGGCCCTCAGCCGGACTCGATTTTGGAGACCGACATGGCTCTAGAATCCGGCATGCAACCTCCTTCGAAAGAAGGGGTATGCCTATTTCGCTGGTGACCCTTGTCCAACCAGGAGCACCGGATGATCTGCTGGAAGCGCTACGGGGCGCTTCCATTGTGGATGAGCACCGTGTTCTTATGGGCACGGTAATTGAAAGGGTTCAGTCCGCCAAGAGCGGAATAACCAAAGCCTGCAGCAGCTTGCTGACAGGTTTTGAGGTAAGCGACGCAAAAAGAGAAAATCCCAATATAGACAGTAGCCCCTGAGACATTGTCCAGTGTTCGAAATGAAAAGCCGGACAGAGGATCAATCCTTTATTGCAGGAAACTAACTAAATTGTCTGAAATGAATACGCAGGCGTCGCTGTTGGCCGCCGCCTCACATACTGCCGAGGTCTCCGAACTAAAGCGGAGACTGGAGCAGGCTGAGGAGGAGCTCGGCCAGGTGAGGAGGCAGCTCCGAGAAAAACAAGGTATGTGATAACCCGTTATGTATTCGAAAAAAGTAAAGTGACATGCAATTGACCGAAGTGTCATGATATGTACAGAAGCGACGACCGAGGTCGAGGCCTTGAGAAAGGCCCTGGTCGAAGCCGAGGGAAGGTTGTCAAGGAGCGGGCCGCCCGTAAGAAGCTCAAGGCCCGGGTCAACGAAGTACAACAGGAGCTTCAGGACGCGGTGAGGAAGTGCAAGACCTTGGAGCACAATGCGTCAGCTCAAGAGGCCGAACTTGCCAAGGCTCGTAAGAGTGCGGAGACGGCCCGGAGTGAAGCCCAGGGCGCCCTCTAGGAGATCCAGGAGGCCAGGAAGATCACGGCGGGTAAGGCATTCAATATGCAAAGCAAGAATGTGAAGAGGAACTATCTTTTACTGACCCGGATTCAGAGTTCTCCACGGGCTTTTGTTGGTCTGCCACGTAGTGTGACCGACGCTGCGGAGTTCCTCCGAGTCGAAGAAGGGAGCTCCACGGAGAAGCTGTTCTGGTCGCAATATCTTGCGCCAGAACATCTGATGCCCTTCAGCGATCAGCTAAAACAGCTGGTCGAGCTGCACAGGGTGGCTGAACTGGCCATGAAGGATTTAATAATCCGGTTGTGGCCAGCCGAAGCTATACCCAGCAGTTACTTCGGCCTCGTGAAGAGGCTGGTGGATGCCTGTCCTCGGCTAGACGTCATCAAGCGGTCCGTCTGCATCAAAGGCACGCGTCTGGCCTTCTCCTATGTCAAGGTCTGGTGGGCGAAGATGGACGCCGTCAAGTTGGCGACCAAGGGGCCGCCTAAGGGCAAGGAGCACCGCACACTCGAGCAATACTTTGGCAATGTCTTGGAGGGGTCCCGCATTGTTGCGGATCAGTGTGCGAAAGACACAATCTTTGAATGAATGTATTCAAGTTCCTTCTACCTTGTATGATTAAACAAAGTGGGTTTGTAATATAATGCTTGTCATGTTTTTAAATTTTACCTCTTGCGCGGCCGTGTTGTATGAAATCCGAGGGTTGGCCAGTTGTCGGCTTCTGCCCCCACGTAGGTAGTACGGGGGTGTTCGGGATGGTATCTAAACAATCTTGATCCAATTATATGGTCCTTGAAGGAGTTGTTTAGCGCAACGAACCAGGCAACCAGACTATGCGGCGTTAACACCCTCACTTAGCCATAGGAGTTCGACAATAAAAACATGGGCGCAACCCCTAGTATCTGAACTAGAGTGCTATAAGCGTCTGATCGGGAAGTACCGATCCTTCGTGTAATGCAGAAGAAATCTTCAATGATTTGCAACCTTCGAAGAGCTGACCGGCTCTCGCAGCATCATGACAGTCAGTTTTCGGCTTTCTCTACTGAGGTGCTCCTTTGGATAAACCAAGGCACAATCGCAGTAGTTCTCCCTTTACTACCTTAGCCGATATAGCGGAACGTAAGGTAGCAAGCACAGGAGCTGGGCAACCCAACTATTGACCAAAGACATGATTCGGAGCCAATGCATATAATGCTAAATTCGGGGTGCCGAACTATACTTATAAAAAGTGTTCGGACTTTTGTTGTCGTACTGTGGGGTGCTACGAAGCCCCTGGCAAACATCAAACGTACCAAAGTGTACGGGTGCTACCTGAGAGGGTTACCCACAGGGGAGGAAGAAAAACAAGAAAAAAAGAAAGAAAGAAAACATAAAAGGTGCAAAGGTGATAAGCTGGGGCTTTAAAGCTCCAGCCGTGAACTGTTTTCATTGTAATTTGATTAATACGTCGAGGCTCATTGGTACAAGTAGTGCAATAAGCAACATGCTATTTAATATGCCAAAAGCCAAGGGAGAGCTACATGTGGGTCCTGAAAAACAGGTAGAGTGATTGTTAACGAAACCACCTTGAAAATACCCCGTACGTCTGCGTTTCTCGCCGTCTTGGTGTGTTTTATCCTTCAAGAGGATTGGTGATCAGGCCATCCAATGGGGCCTGCGGGATTGAAACCTGAAAAGGAAATGAAGAAAAGTGAAAGTATGTGTGTATCCGATGTCGGTTGAGCCATACTATGGATCACAAACTAGCTATGCCTCCGTCGATGCTCATGAAATTTTGAGTGCGTAGTTATGTACATGTTGTACGAATGCCACTACTTGATCGGGACTAAGACGGAGGCCGAATTGCTAGTCTAGCTCCTGACGAGCTGAGCTGTCCTGCTGTAGGGTAGTTCGGACCCTCTTGACGGTGTCCGTGGGCTCGGCAGCCGAATTAAGGTTCTGCTTGAGAAGGTTGATCTGTACTTCTGCTGCTAAGGCAGTTGTGTGCTCTTCTATATGGAGTGAGTGTTTTGTATTTCCATTGACTTTTATGACGCCATGTGGACCGGGCATCTTGAGTTTGAGATAAGCATAGTGTGGCACTGCATTGAATCGGGCGAATGTGGTCCGTTCGAGCAGTGCGTCATAGCCGCTGCAAAAGGGGACTATTTCGAAGATTAACTCCTTGCTTCGGAAATTCTCCGAAGATTCGAAGACAACCTCCAGCGTGATTGACTCCTTTGAAGGTAGTCTTTGTGGGTTTGATCCGTGATGGATGAATGCCCATTTTGCGCACTGTATCCTGATAGAGCAAGTTGAGGCTACTGCCACAATCCATCAGGACTCGCGTCAGGTGGAACCCATCAATTATTGGGTCCAGGACCAATGCGGCTGAACCGCCATGCCGGATACTGGTCGGATGGTCCCAACGATCAAAAGTGATCATGCATGATGACCATGGATTGAATTTTAGGGCGACTGGCTCTATCCATAGACATCCCTGAGTGCGCTCTTGCGCTCCCTCTTGGGGATGTGTGTAGCATATATCATGTTCATCGTTTTGACCTGAGGGGGAAACTTCTTCTATCCCCCTGTGTTTGGCTACAGGGGCTCCTCATCATCGTCCTCGCTCTGCGATCCCTTTTCCTTGTTCTCAGCATTTAACTTGTCGGCTTGCTTAAAAACCCAGGAATATCTGTTGGTATGGTTGGCTGGTTTGTTTGGGGTGCCATGGATTTGGCACAGACGGTCGAGTATGCGGTCCAGGCTGTATGGTCCCTGATTGTTTCTCTTGTACGGTTTCTTCCGCTGGCTGGACTTGGAGCCGCTGAATCCGGCGTTGACTGTAGTGTCATCGGTATTATTGCCATTGCTTCGGCGTTTGTGTGTGTTACGTCAGAGCTTGTAGTTGCTGTTTTTGGCCTTGGAGGGGCCTGCGTTGCTAGCCGTATTTTTACTACGAGCTAGCCAGCTATCCACACCCGCACAAAAGCGGGTCATAAGTGTCGTGAGGGCTGCCATAGATTTCGGCTTTTCTTGGCCGAGGTGGCGGGCGAGCCATTCGTCGCGGATGCTATGTTTGAAGGCCGCTAGAGCTTCGGCATCCGGACAGTCGACGATCTGGTTCTTTTTGGTTAGGAACCTAGTCCAAAATTTCCTGGCTGACTCTCTGGGTTGTTGGACTATGTGGCTTAAGTCGTCGGCGTCTGGTGGTCGGACATATGTACCTTGGAAGTTGTCAAGGAAGGCTTCTTCCAAGTCCTCCCAGCTACCGATAGAGTTTTCAGGCATGCTATTTAACCAGTGCCGAGCTGGCCCTTTGAGCTTTAGTGGGAGGTATTTGATAGCATGGAGGTCATCTCCGCGGGCCATGTGGATATGGAGAATAAAATCCTTGATCCATACCGCGGGGTCAGTTGTTCCGTCGTATGATTCAATGTTAACGGGTTTGAATCCTTCGGGAAATTCGTGATCCATTACTTCATTGGTGAAGCAAAGAGGGTGTGCGACGCCTCTATATCGGTCCGCGTCACGACGTAGCTCCGATGGAGTCCATCTGCGGTTGTCGGCTCGGGTGTGACTAGGTTTGTCACGTCCAAATAGGTAGCCATCATCACGTGTCGAGGAACGTCCTCGCGATCCGTAAATCGATCGGGTATATCCTGCCCTACTATCCAGGGTCTAGCGGAGGTCGTGTGTATGACCCCGAACTTTTTTGTCTCTGCTTTTTTGTTGCGGCGGGGCGGGCTGCTGTTCATCTTGAGTTGCCGCTCTATCCTGACCACGAGGTGGTCGGTCCGCCGCACTATCCTGGCCACGTAGTGTTCAATCGGCCGCATTACGCGAGGGAAGTATGGGCTCTGGCGCCTCTTCGTCGAACTGAGGTAGCAATCTTCGTTTTGGGTAACTCTTGGCTGGGCATCTGAGGCCGTGTTCTTTAGCTGCCAGAACGTCAGTCCACCTATCGACGAGCAGATCTTGGTCAGCTTGAAGCTGCTGCTGCTTCTTTTTCAGGCTCCTTGCGGTGGCTATTAGCTGGCGCTTGAAGCGCTCCTGCTCGAGAGGTTCCTCAGGCACAATGAAATCTTCGTTGCCGAGGATTTCCTCATCCTTAGAGATCGGATGATAACTACCGTCCTCTGAGTCGTTGGGCCTGGCCTGTTCATCGGGGCTGGCTTGCCCGCTTTCTTGCTCCTTCTGTTCGGATGTTACCTCAGCAAGGTCTTCATTGTTTTCGGCATCGTCCGGAGTATTGTCTTCTCCAGTGCCGGTATTGCTGTCCTTTGAACGATGTGACTTAGAGCGGCACCGAGGACGCCGGCGTTTTTGCTGTGTCTCAGGAGGTTTATTCTCAACTGGATTTTCTTTGTCATCGCCGCTATTCTCCTTTGGTGCATCCACCATGCACACATCGTACGAGGTAGTGGCCGTCCAACATCCGGTGAAAGGCGGGTCCTGGGCCTCTTCTTCTCCGGCATCGCCATCCATACCGTCGATGTCATCTTAGTCGTAATCGAGCATGTCAGTTACGTCTTTGACAGTGGCTATAAAGTGGGTGGCGGGTGGGAGCAAAATTCCCTATCATCAGCTTCTAGTTCGAACCGGATATAGTTCGGCTATGAGTCCCCCGCTAAGGATAGGTTCTTTAATGAGCTTAGCACATCGCCCAAGGGTTAGTGCTGGAAGATGTCTGCGGCGCTGAACTTGAAGATCGATAAACGATCAAGTTCGGCATCCATGGACTCACATGGTTTGGAACTTACACCCAAAGACGAGTCCGGGGTTCCGATGACACAAATATTGTGTGAGTTTAAGTCCATGTGCGGCTCCAACACCGGGGAATCTGTGGCCTCCATGGTGGGGTTGAACCTCCAGTCCTTATATGGCACCCTACGCTCTGGATCTAAGGCCAAAGAAGTTACAGGAGCTATCTCCTGAATGTGGTCCGATGACAGATTTAGGTCATGTTCATCGAGGTGACCAGGAGCGATCACCACGGTCTCGAATCCAGCGAAGATCAAATCTTCACGGATGTCTACGACGTAGTTCAAGCTCCCAAATCTGACATGATGGCCAGGGGCATAGCTATCGATCTGCTCCAGATGGCCAAACGAGTTGGCCCGCGGTGCGAAGCTGCCGAACACGAAAATCTGTCCGGGGAGGAAAGTTTCTCCTTGGACATCGTTATTGTTGACGATTGAAGGGGCCATCGAACCTTTTGAGGACAGCGCGGTGGAACTCTCAATGAAAGCACCAATGTCGGTGTCAAAACTGGCGGATCTCGGGTAGGGGGTCCCGAGCTGTGCGTCTAAGGTCGATGGTAACAAGAGACAGGGGACACGATGTTTACCCAGGTTCGGGCCCTCTCTATGGAGGTAATACCCTACGTCCTGCTTGATTGATCTTGATGAATATGAGTATTAAAAGATTTGATCTACCACGAGATTGTAATTGCTAAACCCTAGAGGTCTAGCTTGTATGGCTATTATAATGAATCTATCTCCCTCCTCCGGACTAAGTCCTCCGGTTTATATAGACACTGGGAGGATCTAGGGTTACACAAGGTCGATTACAAAGAAAGGAATCTACATATTTGGTCGCCAAGCTTGCCTTCCATGCCAAGGAGAGTCCCATCCGCACACGGGTGTAGTCTTCGGTCTTCGTGTTCTTCACAACCCATTAGTCCGGCCCATGGCTAACAGGCTGGACGCCCGAGGACCCCTTAGTCCAGGACTCCCTCACCCACTGTGTATGAATTGGGGAGGGAGTCGATTTCGGCCGAGGAGACACTATGTTGTGGCGCCCATCGTGTATGAATCCGGGTGAGAGGCGGTTATGTCACGTTTGAGTGAAATTACAAACCTACCCCTATCGAAACCTATAGAAATCGAGCTGGTAGGCTTTGCGTGTCAGGGATAGGCAGTAATTTCCATCTCACATATTTCGGTTTCGAGCGGTTACTGCGAATTTCCCCGCTTCGTTCAAATTTTTGCAGAGTAAGAGTTCACGTTTACCGTGCCAACTAAATTCGAATCCAGTCTGTATTCTATTTTTGTTCGGGCAGGATCCATTTGCGATTGGAATAAAATTCTATATACATCATTTTATATATATATATATATATACTTTCAAAAGCACAACACCCTTTATACATAAATATGGTTTACAAATGGCATGATCTCAGATTCATAAGGCTGTATCCATCTTAATTTCAATTTCCAAATATTTGAAACCACTTTATGTTGAAATCCAATGTATGCATTCCTCGCTAACTGTCTCCAATTAATGTGTGTTTCATGCGGGTTTTTTTTACTTCTCAAACATGTATAATGTGTTTGACACACGCAACATGTAGTGTAATCTCGTTTAGACATTAATTGCATATAAATCATGCATTGTCTCTAATTAAAGAATCTATGGATCACTAATATTGATAAACTATATAACATTACACGTGTCCCCAAATTCAAATGAATATGCATGTTTCATACACCAATTTGCGTTATGATATTATCGATGTCGTGATCTCCAGTTTAAATATTTGAATCCCCTTTAATCCAGATATTCGTCTCATATAGCTATCACTCATGCTTATATAGGAGTATCTCTCTAGACCTATACGTGTTCATCGTCTCTCGGGTATCTCTCGTGCTACCTGTATGTCGACAATGATCTTTTATCTTTGCAACACACTGACGGTACTCTCTTCCTTGACCTTCATCACTCTATCTCTCTCTAAGTATATCTCGCTCCCTACTATGTGTCTCTAACTATGATTCTCCATGTGAAATCTCTTTCTCTCACTTCGTCTCCCGGGGTCTCATTTCTCTCTACTATTCCCCTGTGTGCCACTCGCACACCCCCTCTCACACAGAGATGTCTATCGCTCCTTAGATATGAGAAGTTATGACTCTTCCTCTTAAATATCTCTTTCTCACACACAAACAGAAACTCTGTCTCCCAAGGTCTCATATCTCTCCACCATTCTCTTGTATGTCGCTCACACACACTCTCTCCCCTAGAGATATCTTGCGATCCCTCATATGTCTCTCTAGCTATCACTCTCGTTATGAAATATCTTTCTCTCTCGCAGACACAAAACTCCGTCTCTCGGGATCTCATTTCTCTCTGATATTTGTTTGTATGTGACTCACATGCACACTCTCTCTATCTCTCTCACACCCACACACATAACTCAGCCTTCTGATCCACTCGACTCCTATCTCTAACACACACTAGCTAGCTAGCATCTTTATCTTTCTATTTATCTATTTCTCCATCAACCTTCTTTCTTACCCTCACTCTTGCTTCCTATCACACACACTATATATGTTTCTCTCTACATGCAGTCAAGTGCCCTCTTTTTATCTTTCTCTCACACACACATAACTTCACCCTCTGAACCACCCGACAGTCATCTCCAACACTCAAACTAGCCGATGTCCCTCTATCTAGCATCTCTGTCTCTGTATCTATCTGTAGTTTCTCCGTCAACATTTCTTTCTCGCAATTGTTGTGTCTCGCTCCCTCTGCTTGCCATAGATGCATGCTCCAGCCCACGCCACTATCTCTTAAAGACAAAAACACATGCTCAATTATCAAGCCTTCTTCCCTGCACTCTCACATGCTCAATTATCGAGCCTTCTTCCCTGCACTCTCACATGCATGCATATTGTCATACCGATCTCTCCCATATCGTTGATCTTATGACTTATCTCTTCTTTCTTTTATCTCGATCATGCTCGCGCACGCATGCACACACACATCCCACGTATACATGTATACCTCTTGCACATGCACGTTCAAGGTCTCCTATGTCTCCATACATAGTTAATTACCCTCAACCCTAACGCCACATCGAATCGTTCTCTTCTTGTGTGCATAGAACTTCCGCCTGGATGGGTAAAAGACACACTCACACTTGACAATTGATATGTCTCCAACGTATCTATAATTTTTTATTATTCCATGCCATTATATTATCCATCTTGGATGTTTTATATGCATTTATATGTTATGATTTTTGGGACAAACCTATTAACCTATAGCCCATCGCCAGTTTTTGTTTTTTCCTTGTTTTTGAGTTTTACAGAAAAGGAATACCGAACGGAGTCCAATTGACGTACCAATTTTTGATGATTTTTATGGACCAAAAGAAGCCCCCGGGAATAAAAGAGTTGGGCCAGAAGAGTCTCAGGCCGTCCACGAGGGTGGGGGCGCGCCCTCCCCCCCCCCCCCAGGCGCGCCGCCCTATCTCGTGGATGACTCGGGGACCCCCCTGACTTGTTCCCGACGCCAAAAGTTCCTATAAATACAGAAACCTCCAGAAAATAACCTAGATTGGGAGTTTCGCCGCCGCAAGCCTCCGTAGCCACTGAAAACCAATCTAGACCCGTTCCGGCACCCTGCCGGAGGGGGGAATCCCTCTCTGGTGGCCATCTTCATCATCCCGGCGCTCTCCATGACGAGGAGGGAGTAGTTCACCCTCGGGGCTGAGGGTATGTACCAGTAGATATATGTTTGGTCTCTCTCTAGTGTTCTTGATTCGCACGATCTTGATGTATCGCGAGCTTTGCTATTATAGTTGGATATTATGATGTTTCTCCCCCTCTACTCTCTTGTAATGGATTGAGTTTTCCCTTTGTAGTTATCTTATCGGATTGACTCTTTATGGATTTGAGAACACTTGATGTATGTCTTGCATGTGCTTATCTATGGTGACAATGGGATATTCACGTGATCTACTTGATGTATGTTTTGGTGATCAACTTGCGGGTTCCGTGACCTCGTGAACTTATGCATAGGGGTTGGCACACGTTTTCGTCTTGATTCTCCGGTACAAACTTTGGGGCACTCTTTGAAGTTCTTTGTGTTGGTTGAATAGATGAGTCTGAGATTGTGTCATACATATCGTATAATCATACCCACGGATACTTGAGGTGACATTGGAGTATCTAGGTGACATTACGGTTTTGGCTGATTTGTGTCTTAAGGTGTTATTCTAGTACGAACTCTAGGATAGATTGAATGGAAGAATAGCTTCATGTTATTTTACTACGGACTCTTGAATAGATCGATCAGAAAGGATAACTTTGAGGTGGTTTTGTACCCTACAATAATCTCTTCGTTTGTTCTCCGCTATTAGTGACTTTGGAGTGACTCTTTGTTGCATGTTGAGGGATTGTTATATGATCCAATTATGTTATTATTGTTGAGAGAACTTGCACTAGTTAAAGTATGAACCCTAGGCCTTGTTTCCTAGCATTGCAATACCGTTTACGCTCACTTTTACCACTTGCTACCTTGCTGTTTTTATATTTTCAGATTACAAAAACCTTTATCCACCATCCATATTGCACTTGTATCACCATCTCTTCGCCGAACTAGTGCACCTATACAATTTACCATTGTATTGGGTGTGTTGGGGACACAAGAGACTCTTTGTTATTTGGTTGCAGGGTTGTTTGAGAGAGACCATCTTCATCCTACGCCTCCCACGGATTGATAAAGTTAGGTCATCCACTTGAGGGAAATTTGTTACTACCTACAAACCTCTGCACTTGGAGGCCCAACAGCGTCTACAAGAAGAAGGTTGTGTAGTAGACATCAAGCTCTTTTCTGGCGCCGTTGTCGGGGAGGCTAGGTAAGCGGCACTAACACCCCGTCAACTAATCTCTTTTCTGGCGCCGGTACCGGGGAGGTTAACGCTTGAAGGTATATCTTTAGATCTTGCAATCTAATCTTTTAGTTTCTTGTTTTATCACTAGTTTAGTCTATAAAAGAAAACTACAAAAAATGGAATTGAGGTTGCCTCATATGCTTCATCTTTTTAATGTCTTTCGTGAAAATAAGGATTCCGATAATTGTGCCGAAGTGTTAGAAGAAGAATGCATTAAAATGTTTGGCACTAAATATTTGAATGATGAGCATGATTGCAATGTTGTTAGTACGAACTCTTTGAATATCCATAGTACTAATGATGATTGCACTAGTTATGATGAAAATGTCTCTTATAAGCATGTCAATTTTTCTGGAGTGCATAGAGTTTGCAAGTACACACCAAATAGGGAATATAAATTTTGCAAGAGGCATAAGTATTTAGAAACGAAATGGTTGCAAGAAATGCTAGATGTTTGTGCTGAAAGTTTAAATTTTCTTAGCCATCCTTGTGAGCTTTGCAATGAACGTGGTCATTTAAATATCCAATGCAAATTGTTTCATGATCGAATCGTGTCCAAAAATTGTGATGACTTGATTTCCCTTGTGCATCATAATGAACTTAGTTTGCTTGTGGGTTATGAAGAAATGAAACGTATAACTAAGGATCTTCCAGAATTTGTCCTTGATAAAGTTCTTGATTTTGATCTAGAGGAAATTTATATGTATTGTGCGGTGAATTGCATTGAAAATCCTTATGTTGCCAATTACATAAAGACAAGAAAACAAATAGAAGATGAAGAGAATACTAATGAAAGGGAAGATACTTCCCAATATCCTCATATTATTTCTTATGATGAGTCAGGTAACGAGGAGGAGCCTTCTATTCAACCAATCCCATTAATAAGGAGCTCCAAAAAGAGGATTAAACCCACACATGATGCGAAGAAGAAAAAGAAAAGACGGAGAAGCAAAGGTAAAAAGGTATCCCTCCCAAATGATGTTGCTCCTATTACTCATTGTGATGATGATAATTGCTATACTATTGGTGCTATCCATACTATTAATGATGAGAGTGATTATGCTTATGACATGAAAAGGCCCAAGCTTGGGGATGCTATGTATGATGAGAATGACATGTTTGAGAATTTATTTGTTGCAATTAATGTTTGTCCCAAGCTTGGGGATGTTATGTTTCATGAAGATGATATACTTAACCTTCCAAGTTTTGATATGCAAATTTATTATGATGATAGCATGCCTCCTATTTATGATGGTTATATTGATGAAAGTGGGTATGGAAGAGTGTCAACTTTAGGAAGTAATGATCCCACTATTTTGGAGGGTGTTGAATCTTATTGTGACAATTATGAAAGTGGATTTGGAGAGGTCGTGACTTTATTTAGTAATGATTCCACTATCTTGGAAGATGTTTCAATTGATTATGATGAGAACAAAGTTGTTACTTATGATGATTATTGTGATGACACTTATGCTATAAAAAGTAGTGATGATTATATTTATAAAACTTTTCATGATTATGATTACCCTTTTTCTGAACATTACTCTTTTAATGTGGAAACAATTTATAGTATTCGAGTTTCTTATGATACTCCCACTATTCCGAATGAGAAGAATTCTGCTTATGTGGAGAGTAGTAAAATTTCTATGCTTGTAGATCATGAAAAGAATGCTTTTATGTGATGGTTATATTGTTGAATTCATTCATGATTCTACTGAAAATTATTATAGGAAGTTAGAGTTATGGAGACAAACCTTGGTATCGAAAGGGTTTAGGCTTAGTAGAACTAAAACCGAGTACATGATGTGCGGTTTCAGTACTACTAGCTGTGAGGAGGAGGAGGTTAGCCTTGATGGCCAGGTGGTACCTCGGAAGGACACCTTTCGGTATTTGGGGTCAATGTTGCAGGAGGATGGGGGTATTGATGTAGATGTGAACCATGGAATCAAAGCCGGATGGATGAAGTGGCGCCAAGCTTCTGGCATTCTCTGTGACAAGAGAGTGCCACAAAAGCTAAAAGGCAAGTTCTACAGGACGGCGGTTCGACCCGCAATGTTGTATGGCGCGGAGTGTTGGCCGACTAAAAGGCGACATGTTCAACAGTTAGGTGTGGCGGAGATGCGTATGTTGAGATGGATGTGTGGCCACACGAGGAAGGATCGAGTCCGGAATGATGATATACGAGATAGAGTTGGGGTAGCACCAATTGAGGAGAAGCTTGTCCAACATCGTTTGAGATGGTTTGGGCATATTCAGCGCAGGCCTCCAGAAGCTCCAGTGCATAGCGGACGGCTAAAGCATGCGGAGAATGTCAAGAGAGGGCGGGGTCGACCGATTTTGACATGGGAGGAGTCCGTTAAGAGAGACCTGAAGGATTGGAGTATCGACAAAGAGCTAGCTATGGACAGGGGTGCGTGGAAGCTTGCTATCCATGTGCCAGAGCCATGAGTTGGTTGCGAGATCTTATGGGTTTCACCTCTAGCCTACCCCAACTTGTTTGGGACTAAAAGCTTTGTTGTTGTTGTTGTTGGAGGAGGAATATATGCTTGTAGAAATTGCAATAATATCAAGTTTCCTCTCTATGTGCTTAAAATCTTGAAGTTATCCTTGTTTTACCTTCCTATGCAAGTTGATTCTTGTTCCCAGAAGTTGTTTGCTCACAAAATCTATATGCATAGGAAGTGGGTTAGACTTAAATTTTCTAGTCATATTCTTCATGATGCTATCTTTATGTTTCAATTCTTATTTTTTATGTGAGCATCATTGAAATCATCATGCCTAGCTAGGGGCGTTAAACGATAGCGCTTGTTGGGAGGTAACCCAATTTTATTTTTGTCCCTCATTGTTTGTTCCTGTTTAGTAATAAATAATTCATCTAGCCTTTGTTATGATTGTGTTTTTATGTTTTAATTAGTGTTTGTGCCAAGTAAAGCCTTTAGGATCTTCTTGGGTGATTATTGTTTGATCTTGCCGATAAAAACAGAAAGTGTGCACTCACGAAAATAATTTTCATATTTTAACAGAGAGCGATGAAATACCAACTACAACTGTTGTTGATCAATATACAAATTTTCTTCGTCTTCATAATTTTCCAGAATTTTTTGAGTTACATAAGTATTCCAAACCTCCAGATTGCTATAGACTGTTCTATTTTCGACAGATTCTGTTTTCTATGTGTTGTTTGCTTATTTTGATGAATCTATGAGTAGTATCGGATGGAATGAACCATAGAGAAGTTGGAATACAGTAGATCTTACACCACTATGAGTTTAGAAAGAGTTCACAACAGTACCTAAGTGGTGATTTATTTTCTTATACTAACGGAGCTTACGAATTTTCTGTTGAGTTTTCTGTTGTGAAGTTTTCAAGTTTTGGGTAAAGATTGATGGACTATGGAACAAGGAGTGGCAAGAGCCTAAGCTTGGGGATGCCCAAGGCACCCCAAGGTAATATTCAAGGACAACCAAGAGCCTAAGCTTGGGGATGCCCAGGAAGGCATCCCCTCTTTCATCTTCGTTCATCGGTAACTTTACTTGAGGCTATAATTTTATTCAGGACATGATATGTGTTTTGCTTGGAGCGTAATTTTATTTTGTTTTGTTTTGCTTGCTGTTTGAATAAAATACCAAGATCTGAAATTTTTAAATGTTAGCGAGTCTTCACATAGTTACATAATTATTCGACTACTCATTGATCTTCACTTATATCTTTTGGAGTAGTTTGTCGTTTGCTCTAGTACTTCACTTATATATTCTTAGAGCATGGTGGTAGTTTTATTTTGAAGAAATTCTTGAACTCTCATGCTTCACTTATATTATTTTGAGAGTCTTAAACAACATGGTAATTTGCTTTGGTTATGAAACTAGTCCTAATATGATGGGCATCCAAGTTGGGTATAATAAAAACTTCCATATAAAGTGCATTGAATACTATGAGAAGTTTCATTCCTTATGATTGTTTTGAGATATGAAGATGGTGATATTAGAGTCATTCTAGTTGAGTAGTTGTGGATTTGAGAGATACTTGTGTTAAAGTTTGTGATTCCCGTAGCATGCACGTATGGTGAACCGTTATGTGATGAAGTCGGAGCATGATTTATTTATTGATTGTCTTCCTTATGAGTGGCGGTTGGGGACGAGCGATTGTCTTTTCCTACCAATCTACCCCCCCTAGGATCATGCATGTAGTACTTTGTTTCGATAACTAATAGATTTTTGCAATAAGTTTGTGAGTTCTTTATGACTAATGTTGAGACCATGGATTATACACACTCTCACCCTTCCACCATTGCTAGCCTCTCTAGTACCGCACAAATTTCGCCGGTACCATAAACCCACCATTTACCTTCCTCAAAACAGCCACCATACCTACCTATTATGGCATTTCCACAGCCATTCCAATATATATTGCCATGCAACTTTCCACCGTTCCGTTTATTATGACACGCTCCATCATTGTCATATTTCTTTGCATGATAATGTAGTTGACATCGTATTTGTGGCAAAGCCACCTTTCATAATTCTGTCATACATGTCACTCTTGATTCATTGCACATCCCGGTACACCGCCAGAGGCATTCACATAGAGTCATATTTTGTTCTAAGTATCGAGTTGTAATTCTTGAGTTGTAAGTAAATAAAAGTGTGACGGTCATCATTATTAGAGCATTGTCCCATGTGAGGAAAGGATTATGGAGACTATGATTCCCCCATAAGTCAGGATGAGACTCTGGACGAAAAATAAAAAAAGAGAAAAAAGTGGACATAAAAAAAGAGAAGGCCCAAAAAACAAAAAATGAGAGAAAAAGAGAGAAGGGGCAATGCTACTATCCTTTTACCACACTTGTGCTTCAGAGTAGCACCATGATCTTCATGATAGAGAGTCTCCTATGTTGTCACTTTCATATACTAGTGGGAATTTTTCATTATAGAACTTGGCTTGTATATTCCAATGATGGGCTTCCTCAAAGTGCCCTAGGTCTTCGTGAGCAAGCAAGTTGGATGCACACCCACTTCGTTTCTTTTTGAGCTTTAATACACGTATAGCTCTAGTGCATCCGTTGCATAGTAATTCCTACTCATTCACATTGATATCTATGGATGGGCATCTCCACAGCCCATTGAGACGCCTAGTTGATGTGAGACTGTCTTCTCCTTTTTGTCTTCTCCACAACCACCATTCTATTCCACCTATAGTGCTATGTCCATGGCTCATGCTCATGTATTGCGTGAAAGTTGAAAAGGTTTGAGAATATCAAAAGTATGAAACAATTGCTTGGCCTGTCATCGGGGTTGTGCATGATTTAAATATTTTGTGTGATGAAGATAGAGCATGGCCAGACTATATGATTTTGTAGGGATAACTTTCTTTGGCCATGTTATTTTGAGAAGACATGATTGCTTTGTTAGTATGCTTGAAGTATTATTATTTTCATGTAAATATTAAACTTTTGTCTTGAATCTTATGGATCTGAATATTCTTGCCACAATAGATAAGATTACATTGATGAATATGTTAGGTAGCATTCCACATCAAAAATTCTGTTTTTATCATTTACCTACTCGAGGACGAGCAGGAATTAAGCTTGGGGATGCTTGATACATCTCCAACATATCTATAATTTTTTATTGTTCCATGCTATTATATTATCCATATTGGATGTTTTATATGAATTTATATGCTATTTTATATGATTTTTGGGACTAACATATTAACCTAGAGCCAAGTGCCAGTTTCTGTTTTTTCCTTGTTTTTGAGTTTTACAGAAAAGGAATACCAAACGGAGTCCAATTGACGTGCCAATTTTTGATGATTTTTTATGGACCAAAAGAAGCCCCCGAAATAAAAGAGTTGAGCCAGAAGAGTCTCGGGCCGTCCACAAGGGTGGGGGCGCGCCCTACCCCCGGGCGCCCTGCCCTATCTCTTGGACGACTCGGGGACCCCCTAACTTGTTCCCGACGCCGAAACTTCCTATAAATACATAAACCTCTTTAAAATAACATAGATCGGGAGTTCCGCCGCCGCAAGCCTCCGTAGTCACTGAAAACCAATCTAGACCCGTTTCGGCACCCTGTTGGAGGGGGGAATCCCTCTCCGGTAGCCATCGTCATCATCCCGGCGCTCTCCATGACGGGGAGGGAGTAGTTCACCCTTGGGGCTGAGGGTATGTACCTGTAGCTATATGTTTGATCTCTCTCTCTCGTGTTCTTGATTCGCACGATCTTGATGTATCGCGAGCTTTGCTATTATAGTTGGATATTATGATGTTTCTCCCCCTCTACTCCCTTGTAATGGATTGAGTTTTCCCTTTGAAGTTATCTTATCGGATTGAGTCTTTAAGGATTTGAGAACACTTGATGTATGTCTTTCATGTGCTTATCTGTGGTGACAATGGGATATTCACCTGATCTACTTGATGTATGTTTTGGTGATCAACTTGTGGGTTCCGTGACCTCGTGAACTTATGCATAGGGGTTGGCACACGTTTTCGTCTTGACTCTCCGGTACAAACTTTGGGGCACTCTTTGAAGTTCTTTGTGTTGGTTGAATATATGAGTCTGAGATTGTGTGATACATGTCGTATAATCATACCCACGGATACATGAGGTGACATTGGAGTATCTAGGTGACATTATGGTTTTGGTTGATTTGTGTCTTAAGGTGTTATTCTAGTACGAACTCTAGGATAGATTGAATGGAAAGAATAGCTTTGTGTTATTTTACTACGGACTCTTGAATAGATCGATCAGAAAGGATAACTTTGAGGTGGTTTCGTACCCTACAATAATCTCTTCGTTTGTTCTCCGCTATTAGTGACTTTAGAGTGACTCTTTGTTGCATGTTGAGGGATTGTTATGTGATCCAATTATGTTATTATTGTTGAGAGAACTTGCACTAGTGAAAGTATGAACCCTAGGCCTTGTTTCCTGGCATTGCAATACCGTTTACGCTCACTTTAACCACTTGCTACCTTGCTTTTTTATATTTTCAGATTACAAAAACCTTTATCCACCATCCGTATTGCACTTGTATCACTATCTCTTCGCCGAACTAGTGCACCTATACAATTTACCATTGTATTGGGTGTGTTGGGGACACAAGAGACTCTTTGTTATTTGGTTGCAGGGTTTTTTGAGAGAGACCATCTTCATCCTACGCCTCCCACAGATTGATAAACCTTAGGTCATCCACTTGAGGGAAATTTGCTACTATCCTACAAACCTTTGCACTTGGAGGCCCAACAACATCTACAGGAAGAAGGTTGTGTAGTATACATCAACAATCTCCTTCTAGCTACCCCCCTCTCTCACTCTTCCCCTATATCCCCGAAACCAATAAGACCATCCCTTCGTTTAATTCCCGCCTACATGCACCATCGATATATAGTAGTCTTCCTCGGTGTCTCTCGAACAAACACGTTCTCTCGATGTCGACTCCTCTCACGCGCACACGCCTTCTCTTCCCTCTCTATGGGCCTTCTCTCTCTCGCACCCCCTCGTTGGTGGCCCCTGTCATACACTATCATGAAGCCACACACACTTAAATTACATCCGCCACTGTGGACCCCGCGTCACACACACAAACACACGCACCCCCCCCCCACACACACACACACTAAGACTCCATCTCACACACACATGCTCTAGGCGGAGCATTTGTTCCTACCACCCTTCGTCCAACCTTACCTGTATGATAAGCAATCACCTTAATTTACTTGTATAACATGGACAAATTCCACTTTACTTTAGTAGTTAGCAAACTTATCATCTCTACTCTTATAAAAACGAGTTGGTGATGATGGTGTGCCTGCCATATTGTAATATAGACCGTCTGATCTATATTTGACGGATAGAAAGCAAACTATGACAATTTTACAAAAGATACCCGCACCTCTCTCCACATTTACAGACAAGGCCTTGCCTCGTTCATTGTCCTTATCTCCCCAACCTCATTGCTGAGCAAGTAAAAAAGGAAGTCTATGGAACAATCTAGAATGGTGGCCGCTGCCGCCTGCCGGCGCCGTCCATCCCCATGCCTCTGCCCAGTCCGACCACCAATCACCACCACACTTCACTCCTCCTCACCTTATCTCTCATCTTTCATTTTTTCAATGAAATTATCAAGATACCAGTTTTCCGATAAAATTCTCGAGATATCATTAGTTTTTACACATGGGATTACTCCTGCATGGGTCAATCACAACAGGTGTTTTGTCAAAAAATGCATATTGATGTTCCGTGCAATGCACGAGCATCTTGCTAGTAATTATATAACGCAAATCATGAGCAGGAAGTGACATTTTTTACACAACCACGTTAACATGGCCACGTAAATCACTAGCTAAAGTGTAATACCATTATACTTATATCCCGATGCAAAAGATTGAGTATATGTCCAAAGACTAGAGTCGCACACACGCACTCTGTTCTCAGAATCTCTCACACACACCAGTTACGTGACGCCCACTTAAGCAGATACGTATGTTACAATTTGTGCACCCGCGGGTACACGTGATGGTGCGCATTTATTTAAGCCAGACGGCGAACCCAAACAGTAGCTGCATTCGCCTCTTCTCTAGTCGTTGTAGCCCGGTAGCCATGGCCCAGCCAAAGGTAACGACATACGCCATACTCCCGACGGAGCGACGCTTTAATCTGGAAATTTTAGTGGTCATGCATGCATCTTTTTGTGCTAGCACTCCTATATAAGGGTTGACCGGTCGCTTCCCGCGGAAGTGCGCGGGCGGTGGAAGAGGAAGGATAAGGGAAGCGGGCTGTGGAGTACCTTTTTTTACCACATTTTCTTAGGAAACTAAGTGCAATAATTGAGTAGTTTTGCAAACTACCAGTACTACACCTGAAATGATTCAAAACCAATACCACCACCACGCCCGCGTCTGACCGCCTTGGCTGCCCCAACCCCCCTCCCTTGCCGACGCGCTCTTCCTGCGTGAAACGGTCGGCGTCACCCCGAAACGTCAGCGCAGCATTAATGCCCGGCCAGAGCGGAGGCGACCTCTCACCGGCGTCGTCTTTGAAGCAGCGCGACGGTCGAGAGAGCGTTGCTTCCCGGTGCACGCGACTGCTCTGCGTCGAGGCTGGCCATAGTTTGGATGAGTCCCCATCATGGGGAGCCACACTAACTGCCATGATATGGACTCCCGTTTCCCACAGTTATGGATCGTTCCATCTATGAAGAACACGTGGGACTGGAACTACGAGACGGGCATGTACCCATGAGTGTACGTACGAACCTGAGTAATGTAGCGCAGTAAGTGAAGTAGAAAGGCACAAATAGTATGAACATGCGTGGCATATAGGCATTTGTCTCTTACTACCACTAAATGTTGTACATGCAATGCCTGGTGATGTTATGGGGTACGTGCCTAAGTACTCTACTACTACTATATTAATTGGAGACACATATTAGGTTTTATATTTGTTTACCTCTATGCCCCGAGACCTTCCAACTAGACGTCTCTTTCTCTCCGGGTCGCACTTTGTATCGTTCATACCACTAGTACTACTACGTGTGGTCTCCGACCCAGAAGTGGAGATGCTCTACCACGCTATTCATGTCCCACTCCTTTCGCTGACGTGTGGGACATCCAGCACGTGTCGTGTTTGGCACTACTTCGTCTTAAGAGTTGAAATGCTAGCATTCATCAGAAATAAAAAATAAATATAAATAAGCAGTGATACTATACCACGCGGTTTCCTTGCTCCTCGATATCGGAAAGAATACTTCCGTTCGCAGACATGTGGGACGTCAACCATTCTGGTCCACTTGCCATGCCGGCAGAACTCCAAGGAGAGTCACCCCGGTCGTCGCGCCGCAGCAATTACTAATGAGCCATCAAATCACAGGCCCAACCTTTCCCACTGTGAAGTTGCTCAGACGAAGGAACCATCATGACTTCGTTGAATTCCACTTATTGAAGAAAACTACTGTACCAACAGTACTGCTATCTATAGTAGTTACTCCAGCAGAGGCCTCCTTTGGTTCATAGGATAGGAATTTTATAGGAATATGAAAATCATAGGAAGTGATATGACATGCATCTCAATTCCCATAGAGAAAGAGATGCCATTTGATGCATAGGATAGGAATTTTTCCATTGAGCCTAGGCTAATATATTGGTAATTTGCTCTAAAAACTACAGTAGTAACTAGTAGTACTAGTACATGCTCGTAATTAATTAAACAAACGTACGGGCGACACAGACACACACTAACTACTAGTACTACTACTTCTCACATGCTGGCCAGATGTCGTCGTTCTCCTTCCCGGCTTTGTCGGCGACACCCCACCATTCTTGGATCTCCGTCGACCTCTCCGTAGCAGCGCATGCGTCCTTTTCTTTCTTGCGGCGGCGGGCCTCTCTTTTCTTGAGTGCTTTCTGACTTTTCCGCTCCCTCTGTGTGGCTTTAGCCACCTATTTCTCTACCGCCCATTCAGCCTTAGCAGCTTCAAATTTCGCCCACATAGGTGTGAGGTCGCGAGCGGCGATGAACTCGACACGGCGGGATGCCATCGCTTCCTTACCATTCTGTGTGTGGTCGTGGGCGGCGAGGAACTCGGCGCGGCGTGATGCCATCGCTTCCTTACCGGTTAGTGTGCGGTGCGGTGGCATGACCGACGCTTGGTGATAGCTCTAGGTTGGAGTGGCCGGACAACCGTAAAGTGCATTGGTTTGTCAAGAGCTCAAGGACAGAAGACGAAGGAAATTTGGATTCCCCTTCAATCTTGGTCATTTATTACCGAGTAAAATGCATTGGCGGTCATCGAACTTGTCTTGATTGCTCACTTCGATCATTGTATACGAGATATGGTGATTATACGGTCACTGGCTTAGCGTATAGCTCCGTATTTGTCTGGTTGACCAGTCAAACAGTCCGCATGCGCCTCATCATCTCGTGTTCTTTATCTATCCATATATGCGGGCCTACCTGTCAGTGGAGAAAGAAAGAAAAACCAAAATTATGCTTATGTGAGGAATCAAACCACGGACTCGTCGCTGCAACGCACACCCGTCAGCTAAATGAAAATGAAATACTTTGCGTTAAATGCACAAACAAATTTTTTTATATTACACGTGATGCACAGATTAGTGCACACCGTCCATAGAGGCAAGTAGCATGTACGTGTGCAGACAGCCAGACACTCACACTCACGCTGTCAAACCATGCTAATGCATGCATGTCGCCCTCTCAATCAATGTCCTGCTCATGGCGCAACGCAAACAGCGAGCTCGTCACCTGCGTGCCCCGGCAGTGTGTGACATTACTGTTTAGACGTTTGTTGGAGGCCTCCGTGAACACCGAGCATGTATTCACCTAGATCAACACCAACGGTCATACTCGTGACTCGGCGCCTTGCTCATGTATATCGTCCATCAGAACGACAATCTATAAAACAGCCTAGCTAGAGAGAGTACTATGGTACGGAGTATGTACTATCATGAGCAACCGATCATAGTGCCACTTCACACGAGTGTGTGTCTGATCGATTCGTCCATTATTCGTAAGTTATGCATGGTTGTCTGGTGTCTAATGGTGGTCGTCGAAGGCTAGCTGGCAACTAGAGTGGTTGCAGGGACGCCTGGTTGTCAATACGTGCAGCATACGCTTCAAAGGCTTGTCATCCATGAGTTCACATTTTACCACCACGCCAGCGTCTGACCGCCCGGGCCTACCAAAACCCCTTTCATCGCTAGCGCGTGCTTCCCGCCTGAAACGGTCACCGTCTCTCCAGAACGTCAATGTCGCATTCACCGGACTTAAATGCAGGTGAAGTTGGTGTGTCACTCACATGCGGGCCAGATGCCCGTTGGGCCCACATGTCAGTGATCCAATGCACCTGTAGTTAAGTCACTAAAGCAGCGTCTGCATTCACGCCCTATGCGACCTCTCACTGGTGCCGGCATTGCAGCAGCGCGACGGCCGAGAGAGCGCCACATGCGTGGCATCCCGGTGCAAGTGACCGTTCTGCGTTAACGACACCACGGCTATCCTTCCATCTGCCGGCCACATTAATGACACGCGGCTGCCGACGAACCTACTCCGGCGCCAGCCGTCCATCTGTCTGCCGCGGCTCATTACCATTCGCCTGCTATATTAACTTGAGCCCCAACTCCTAGCCATAGCCAAAGACCCACACTCATTCTCCTTCTGTCGGCACCAATCCAACCATGGCCTCCTGGCGCTCCAAAGCTCTCTTGGACATACTGTCACAGGAGCAGATGAAGGACATCGGCGGCTCCGCTCCGGGCGCACTCCACAACTCTCTTGGACGTACTATCACAGGAGCAGACGAAGGAGATCGCCGGCTCCCCCCGGCCGTCCTCCGCCGCCACGACCATGAAGCTAGCAGCGAGGAAGAGTAGTACACTGTAGATCGCCGCCGCTCTGGTCCTAGGAAGGCCACCGCTCCTCCACTCAGACGACACCAAGCTTGGTGGGATAAACATCGGCGGCCGATTAGCCGCTTGATGGCGACGTGGAGGCGGAAATCTTCAGAACCTTGTGCTCCTAAGGAGGAGGTTGTCGAGGCGGATGAGGAGGGGGCAAAGGCAATGGCCGGCTTTCTCGGGTTCATGGCCGGACATGGTGGTCGGGCGTCGGCGATTGTTTAGATTAGGTTTACAGTAGGTTTTAGTATGATTTGTGCGAAATATGTAATGAATTTCGTCCAGTTTATAGGAAAAGTTTTTGTAATGTAATGAATTTCTCATACGGTTAATTTGAAAATTGCTTCGTTTGCATGAATTTCATCCGGTTAGTTCATATAGTTGTCGAAAGGTATGCTGGCAGCATTGGATGGCATCCATCAGTGTCCTCGGACAGATGCCGGTGTAAATTTGAGGGCCAGCGCTGGAGATGCCCTAACTTTCATGCTATAATCGCTAACAGTGCTCCATTATTTCGCAGGAACAATTATCCCTCGATCAAAATCAGATCCGCCAAGTTTCGCACTCCTCCCACGTAAGAGTGTAGACTCTCGCTTACATAAAAAAGGAGCAAGTGTACGGCTCTGTAGCACGTCATATCACTCAAACTAGCCCGCCTAACCCACGGGAAAGCACCGCCCTCGTCATTTTGTTCTGGATTTCTATGATCGAGCACAGGAAACAAGAAATCAAGCCCGCATGCAGCCCGCATGCAGCGGTGTGACCCTGCGCTCCTCCCCTTTCCACCAACGAGCATGTGTCTTGTTTCCTTCTTTCACATGCAAGCATTAAATGCTAGTAGTTAGTTTATAGCCCATCTATTATATGGCAATTAATAGGTTAGTATCTTAGGTGGCCTTATTAATTGCCATGCATGACACAAAGTAGTACAACATTTAATATGATACGGTATCATGATATGATACCACACCCTCTTTTTCCTCATTTAATTGTGTGCCACATCACCCAAAAAGTCTAGTTGGCTTGCATGATACCGCTTGGACTAGTCACAATGGAGAGTAACATACACTAGTAACATACACATATTTCTAGACTATGCTACTACCTTCATAGTGGGTAGTAACATAAGTGTAGTGTCATGCAAAGGTTCATTTATTAGATTATAGACTCATATTGCATTGGAACATGTGATGTTACAGTAACTAGCTAAGTTACTGTAACTATCTCTCTCCTCATTAACTCATTGCCACATAAGCAAATTTGTTGAGTTGGACTCGATGTTACTACTCAAGTTACTCCCACTGTGGCTAGTCTTATGATACTTCCATTATGACCAGCCTACTAGTTGGCTATTATGAAGGCTTCAAGTGACATGGCAGTGGTATATAGCCAGCAGCAGGCTTTCTTATTAAACATGCTCTAAGTTGGTCGGACGAAGGAGCCATCATGACTTTGTTGAATTCCGCTTCTTCAAGAAAACTTATTGTACCCGCAGTACTGCTACCACACGCGAAGACTGGACGACACTATACTACGTCATATCACTGAAACCCACTAGGCCAAACTAGCCCGCCTAGGATTTGTACTCCCTCCGTTTCAAAGTTAGTAGTACAAAGTTGAGTCATCTATTTTGGAACAGAGGGAGTACGTCTCTGTACTGCTATGATTTTGTGTTGTACATCTCTGTACTTCTGCTACAATTTTCCTACACTATGAACCAAATGAGGCATGAATGTATCTGTGTCGACTATTGTCTGATTGATCACTAAGCCTACAATTTTAGGAGCTTGGGTTATTGGTTGATCGACGATGGATCAGTATAAGCGTACCACAAACTCATCATCCCCGACGTTTCTCTTCGGTGACTGTTTTGCAAGTACTATAGCTCGCACAGTAGCTAGCCTACTAACACCAAGAATCATCAAACAAGCCCTGCTAATATGATAAACAGTTCAAACTTACATCTAAGAATGCCATATATTACATCAAAAGCTGGTGAGGATACATCTGTTTCCACAACTCGGAGAGGGTTCGCATTATTCACTATCAAACAAAAGTAGCAAGTACCACCCACACAAGACAGTGCACTAGCCCTAAGAGGGTTTCATAACACGCATCGTTCTCGTAATTAAACACAATGCAAACTACCCTAAAGGATTAGCGTGACCAACTATTTCTTGTCATCGATCTCTCGGGCAATGAGCACAGCACGGACAGCGGCATGGGAATCGATCTCTGGGGCGATGTCCACCGTGACATCAGAATCGATCTCCGGGGCGATGTCTGATACGTCTCCAACGTATATATAATTTTTTATTGTTCCATGCTATTATATTATTTTTGGGACTAACCTATTAACCTAAGGCCCAATGCGAATTGTTGTTTTTTGCCTATTTCAGTGTTTCGCGGTAAAGGAATATCAAACGGAATCCAAACGAAATGAAACCTTCACGGGGATCTTTTTTGGAACAAGCGCAATCCAGGAGACTTGGAGTGGACGTCAAGGAAGCATTGTGGCGGCCATGAGGTAGGGCGGCGCGCCCCCCACACTCGTGGGCCCATCGCAGCTCCACCGACCTACTTCTTTCGCCTATATATACTCTTATACCCTGAAAACATCCAGGGGAGCCACGAAACCACTTTTCCACCGCCGCAACCTTCTGTACTCGTGAAATCCCATCTGGGGACCTTTTTCGACGATCTTCCATAGGGGGATTCGATCACGAAGGGCTTCTACATCAACAATATAGCCTCTCTGATGATGTGTGCGTAGTTTACCACAGACCTTCGGGTCCATAGTTATTAGCTAGATGGCTTCTTCTCTCTCTTTGGATCTCAATACAAAGTTCTCCTCGATGTTCTTGGAGATCTATTTGATGTAATTCTTTTTGCGGTGTGTTTGCCGAGATCCGATGAATTGTGGGTTTATGATTAAGATTATCTATGAACAATATTTGATTCTTCTCTGAATTCTTATATGCATGATTTGATATCTTTGCAAGTCTCTTCGAATTATCAGTTTGGTTGGCCTACTAGATTGATCTTTCTTGCAATGGGAGAAGTGCTTAGCTTTGGGTTCAATCTTGTGGTGTCCTTTCCCAGTGACAGCAGGGGCAGCAAGGCACGTATTGTATTGTTGCCATCGAGGATAAAAATAATGGGTTTATATCATATTGCTTGAGTTTATCCCACTACATCATGTCATCTTTACTAATGCGTTACTATGTTCTTATGAACTTAATACTCTAGATGCATGCTGGATAGCGGTCGATGTGTGGAGTAATAGTAGTAGATGCAGAATCGTTTCTATCTACTTGACACAGACGTGATGCCTATGTTCATGATCATGCCTAGATATCATCATAACTATGCGCTTTTCTATCAATTTCTCGGTAGTAATTTGTTCACCCACCATAATATATGCTATCTTGAGAGAAGCCACTCGTGAAACCTATGGCCCCCGGGTCTACGTTACATCATATTATTTCCCGTCAACTAGCTATTTCTGTCGTCGTTTATTTTGCAATCTTTAGTTTTCAATCTATACAACAAAAATACCAAAAATATTTATCTTATTATCTCTATCAGATCTCACTTTCGTAAGTGACCGTGAAGGGATTGACAACCCCTTTATCGCGTTGGTTGCGAGGTTCTTGTTTGTTTGTGCGGGTACTAGGCGACTTGCTTGTAGTCTCCTACTGGATTGATGCCTTGGTTCTCAAAAAATGAGGGAAATACTTACGCTACTTTGCTACATCACCCTTTCCTCTTCAAGGGAAAACCAATGCATACTCAAGAGGTAGCAATGTCCACATGATGGACAGCGGCATCGGAATCGATCTCCGGGGCGATGTCAACAGGACGGACCGTGACATCGAAAACGATCTCTGGGGGGTTGTCCACAGGACAGGCCACGACATCGGAATCATCAAGGACGTCCACCGGCACCTACACAACCCTAACATATTAGCAAACACATTGCAAATAATCAAAAAACCACAACTATGGTAAGCCATTATTTTTTACCTTGTGCAACTCACCGGGGGATCCCATCCCTCCGGGGGCCATCTCCTCGTCCTCGATGAGGGCCATCACCTTGCCAGGGGAATACTGCTTCTCAACGGCGACTATCTCCTCAAATTCGGCCTTGAGCCTCGCATAGGTGGCCATTAGAGTTTTTGGGGTAGGCACAGTGGGGCCCTTGCTGTTCTTCCAACTTTCTTTGAGGAGTTCGTCCGCCAACGTCGTCAACTCTTTGGCCAGTGCTTGTTTCTTGGAGTTCTTCGTCTCCATGGGTTGGCCCGCCAACATGGTCAACTCGTTGGTCGGTGCTCGCTTCCTGGAGAGTGTTGTATCCAGTGGGTTGTCCGCCGGCAAATCTTTGCCTAGTGCTACAGGATCCATCAATGAACTGACAAACAAAAAGCAATCGAAAGGAAACCACAATCGCAATGAAAATGGGAAAAGAATAGGTTGTGAGAATCGGTCGGTGCTTCGCAAAAATAAGATTCTTGGAATGAAAATATAGTAGCATCACTGATTCGCCCACCTTTCCTCCGTCGGTATAGAAGAAAAATGGCAGAAGTGAGTAGCCTGGAGTGAGGTTTTTTTCAAGAAAGGGGAGAAAGGGCTTCAACGAGCGTTCCAGTGAAATGATGGTTGCTTCGTCCAGTCCAACTTCGAGGCCACTTTACCACTGCCGGTAAAGGTGTGGGTTTTGTGATATGATGGGTCATGACGGTCACACCGAGGTGACCGGTGAGTCTCGACTATAGCACCTTGTTGTAATTTGGTGGATGGCACGCGGGCCCGGATGCTTTGATGTTTGGTCGGGTGTATGAAGGGTGCATGAGTCCACACTATCTTAACATAAATACACCAGGAGCATGCATGAAGAGGGGTGCTAGGATGAGCATGCACGAAGAGGGAACAACTATGTTGAGATGAGAATGCAACCAAACACACTGTGGCGAGCGTTTGCAACTGCCACGTTCGGGTTGCGCTTGGCTCTTCGCCTCTTCGAGAAGACAAACAATGATGTTACTACTACTTATACAGTATCGAATCCACTGTTGCATGTTCGTCCACCGTGTGTGGCAGGGATAGCTTGTTGTATACTCTATATTTGTTGCAACCTCTAACATTTACCCCACCACAAATTAAAATATATATTCCTGTATTGATCAGATGAACGTGCAAACTATAATCACTAGGATGACAGGTAGGGGGAGAAGATTATTCTAATAAAAAAGCATGGAGCCGACCCCAACGATTTTAAGCTTATAGGCACGATACACGCTATCCTAGACTACTCTACACATGAAACTGCCACACGAGCGTATGGGCTGCGCTTGGCTCTTCGCCTGTTCGGGAAGTCGAACAATGATGAAGTACTACTGTAGTGGAGGAGTACTACAGTATTCTTCTGGCCATCTGGCACCGATTGAACTGCTACATGTCCACCGCGTGCGGGAGGGAGAGTGTGTAGCGAATGAAAGCTTCTCTTAGTCCTGCCAGCCACCACGCTCATGGGCAAGGGAGGGACGCAGCTTCATTGACTTACTGCTCCTGCCTTTGCGTGTATGACAGGTGGGCCCAACAGGTGGGTGGCCCACCTGTCATGCAGCCAAAGGCAAGTGCGCGAGGGAGAGGGCGTTGCAGTAATCAAACTTCTCGGTCTTGTACGAGTTGACGCGACACATCAAAGCACTGGACTCGATATATTTCAATAATTTACGTTTACTGATGCATTAATTACAACTCATGCATGCATGCCGTGACTCCTTTTGATACTTGCATGTGTTGATTTAATGCACCTTGCCAAATTTTAACTATAAATTTAACTAACCAATTGTTCATGCATGCCACAAAAAATTACATAATTGAAAACTATGTTCAAATACGAATCAAACGATATAATTTTTGTTAACATGCACTAACATGTTGTCAGTTAAATCTTTGGTCAAAATTTAACACCAATTACAAAGGGGCCCAATAAATATTGTACTCTCACGTTTTGTTTTGAGGATACTCCCACATAGAAAATATAAATAATAATCCATGTTGGGGCAGCCCACGTTTCCCATAATTTTAGTCGTGGGCTTGTTCACAAATTTTACGAGGGGGTGGTTGTTCATTTAATGTAGGGACTTGTATCAGACTTACAAAGTGCGACCTGGCACACCGTAACACCACTTGGAATAAGAGGGTAGCTATCTCAAAAAACAATCAACAACTCAAAAAAATGGCGACCTGGCACGTACATAATTTTAAACGATTGTTTTGATGGAGTGAAAAAGGAAAACTACCCCACTATGTATATATAGGTCGGAGCCTCCACGCTTGCTTGCTAGGGTTGCTCTATTCACACACTCTCATCCTCTCCAGATCTAAACAAGATAGCAGTGGTAACACTGTCTTTCTCCCTTCAAAAAACACTGTCTTTCTATCCTCACTGCTGGTTACAGATCCAGACGGATCCCCCTCCACCGGTGAAGGGGAGGAGGGGCAGCATTTAGGCCATCGTCAATAGCGAGGGAGGAGACCCACTGCCGGCCACACCGTTATCTCTGGCCCAGCACCGGCGCGGGAGGTCCTCCAAACCCTTCGTCGTTACCCTAGTGTGGGCGGATCCGGCCTCCCACCGCCCACATATCCACGTCCCGATGACCTTCAGGTATATCTTCCTTCGAACCAACCCTAGCTCTACTTCCCCAGCTCGTTACGTCGCTGCATGTGCATCATTTTCTACCTCTCAGCCCCTCTCGATCGGATGGTCCAACGACACATATTTTTTTCTTCTATTGTTAGAGGTAAAGCTACTTCATGGAGTAGAGTCTTGTACTTGGTTCAAACAAGAAATAAAGTGGGGGTGGGGGAATTTAGTATGTACATCAGACTTGGTACAAATAGGGAGGATAGGGGTGAAAGTAGCACAGACTGGTCATCCAACCGTTCTCTTGGTCGAAAAGGGGAATATAGGGGAAACGCGATACACAGTGGTGTATGACTAGGACTAGATTTGCTATCCACACATAAGATGGCTGCACGCGTCATTTTTTTGAACATCAGTACAGACGCAAGCGCTCATACATACATGCAGGCCGGGGGCACGCCTCCATTTCCGAAAAAACATAGGAGTAGATGGCTACAGTGAACAAAAATGGGACCAACCCAGATATGTTTCTTGGATGTTTGTTTCTCGGGGCAACAAACTCTGAATCACCACTTTATGCCCCGGTTTAGGTACATGGTGTTGGACTGCTGGTGCACCCACTGTCCCATGCCCTTACACCAAATATTTAGTTGTTCTTAATCTAATGCCCCTGGTAAAATGAAGCCATGCCACTGTTATAAGCCATGACAAGTTTAGCCAAATGTTTTGCCTATAATTGTTTGAGACTCTGACTGTTTCCTCTGTAGCTATTGTGACCTTTTGGTGCACTGCACAAACAGGGATATCCATTTCACCTGGTTGCTGTTGTGACCTTTTGGTGCACTGCACAAAACACTTCTTAAAAGAAGTGACTTTTGTGTTGTTTAACTGGAATGTCAGAATGGAACAGTTGATTCATTTCGGTGGAACTGCACAAAGGGAGATCTGTGTTCCAATCCTCATCATCCATATTGGCACCATAACCATCCTTTAGGTAAGCATGATATTTAATGCATGTGTTCATCTCTATTTTGCGACTGCCATGATAAAATAATGCTATTGTTTACTATAGTACACTTGTACTCCCTCACTGACAAAACCAATTCTGAAATAGAAGACCAATCATGTACTTGGTTTCACCAACTGGTGAGGAGAAAGAGAAACAGATCATGAAGAGGAAGAAGAAGAGTAAACAGTGCCAAGGTGATATTGCTGAAGCCGATGCCTTAGTCGAGGCCATTCAAGGGCTCCGGCAACGTCTACCTTACATGTGAGACGATCCTCCAGGGAGCCCTTCCACTTCTGCCTATTGTTCATGATGAATTTGATGCTACTGTTAGAGTAATATGCTAATGTCTTTCTATCCTTTCTCACTAAGCTAATGAAGGTTTCAGCTTGTTCCTACTTGTGCAAGCAGGGATCATGTTGTGTTAATCATACATTTTAGTGGAACTACACAAGACAATACAATGAACTGTATCCCAACCAGTGCTTTAACTCTGCTGGAAGTTCTTGATAATCTTTCGATATAATCTCAGCATTGGTAAACAAGAGTGATTTCAACCATACATTTGAAGTGCACAAAAATATATACTATTGTGTGATTCCAGTGAGTGCTTTATCATCTCTTCTGGGACTACATGAATAAGCTTTTTGCTCAGGTTGGTACCGGCCTAAGGCCTTCATCCATGTTAGTTTGTTGTCATCTCTATTTGTATCGTGCTACTGTCATGAGAAACTCCTTTATCTTTGCACGTTAAAGTTTTGCAACCTATGATACATGGAAATGCTTTGATTCTTGACCTAATTGGCACTGATTAGATAAACTAATACCTCTCTTTAAGCAAGACTACTATGTTGCTAACTTTACCCATTAAGATAATGAGGGTGCTTCTATTTGTTAGTGTATGTTTCATCAACTAGTGCCACTATTATAGTAATCTCACTCTCAATATATGTGCCAATAGCGATGCTCGATTTTGGTGGAACTGCACAAAAACTTTGGGTGCTTCATTGCCTCAACAGCTTCCTTCCTTTCCTGTCAGTCGCTAATCTGGGCTTGCTTCCTTCCTTTGCTATCAGTCGCTTGGCTTATCTCGGCTTCCTGTCAAAAGAAATAGTAATTGATATGCTACCTCACACGGGTTGGTACTGGTATTTATCCTGATTATTGTGCTTGTCATATGTATTGGTAATTTGGTATTGTGCTACTGTTTGTCTATTTCATAAAGGAGTAACTTGGAGCCTGAACTTGCAGACAAATCATTACATTGGGTGATTTCAGTAGAACTGCACAAAAAGATCAGATGGACATGTACTTATGCTGCTGCTATGTACTCCAAAGTTCACTCAGACAAGCATCGATGTTGACAAGAAGAAGTGCCTATATTCATTCGAGTATCAACCGGCGCCAACTAGTTGTCAAACTCCAAGTATTAGGAGAGTGAACGCCAAAAATATTGCTTGGCGCATAACCCAGAAAAACGCAGTCCAGTATTTGGTCCCAACTTGTGCCTTTTGGTTATCGGCACATATGGTAGCGAACTGTATGGCATGGAGTCTAAAGATTCTAGACAAGTTGGTCGACGCGTATATTCATTTGGCACTTAATCAGTCTGCACGCCAGGGATGCGCCATTTCAGTTGAACTGCACAAAAAATTTGGGTGGTTCATTTTCTCAACCGCCGCCTTTCTTGTCTGCAATGTAGAATTTAGGCGAGCTACAGGACCAAGATGAGCCATTAAACTAGTTGGATGAAAGTAGTGGCCAAGTTGCTCAAACCTCCCTCGGCACGAGGCCACTATTTGAGGATAAACCTACAAGCAAAGTTCAGATTGTCTGTGCTGCCTCTTATGTACTCGAAAGTTTACTCGTACAAGCATTAATTTTAGCAAGAAGTACCTCCGACTGAATACCATTTACCAGTCTGTACCCTAGGTAATTAAAGTTTGTCCATGGATGATACTGGTTGTGATCTCAATCATTTGGTTGCATAAACATACTGAACATGTGTATATCTGAATCTTTTTGTGAATTATCTATGAATATTGTTGTGTGATCTATCAATCATTTGGATGCATAGACATGATGAGCTTGTGTATATATGAATCTTTTGAGTTGTTGATTGTGAATGTTGGCTATGAATATGAACGTGTCCCATGAACCTGAGTTTGATACGAATGTTTACCTATTCTATTGTATTTGTGTGTGAACTTGTTAGTATGTCTACTGTGGGATTTATGATGTGTGGGTGTCAATGGCACACCTTCTTCCCGGGAAGAATTGCACCTGCTTTGTTAGGGTAGCAACAGCGCATCAGCTCTTTTTAATATTTTTGCTCTGTCTTCCCCCTCCCCCGCTCACCCCCTGCCGTATGTTTTCGGCCTCAAAAGAAGCAAAGTATTGCGTTGTTTTTGGGGCTTGATGAAAAATCGAGTGTTGGTTTCTGTAGGTTGGCCCGCCCAGCAAATGGGCTGCTGGTCCACCACGGACTGGAAGGCTAAAAATACAAGTTGTATGGTGCAAAGGCAAGTAAAAAAACGCCATTGAGAGCCATCCACTAAAGAAAAATAAATCACGTCTGATGTGCTTCTTCAGCGGGGCCGCCGACCCTCTCTTTAATCCAGTTCGCTCGGGGATCTAGCTTTTTTTTAGGGATGAACAAAAAAATTATTCATCAAAAACCACAGTTTGTGGGATACATGCTGGATCGTGGGGGTGTAAAAGCCACATGTGGCGCCCCTGAGCTATTCTAAGGGAGTATTTGGCTAAGCTATGCGCATCGTTATTAGAACGACGCCCTTCATACAAGACATTGCTGTTAAAACTCTTTGCCCTCTTCCTGGTCTCATGAATGATCGTGCCATAAGTGCCCCTGGCATTCTTGTTAATGTCCTCCACTAACTGCTTAGCATCAGAGGCAATGTTGAAATTATGGAGCGCCAGGTCTTCTGCCAGAGCATATGCTTCACGGCAAGCGATTGACTCAAGAATAGTTGGGTCCTGGATACCGAGAACCACCAGTGAGGAACTACCCATGCTCGTCGCGGCAGACGGTTGCGGCCGATCCTTTTCTATGGGCAGTTGAAACACCCGCGTCAACATGAATCTTCACAAAGCCTGTTGGTGGTGCTCTGGGTCTCACCCTCCCTGTAGGGCCTTGCTGGTTGTAGACTCTTGATAATTTCTAGGTCCATCAAGTACATGCTAATGAAAGCATGTATTGCCGCAGGACTCTGAAATTCCCCTTCATATATGGCTTTCCTTCTAGCTGTCCAAGTTGCCCACAATGTCACAGCCAGCTTTAGGAATGCAGCATGTGATAATGACTGAATCATCGAAAACAACCATGGTTTGGCCGTTGTTTCAGAGGTAGCCCTCAGCTGGTACTATCATTTTTTCCATAGGGCGAACAAGTATCAGCTAGGCCTAGGTATGCGTAGCCCACGACATACGGAGACAGTGGTTTCAGCTTATTTTTTGAGGTCATGCCGTCCTATGGGCCTTCCACCGTAGGTTTTACTTTTTCTTAAAGATCGGCAACATAATGTATTTTCTTAATAAAACGCAGATCTCTGTTCTATTTATCTATATATAAGAATAATAATGTTGTGTCCAATTTATGTTTTCCCTTCTAACCACATTATATATACTTATATTATTACTATTATTGTATATTTTATAGAGACTTATATATACATTATAAAAACATCCCACGTGTTATTAACTTATAAAAGTAAATGTTTAACAGAAGTTGGCAAGGAAAATCCTGGTTGTTTTTGATTCACAGGTAGGAAAATCCTGGTGATTGCGTACAAAAGCTTGTGAAGATTTTAAGGACCAATGTAATAATAACGCGCTCATTTTTATTTTGAGCAATAACTCGCTAATTTGTTGATTTTATATATAAAAATGTGTCACAACGGTTTATTTTTTGATATTAATTGCTCCTTCTAACCTAACATTATATATAGAACGAGCCCAGCTAATTCATGTATTTTAAGAAAGTGCAAATGAGCTGGGATTTCTTAGAAAATATTAAATAGGCAGCATTGACATGAAATTATTTGTTCACCCAGCCCAACAAATGGACTGTACATTCTAGAAAACATGGGTTAAATATATGCCAGATTTTTGCAGGCTGACATGTGGGACAATAGGTCGAAGCCTATGTAGGGCGTTGTCAACTTGGTCAACAAATGATTATGACATCCACAGCCATTGGATTTATATCCAATGGCCGACATGCACCTTTAATCTCTCGTCTTCTTCTTCCAGCGTCGCTGGGACCGCCTGGTCCGACCTCCGGCGGCTAGCGGCTCTGCTTAGCACGCATTGCTGCGAAGCGCTACCCCGCCACCAGCCAGGCTATCCCTCCACCCCTCCACACCTCCTGTTATTCTCCACCGACTGCAGCCCCACGCCACACCAGAACCAGTTATAACCTTTGTACTCCTCTCAATCTATGACTCCACTGCTGCGTCTTCCCATCTCTGGGTCGTTCCCATCAGGGGCCTCGCCGTCGCCCACCGCCTCACTGCGCTCGGCGCGGTGTGGTCAACAAATGAGAGTCATCAGAAGAGGACTGTACGTGGAGAGCCTGATGGCTGGGACCCACTAGGTCCATGGTCGCACGCAAGGAAAGTTCCTCCTTATTAAGATGAAAAAAATGTTTCCTCCCCCTGACAGCCAGGACCCACCGGCTGTATCTTCGCACGGAAGGAAGTGCCTCCTTGTTATGCGAAAAAACTATTCCTCTCGTTGACAGCTGTGACCTGTCAGATTTGGTAGCTAACTTGTGGGCCTACTAAGCGGACATGTACACAGGGTTTTGTCAACTTAGTCAATAAATGATTCTACCAGCTGGACCGTTGGATGTTAATCCAACAGTTGTGCTCCTTCTTCAACCTCTGTTCTTGCTCTTGTCTCCCGTGGGCGGCAGTGCTGCCGCGCACCCGAACCAGTCAAGTTTCCCACTCTTCTCCATCTGTGACTCCATTGCCGCGTCTCCCCCATCTTCGGGTCGTTCCAGTCTGGGGCCTCGTCGTCGTCCACCGGCCTTGGTGCGCTCGGCACGGTATGGTCAACATGGTCAACAACCGAGAGTCATCGGAAGATGGCTGTACGTGAGAGGCTGACAGTGGGGACGCACCACGCCCATGGACGCATGCATGCAACTGCATCCTTTTTACCCTGAAAAGTAATGTTTTCTTCCCCTGACTGTTGGGACCCACCATCTACATCTTCGCACGCAAGGAAGTGCATCCTTATTACGCCAAAAAGAATGAATACTACCGCTGACAGCTCGGACCCACCAGCTATATCTTCGCACGCAAGGAAGTGCCTCCTTATTACGCACAAAAATGAATACTCCCTCTGCTAGTTGGGACCCAACATAGTGGGAGGCTGACCTGTGGGCCTACTAAGTTGACGGGACGGAGGGCTTTGTCAACTTAGTCAATATGAACGATTCTAGCTCCAGTGACCGTACGATGTCCATGCAACGCCCGTAGTGCTTCTTCAACCTCTGGTCTTCTTGCTCCAGCCGCCCAAACAAGTGTCGGCCGTGCCGCCTGCTCCTGCCTCCCGTGTCCAGATGTGCTGCCACCGCTAGCCATGTCATCCCTCTATACTCACCCACACCTCCTGTTATTCTTTGGCGACGGCAGCCTCACATCGGAGCCGAAGCAGTCAACCCACGTACTCCCCTCCGCGTGGGCATCCACTACCGCGTCTTCCCTGGCTCCGCGTTGTCCCCTTCCTAGGCCTCGCCGTCATCTATCGCCCTGATGCTCTCGGCGCGGCATGGTCAACGTGGTCAGGAAATGACTTCCATCGGAAGAGTACTGTACATGGAGAGGCTGACAGCTGGGTCCACGGCAGCAGCAAGGAAGTGCCTCCTTATTACACGGAAAAAATGATTCCCACACCTGACAGCAGGGACCCACCGAACGGGCCACAGTATTTCACGAAAAAAACGTTTCGCCCCTTACTGCTGGGACCCACCAGCTACATCTTCGCACGCAAGGAAGTGCCTGACAGTCGGGACCCACCTAGTCGAAGCGTACGTAGCGTTGTCATTCTGGTCGCGAACATGTACATACATACTGGTCGATGTAGAGGCGTGCATGTGTTGTAGTACAGGCCCGCACGTAGCATGTACATGTACGTACAGCGGCCAGGGTGCAAGAAAGAAAATACGGCCACGTACGTACATACGGGCGGGTCTCGAACGCCTACTCACGCACACGTACGGCCAGGGCTCATGTACATGGCTGGGTCGGAACAAATAAGCTACGCCATCGTCGTGTTCATGGGGAGGCAACAGAATGTGTCATGTTCATCGGGAGGCAACGGAACGCGTGCTGTTCATCGGGAGCCAACCGGCTTGGACGGAACAGTCGATGGAAACGAGGCCTGGCGTACCGCAAAACGGAGGAAACGGCCTTGTGTTCGACAGGCCACGGTCAAAACGAGATCCAGTTCATCAGGAGGGGTTTGGCGTACCGCAAAACAGAGAAAACAGACCTCCTATGGTGGAAACGGGGTCCTGTTTATCGAGGGGTGTGGCGTACCGCAAAACGGAGGAAACTGACTTGTTTTGGAGCGCTACGATCGAAATGGGGGTCCTATTCATCGGTAGGGGTGTGGCGTATCGCAAAACGAGACTCCAGGGATACTGTTCATCTCCACTGTCGACTGCCTCCATGGGCTATCGTTCATCCACCGTCGACCTCCTCCAGCCTCCACCTGCGAGTGTTCATCCACGGGCTCCTGTTCATCCAGCCTCCACCATGCGCTCCTCCACCGGCTACTGTTCAACCAGCCCTCTCCACGGGGTCCTGTTGAACCACCCCTCCAAGGGCTACTGTTCATCCAGCCCTCCATCGGCAACTGTTCAACCAGCCCTCCACCGGCTACTGTTCATCCAGCCCTCCACGGGGTCCTGTTCATCCAGCCCTCCACGAGGTCCCGTTCATCCACCGGCTCGATCGATCAGGGTATTGTTCATCCAGCGGCAACGACCTCTACTACCACGGGGTCCTATTCATCCAACCCCCCATCGGGAACTGTTCATCCAACCCCCCCCACCCACCCCAACAACGCTCACTATTCATCCAGAGGCAGCATCGATCGGCTTCAGTTAGCAGCAGTAGCGAAGGAATCACTCGGGTTTAGTTAATAGCAAGGGATTGATCGATCGCTCGGGTTTAGTAATGCGTAGCCTGCAGTGCAATCGCTCGGGTTCAGTTAGAGCCCAACGCCTCGCTCGGGTTCAGTTAGAGCCCAACGCCTCACACACACGCGCGTACGTATGACAGAAACGTGCATCGCTCAGCCCCCGACCACCCACCGTAACCGGGAACTCCCCGATATTTTCCTCGCCCTCACTTCTACCATATTTTTTTCGTCATGGTCGGCCCAAAGAATGTCATGCAACTGCATCTCCGGCCCGCCCAGGACAAAAAGGCCATTTTCTGTCATGATTTTTTGTCATAGAAGTAGGACCCCACCACATCTATGATGATACCGGGTTTTGTCACAATTATCGTCATAAAAGTGTCATAAGTATGACAGAAAAAAAATCGTTCGGCCCAAAATGTCACGGATGTGTCTTTTTTTGTAGTGCGAGGGGGCACAACCCACTAGGGCACGCCTGGCGGCCCACGCACGCCCAGGTGGCTTGTGTCCACCTCGGTGGCCTCTCGCACCCCCTCTTCGCCCTATAAATTCCTAAATATTCCAAAAACACTCGAGGGGTCAACCTAGATCAGAAGTTCCGCCGCCACAGGCCTCTATAGCCACCGAAAACCAATCTAGACCCTGTTTCGGCACCCTGCCGGAGGGGCGAATCATCTCCGGTGGCCATCTTCATCATCCCGGCAGCCACCACGATGAGTAGGGAGTAGTCCACCCTCGAGGATGAGGGTTTGTACCAGTAGCTATGTGTTTAATCTCTCTCTCTCTCTCTCTCTCTCTCGTGTTCTTGAGATGTCATGATCTTGATGTATCGCGGGCTTTGTTAATATAGTCGGATCATATGGTGTTTTCCCATCTCTATCTTGTTGTGATGAATTGAGTTTTTTCCCTTTGATATTTTGTTGTTATTGGATTGAATACATTCATGGATTTGAGAGCACTTGATATATGTCTTGCATATGAATACTCATGGTGACAATGGGGTATCATATTGATTCACTTGATATGTGTTTTGTCATTCAACTCGCGGATTCCCGCGGTGACATTGGGGTAATCTATGCATAGGGGTTAATGCACACTCTCGTCTTTTGTTCCTCCGGTAGAAATATTGGGGCACTCTTTGAGGTTCTTTGTGTCGGATTGAGTATTATGGATCTAAAATTATTTGGTGTTATTTTAGTACGAACTCTTGGATAGATCGATCGGAAAGAACAGCTTCGAGGTGGTTTCGTACCCTAGAAACGATTTCTTCGTATGTTCTCCGCTAGATAGGAACTTTGGAGTGATTTTTCGTTGCATGATGAGGGACGGTTATATGATCCAATTATATTAGCATTGTTGAGAGATTGCACTAGCGAAAGTACGGACCCTAGGCCTCATTTTCAAGCATTGCAATACCGTTTTTGTGCCCGTTTACTATTTGCTACCTTGCTATTTTTATTCATATTATAAAAATATATTTCTACCATCAATATTACACTTTTATCACCATCTCTTCGTCGAACTAGTGCACCTATACAATTTGCCATTGTATTGGGTGTGTTGGGGACACAAGAGATTTCTTGTATTTGGTTGCAGGGTTGTTTGATAGAGACCATCTTCATACTACATCTCCCACGGATTGATAAACCTTAGGTCATCCACTTGAGGGAAAATTGCTACTGTCCTACAAAACTCTATGCTTGGAGGCCCAACACGAGTCTACAAGAATAAAGTTGCATAGTAAACATCAAGATCTCACAGCAGCTGCGCCTGGGAGAGCTTACAACAACTCGTGGCCAGTCGGAGAGCACCTAGCATCTTGCACGAGGGATACCAAAGGATGTTGGGGACGGACGGGGAGAAGAGGGAGATGCTCTCATGTGAGTTGTAGCAAGAGGAGTGGCTAAGCTCGCGGAGAAGGGGTGTGAGAGAGAGGAGAGGGTCGGCCACGCCGGAGAAGAAACTGCAAAAGGGAAGAGAAGCAGAGAGGATAAGGTACGGACCCGAGAGTAAGGATAAGGACGAGGGGCGGAAGCGGTGGCGCACGCCTGCGTCCACAAGGACACGTGTAAGGAGTACGACGCGGCTTATGCGAGGTGAGAAATCAGTCGGTTGGAACGAAGACTTTCCATGTAGTTTATTATTACTAAACTAGTATACGGTAGAAATATAATCTAAATTGTTTATTTTGTTCCATGTAGGTCTTATATATAAAATAGTTAGATTATTAATTAGTCTCCGTATTTACACATTAACCCTAGAGTTTTTCAGACATAGTTTTTTGGTCCGTAAAACAACTTGGCCCTGATTTTTTCAAATGGCCATAACGTTTTACTCCTTTATCCAGATTAGATGAAACCAACAACTAGATTTTCGTCTTGATCCCACCTATCTAGTGAAACTATCAAATCAACCTATTGCAACTTCCGAAATTTCAAAATTTGTTCAGGTTCATATTCAAACTTCTTTTGATCATATTGTTTATCCATAGCTCCATTTCCGATGAATCCAATTGCATCACATTTGTATTGAATAAATCTTTCCGTTCATGCAAGTTTCAATAATCCTTTCAACATAAGCTTATATAGCGATAGTTCATCATCCATTTACTCTATTGAGTTGATTCTTTTCACCTTTTCACCTTATCCACCATAAGAACATATTTTATCTATTGAACTTTTTTATGTTGTTCTTGTTTGCGCTATGCCATATATTGTTTTTATGTTCTTTTGGTTCTTCTTTTTGGCGTGGATGTTTATTTTATTTTATTCATTACGATATATATCTCGGAGTGTGACGAGTAGAACTATCAGGATTTGTGAGAGCAATACAACTTCACCAACTACTACCAGGCAAGTTCACTTTGATCATATTTTGCATACCTATGATTTTATTGCATTAGTGCCACTTTTCCTCTTGCATTCAATAGGAATATTGAAACTTGTAGCTTGAGTAGAATCATGAGGTAGGAACTCATACCCTTGTCACCAAGCCCCGAGAATCGTTGTTAAGTTAGTTACAGCTATGCTCCAGTAGACGGGGATTGGCATGAGTGTTTAATGTGAGATGTGAGTATGATAATAATATTTGGATCAACTTCAAAACTACAAGACTTCAAGAATTCAATACACGTCTAGGTGGATGACTTGCAAGAAGAGGGGATCCTAGGGATTGACTAGTAATCATCCGGTTCTACAGATTCAAGAGGGGATCCTAGGGAGTGACTAGTGATCACCCGGTTCTACAGGGGATCCTAGGGAGTGACTAGTGATTACCCGTGTCTACAGGGGGGGATCCTGGGGATTGACCATTGATCACTCAGTTTTTACCAGGGGATCTGGGGGATTGACCAGTGATCACCCAGTTTTACGGAAGGCCACCCAGGCTCAAAGAGGTTGATAGATCTTTCAAGACCAGAAGCTTCCATGTGCAGACGCAAGCTATTATGGGCTCTAGCATAGTTGAGTACTTCGGAAAGACTGTGTCTCGGACATCCTGTTCTCAAACACCAGGCAGTGCAAGGACTTCAAAGTAGGCGACCGAGTCTTGCGGGTAAAGTGCACAAAACTTTGCAGAGTGTTAAACTAACTAATTAGCCGTGTCCCTGGTTATGGGCAATTTGAGCAACTGGAATTGGATGGTCAGGATATCCTCAACACTGTTATCGATTAAATGGATTTTGGTTTTATTAGTAATTGGGATATGAGAATTCGTTTGCAGAACCATTTCATCAACAACCAACTTTTGTAGTAATTTTGCATCGAACTCCTTGGTTGTAAGGGAAAAAAAATCAGCTTTTCGCAAAAAATATAAACTTAGAACTACCACAAAAACCATATTGCATATAGTATAGTCTTCTCATTTGCTTTCTATTATGATCTTGCCGGTACATTCAATGCACCGACCTACACGGCTGCAACGTCTCATGTTGCGGATACTTCTTCGACGAGTAAGAGTTGCGATATAGGGTTACGGTCTACACTCAACTTGTCGTTGGCGTTGATGGGACTCCACATCGGTTTGACGGTTTTAGCTGAGACATATGAGGTATATATCAGTTTTACGTTACTTATACATGTGATTGCACTTTGATATATACATTGATGTACTGTGTGTGCCAGCATATTGATCTAGGGATGGCACAGATACACAGGGACTTGGCCATTTTCGGGTCGGGTCGCTACATACTCTAAAATCCCCAAAACCCTAGAGGAGTCCACGAAATACTTTTTCCGCCGCCGGAAGTTCCAGAACCACGAAATCCAATCTAGAGGCCTTTTCCGGCACTCTGCCGGAGGGGGTAACGATCATGGAGGGATTCTTCATCATCCTTGCTGCCCCTTCGATTATGCGTGAGTAGTTTACCAGAGACATGCGGGTCCGTAGTTAGTAGCTAGATTGGTTATTCTCTCTTTTTGATCTTCAATACAATGTTCTTCTTGATGTTCTTGGAAATCTATTTGATGTAATGACTTTTTGCGGTGTGTTTGTTGGAATCTGATGAATTGTGAGTTTATGATCAGATCTATCCATGAATATTATTTGAGTTTTCTCTTAACTAATTTATGCATGATTGTTATAGCCTTGTATTTCTTCTCTGAATTATTGGTTTGGTTTGGCCAATTAGATTGGTTTTTCTTGCCATGGGAAGAGTTGCTTTGTGATGGGTTCGATCTTGTGGTGCTCAATTTTAGTGATAGAAAGAGACATGACACACATATATCATTGAACATATAAACCCTCAAGAACTGCTAGGCACGAGGAAGCCATCCACGTCGCCCCGTATAGCGTTGTGCTGTGTGTAAATTCGCCCCGTATTGAACATATAAACCCTCAAGAACTGCTAGGCACGAGGAAGCCATCCACGTCGCCCCGTATAACGTTGTGCCGTGTGTAAATTCGCCCCGTATAGCGTTGTGCCACCGCGTGTAAAATCGATGTCCTCCCAGGGGCATTTTTGTCATTTCATGCATTGAACATATAAAGGCCAGACAACGCAGTGAGCGAGCAGAACGAAGCTAGCCCGTGACCTAATCCGCCACCAACCGCAGACGCCTCCGCCTCTCCTGCCGCCGCCGCCTCCTCCTCTCCTGCTGCCGCCGCCTCCTCCTCTCCTGCTGCCGCCGCCTCCTCTCCTCCACTTCTCTCCTCCTCCCGTCGAAGACCTAGCGCGTGGTCGTTGTTGCCACTCGCCCCTCTCCTGCTCCCGCGTCTTCGACCCCACCCTCGCCAGCTCCCGATGCTCTGTCGAGTGGAGAAGAGGGGTGCGGCAGAGAAGGAGACCAGAGGATGGCGATGGGGGAAGGAGCAGCAGGGTTGGAGCACCCTGGCCATCGTACCCATCCCCAACGCCTCACCCGCTTCCTCCGCACCTCGCCCCGTTCCCCTCCTTCCCTGCTCTCCACTACGCCTCCTCCTCTCCTTCAGTTTTCTCTTCGATGACGCTGCCAAAGAAAGTGCACACGAGCGGTGGATCCGTGCCAGAGAAGGGTGGCGGTGACTTCGCTCCGGTCATGGTGGGGTGCAGCCGCCGGGAAGATAAAGTAGGTCTCCCGCCCGTCTCCGCCTCTCACCGCGCCCTTTCTTGTTGGTTGCTTGTTGGTTCGCTGATGAGGAATGCTGGATGCAGGGTGGGGACTTGTTGGTGAGCTGCTACTACATCGACTGCGGCATGAACGAGTTCGCAATATTGCCGGCGCAGGTGAGCTACCTATCTGCTTAACTGCTCTTATTAATTCCTTAAGTGAATATTCAGTCATTCGCTGCTTTGTTGTGCTGCTAATGCGTTTATCTGAACTGAATCCGGCGATGCATTATCAGAGGATCCCGCTTTGGTTTCTTTATAAATATCTGATAATCATATACTCCATCCGTCCCATAATATAAGAGCGTTTTTGACACTCGGCCGGAGTAATAGTTTGACTATACTGAATTCGCTTGTCTGAAATCATTCAGTAACATTTCTTAGCTGAATATTCTGTCATTCGCTGCTTACTTGTGGTGTTAGTTAGTTTGTCTGAACTGAATCTGCCGATGCATTATCTGAACCCACTTTCATGTCTCTCTACACATGGTCATACAATAATTCCCTTGGTTGAATTCTGATTAAACAATTTGCCTACTCTGTTTGGTTTGATTGGGATACCCTCATGGATAAAAGGTAATATTTTATTGATTGGAGCACTTTGTTTGTAAAATGACAGTCTCTTGTGTTCCTACTCCACGGCTGTATTCCAACACCCCTTCAGACTTTCATTTCAAGCTTGAAAGGTGAGCTTACTGCCATGGTTTATTTCTCTTCCTTGCTAATGTTTAGTCCATATCAAATTGTTCAGTTCTAAACTTCACCTTCTACAGTCTAGCACAAGAATTCGGCTCCCTGTCTGAATTCGCGGAGCATCTTGCTGCCAACGTTGACATTGTCTTCCCAGTGATACATGGGAAATTTGGTGAACATGGTGGTATTCAGGTTCGGAGTTACCAACGAATATTAAATATGCTTTACATGCAAGAGAAAATTATGCTGGTGCCATAGTGCATGCTTGCAGGTATTAGTGCGCTTGATTTGGCACGGAACTGGCATGTAATGCTGACTGTGTCTTGGTTCTTTTATAAGAATCCCACATTGCTGCTGCTTTCTGTTGATGATAAGACGCTAACACCTACCAAATGGCTGCGCTCCGGTCGTGCAGGGGTGCAGCCGCCGGGAAGATAAAGTAGGTCTGCCGCCCGTCTCTACCTCTCACCGCGCCCTTACTGCCTCCATGGCCAAGCGCATGTTTTTTTCTGTGTCCCTCCATAGCGCTCGTTACCGGCGGGATACATTTGACACTATCTCAAATCCAGTTTATTTGACATGTGTTTGAAATGTATATTTAGCATAAAGATAATACTGCATTTCCTTAGGGACCTTAGTTTTGGCTCTGTTCTTGCTCATATTATAAGTAAAATATTAATACTTTGTGTCTCCAGCCAGTTCTTGATCAAAGGAAGATGCATTAACAATTCGTGTCTCCAACCAGTTTAGATCATAGGAAACTATGGCATAATGCACTGCTGAATTTTCTTGTTAGTGCTCACTGACAATATTTGTTCTCACGTACGGTAATGCCTTTCGGTTAAACTAGGAATTAGTTCATTATTGAAAGGTTTCATCTGCATATTTTTTTGCTTCATTCATTTTTGGTCTATTTATTTTGCATAGAAAACCATCTTTGGTATGCTTTAATAGGGCTTATTTAATACAGTACAAGCAAAATTGGAAGTAATAGCAAACCAGCCATGAAAAGTTTGAGAGACCATGCAAACCACAAGAAATGATGTGCTCCTGTTATTTTGCCATGATCTTGTGGCCCAGTTCCAAGGCTCTATAAACTAATGTTAGCTACTTGCTTCTTTGGATGCCTTAATTAGAGCCAGCGAGGAAGATGGGGAAGACAGAGCCAGCAAGGAAGATGGCTCGGCCCTGCCGCTGATGCCCACCGGCCACTTCCGTCAGGCTCCGTCGTGGGAGGGGGCGCACCATTTTTGGGTGTTCCTTTCCTACGATCTGTTCAGGTTGATCATTCTTTTTTATCCTGTCATTTTTTTATTTGCTTTGGCAGTGTATTTGGGTTATTTCTTTTTTCTGGAGCTTGGGCATATTGGTTGTCTTGTTGGCTCTTTTTACCAGCAGTCTTTCCTTTTCAGTTTATGGGAGCGATTACTAGCTTACATACATAGTCTAGTTATTAAGTTTCTACGTAAGTTCAGCCTCAGAGTACAGATTTTGTATCTATTGCTTATTTAATCACTTGAGATCTATTCTCTCCGGTTCATACAATATGCTAGCATTTAACTCGGAAACTGTATGCTTACTTCAAAATTGGAATGTGAGTTTTGCTTGCTGATAGATTCAGTTATGACATGGTTGCCTACTACTCAAAATGATTTTATAGCGTATCATAAATTTCAGGAACTGTATCACAACAGATCATTGGCATTGTAGCTTCAGTGGACATGTATGCTGAATATCCCCTCACTGGACAATATTGGATTTTAGTGTATACAAGCCCTCCTCTCAGCTGCTCAGGTAGTTCTTCTTTCTCATTATCAATAAATAAGTTGGTTATAAAATATGCTTGAAGATTGCAACACAGAGAGATTACTTGGCAGACTAAAATAATTGGGAGCTTCTGATTGGACCCTTCAAGCAATAGTGTTGTTAATATGTTAATTATTAGATTATGTTACTAGAATAATTATTGGAGACACACGCATGCACACACACACAAACACAATTATGTCCGTTCATGTATCATATCCTTATATGCAAACTAATTTTTTCCCTTATACACAGGGATTTATGTTCTATGCTGGATGCATATTTTTGCACCCCTTTTGAAATTATTATGGTGCATATGTGATATACCTAGCTTGTACTCATTCCAACCGAAGGGGTGTGTCTTTAATTTCCCTTTTAAGAAGAAACCTTCTGCAGTGATATGTCTCTATATTGGCAAATGATTATGGTAGAAATACCAGGAAACTAATTGGAACTCATAAAGCTCATGAGCATCACGGAGCCAATAGTGTGATAAATTTTATTTTATGTCTGCAACTTTTGGTATCACAAAGCAAGGATGAACCCCCTACAGTTTTTACACCTTTAACTACATTATTTGTTGTGCCATTGTGGATGTACCTACCAGATATTTGAATAAAATTTAGCCATTCAATATACATACCAGGAAATTTAGACGCTCTTGTTCGTTACAGGCATAAACACCTTACTGCAAATGTTCTTCGTGTCTCGCCTCCCCATCGTGATGGGTGGCTCCTACAGCTTCGCCATGCCAACCATCTCCATCATCTTGGCTGGACGCTACGACATGTGGGAGATCCTCACGAGGTACTTACTACCCAGCAGAATTGACTTCTTACCACATAAGAGTTGTTGTACGCAAGCTAAGAAATTTGTGTCGCTGCAATAGATAAAACTGGTTCTTTACTAATTAACCATTGTTTGTTTGATGTTTTATTTGTGAAATTTGATTACTAATATTTTGATCTTGAGAAGAACATGGCAGCACCTGCAGATTAAACAACCAGTATATCTCTACTTATTAGCTTCATGATGTGTTATTGCTTCTAGATAGACATGTCTATTTCTTTCGCTGTCATTGCAGAAACTTTTTTATTGTGTATACTGCAATGTTGAGCTTTCAATTTTTTACCCAGTTTAACACATATTGGAGGGTGGGAGGATATACCGGTGCAATGGATGAACCAAGACTACCAAGAGGTCAATTGCCTGAGTATATGCCAACTATCTGAATACATATGGCATGAGACTGACGCCGATTAGTTCCTCCCTGAATGCTTGACTGCCGGATCTTCTTTCATCGGAAATTGTTGTGCACTGATAATTTTGTTAGTTCTCACCCTCCCTATTCAAACAGAATTCAAGCATATTACGTGATGTATGTATATAAGAAGCTTAGTCGTGTGTCAGGCTTTGCAAATAAAACTTAGAGCTCAAGTAGTTCAGAATCATACTGAATATCGTGTATCATGTATCTATAATAACAAGCATAACTGACTATGATTTTTTAGGATATTATTTGCAGATTTTAGGAAAGGAAACCTGACAGAGTTCCAGGGAAGTGGAGTGAGTTCCCTATTTACATTTAAATTGTACTCCCTTCCTTCTTGAAAAGAAGGCATATCAGTTTTGGTCAAAGTCAAACAATGTATTGGTTTGCTCTTTTGCTACATGTTCTTAAATTATTGCATGATGCATCTCTAGGCGGTGAGACCAGAAGCTGGGTGATCAAAGCAACTACATGATGCATCTCTGTCTATGTAGCTGTTTACCATAAGCTGGGTGATCAAAGCAATCTACATGATGCATCTCTGTCTATGTAGTTGTTTACCATAAGCTGGGTGATCAAAGCAATCTACATGATGCATCTCTGTCTATGTAGCTGTTTACCATAAGCTGGGTGATCAAAGCAATCTACATGATGCATCTCTGTCTATGTAGCTGTTTACCATAAGCTGGGTGATCAAAACAATCTACATGATGCATCTCTATCTATGTAGCTTTACTTAGCATAAACTGATCTTAATGACTTTGTTTAAACCTATGAGCCTACCATCTATGTAGCTTCATACCATCTATATAATGTGTCCCTTCCTATCTACTTCCCTTGTGTATCACATTGTAACGAAGCATTTATTTACCAGCAGTAAAGACTTGGGTGTTTGAATATTCCCACAATTCTTGGCTCCCTCTCGGCCTTTGCGCCATTGGCGCAACGAGTCATCTAGTTGCTATTAAGGGTAACAAGATGGGGTTTATTCATACGTGAGTTTATCTTGCCTACATCATGTCATCTTGCCTAATGCATTACTTTGTTTTTCTATGAACTTAATACACTCAATGCATGCTAGATAGCGGTCGAGTAATAGTAGTAGATGTAGAATCGTTTCAGTCTACTAATCTTGGACATGATGCCTATATACATGATCATGGCCTTGGATATCGTCATAATTATTTATTTTTCTATCAATTGCCCAACAGTAATTCATTTACCCATCGTATGCTATTTTCTCGAGAGAAGCCTCTAGCGAAAACTATGCCCCTGGGTCTATATTTTCTCATATAAAAACTCTAAAAATACATTGCTGTAATTTTCTTTTATTTATTTTATTTTGTGTTTTAGTCCGATCTATTAATCAAATCCTATACAATTTAATCTATCTCAATACCATTGAGGGATTGACAACCCTTTGACGTGTTGGGTTGCAAGTATTTGTTTGTGTGCAGGTGTTGTTTACATAGTGTTGCTTGGTTCTCCTACTAGATTGATAACCTTGGTTTCGTAACCGAGGGAAATACTTATCTCTACTGTACTACATCATTCCCTCCTCTTCGAAGAAATCCCAACGCAGCTCACAGGTAGCAACAAGCTTCTTGTGATGTTCTATTACCGAGAGGGCTCAGAGATATCTCTCCGCCACAAGGAGTAACAAATCCCAGTCTCGATCCATGCAACTCAATAAATACCTTCAGAGATACCCGAAGAGCACCTTTATTATCACCCAGTTACGAAGTGATGTTTGATAGGTCACAGAGTATTTCTCTGGTATTCGGAAGTGGCGTGATCTAATGGTCTAAGGAATAGATACTTGACATTATGGAAGTTGCGGCAAAGTGAACTTAGTGATACGATCAAATGCTAAACTTATGGTTGGGTCTGTCCATCACATCATTCTTCTAATGATGTGATCCTGTTATCAAATGATAACTCATGTCTATGGTTAAGAAACCTTAACCATCTTTGATGAACGAGCTAGTCTACTAGAGGTTCACTAGGGGCACAGTGTTATTTATGTATCCACACATGCATTTAAGTTTTTGATCAATACAATTCTAGCATGGATAAACATTTATCATGAATGAGAAATATGATAATATCATCTTTATTATTGCCTCTAGGGCATATTTCCAGCAGAAAATCCCTCGCACCTCACGTTGCGTCCCTAGGGCGATGCCAGGGGGCCCAAACCCTAGCGTCACCAGCCTCCTTCTAAGCAGAGCTCTTGTCACTGTCGACATTGGCTGTAGTAGCGCCCCACGCCATAGGTGCTTGGGCGGGAAGTTTGCAGCGGATTCCCCCTTTGGTGGCTGGGACAGCTCTTTCGAGATGGTCGTGTGTGACCCCTGGCTGTGTGATGGTGGCCGACGACTCCATGGCCGACGAGGTGATCCGGTGGGCTGCCCTACGTGGTGATGGGTGACGACGGTGATCGCGGATCTGGTATGGTATCCCATCCAGATTCATAGCGGCACATAGAGGGGCCGGTGAGGGGCGACCGGAGGATTATAGTGTCTGCGTATGCGGTGCATGCTGATGGTTTGTTAGACCGGTTGGTGCTCCCGGCGAATTTTGAATACTTTTTAATGTTCGCAAACTTCTCAAATAATTGAACTTTTTTTCTAGGTTTCCAAACTGTTTTCAAAATTTATGAACTTTTTAAAATTTAAGAACATTTTTTTAAAGTAATGAACCTTTTAAAATTAGTGAACTTTTCAAATTCATATTTTTGAGTTCGTGTTTTTTTTCAAAATCATGAACTTTTTAAAAAATTATTTTAAAACAATTCATGACATTTATCAAATCCATTAATTTTTATAAATTTGCAAATATTTTTACAAATTCATGAAGTTTTTCCAAATTTGTGAACTTTTTCAAATTCATCACTTTTTTTGAATCCGCAAATTTTTTTGGGGTTCGCTCACTCTTTTTCGAATCTAAACCTCTTCAAATATGTGGTCCATTTTTAATTTGTGAATATTTTATAAATTGAAAATGATCTGAGAAAAAAAGCGAGCAAATAAAAACAAGGTGAGCGGATGCACGCAAGGGCAAAGTGAGTGAGCGAGTCGATCGGTCCAGCCTAGGGAGAGAGGGAGCAAACCAGCCACAAATGTACCACGGCTCGCGTCACGGCCGAGCGAGAGCTGCACGATGATTCAGATTTATTTTTTTTGAGCTAATGCTGATTCAGAAATGAGATAAACTAGTTACAAAACCCCAAAGCTCAAAAGTGCTGTCCATGGGCCTACAAATTCCATCCATGCGCCCTTGCGTCCAGAACAATTAGCAAAAATAAAAATATGCCGAAATCACTAAGTAAGAGTACTTGTTGCAAAGATCACTCCAATTCTCCTAGTTGCGACAAGTAGCGCACATGCAGCGCGCCACTTGTCGCAACATGAGAGTTTTCCTTTTTTCGTAGATTCGTTTATTCAAAACGTTTTATCTCTCAAACCGTGCGTCCAAATCTCAAACCGCTTTCATCTTTGGATTCCTCGCGTCGAGATCTTCAAAACTAGATCCCATGTCGATAGGTTTTGACGAACTTATTTTTTACGAAAAAAACCGGACGAAAAACATCGGACAAAAAACCAAACCTGGAGCACGGGGTTTTTCCCTTTTCGAAAAAGGCATGCCCGTGCCTCTCACGAAATCACAATCGTGTCTTTCGCGAAAGCAAAACCGTGACTCGCGAAAAAAAAGAGAAAACACGTTTTTTTTGTTTCCGAGGAGGCACGCCCGTGACACTCGTGAAAGCACAACCGTGACTCTTGCGGAAGCAAAATCATGACTCTCGCGAAAGAAAGAAAAAAGAAAAAACGTGTTGTTTTTCCCTTTCCGAGAGGCACGGCCGTGACTCTCGCGAAAGCACAACCATGCTTCTTGCGGAAGCAAAACCGTGACTCTCGCGAAAGAAAAATATATATCAGAAAACGCGATTTTTTTTCCGTTTCTGAGAGGCACGACCGTGACTCTCGCGAAAGCACACCCGTGCCTCTCGCGGAAGCAAAACCGTGACTCTCGCAAAAGAAAAAAAACGGAAAACACGTTTTTTTTTGTTTTCGAGAGGCACGGCCGTGACTCTCGCGAAAACAAAACCGTGCCTCTCGCGAAAACAAAAGCGTGACTCTTATGAAAAAAACGCATTTTTTCGTGCAAAATAATTTTCTTTAAAAAAAATTTGATTGAAAACCTAAGGAAGACCAATGAAAAACCAAAACGTCGAAAAAACTGAAAAAAAACATTTAAAAAGAAGAAAACGCGTGTGAAAAAAAAACCCCGGAGAAAGCGCCCAGAGCACGACATATAGCTGTTAGAAGGGAGAAAGAGGATTGGTGCGGAATATGATGGATGTATTATTGAGCCTCGAGGGCGAGTATATATTGAGTATAAGACTTGGAGGGCAAGAAGCCTCTCCTGGAGATAAGGTAGGAGACGGATTACCAATCCTAGACTACCAAATACAAGTATCCCAAATATATCTCTAACATCCCCCGCAGTCGTAGCGGTAGCGTTGCGAACAACAGGAGCGTCGCGGACGGTCAGACTGGAGAGAATAGCAGCCGACGGACTGACATCCCCCCGCAGTCCTAGCGGGAGCGTCGTGGACGGTGTCGCGTCGCGGACGCGTTGACTGTAAAGGAAGCCGATGAGTTGCTCAAGCGGATGATAGTCCTTTGTGCCGATGTCGATGTAGCCGAGAGCGTAGGGTGGTGTAGCCGTGGTCGAGGTAGCCATGCGAAGAACGCCGTGGTCGATGTCGAGTCGGGTAGCCGGTGTCGAGGGAGTTGCCGTGGAGCCGCGGGCGCAAGGAGGCGCCGAGTTAGTCATGGGCGCAGTGGTGTCGAAGAAGTGATGCGCCAGGAAGGAGAATGGTGTTGACGACGCGTCGCGCCGGGGTTGCCAACCCTGGGGACACATCATAGACGAAGGCACGCGCCGGTGTTGCCAGCACCGGGCATGCGTAAACGGACGAAGACGAAGTTGACGAAGCGCCGACCAGGCTTGCCAGGCCCGGGGACACGTCGTGGACGAAGGCACGCGGCGGTGTTGCCAGCACCGGGCATGCGTAGACTGGGACCTGCACGAGCTGTACGCCATGTCGAAAAAGTCGGAAAGGCCAGCAAAGAAGAACTCGACGACGATTGCGGCGTCCATCGGCACGGAGCCGATGTCACCAACGGTGGTCGGAGTATATGAAGTGGTCGGGATAGATGACGGCGACGCTGACGACGGGCTCGTGCTGGACGAAGACGAACGGGGTGGACGGCGGCGGTGACAGCTACGGAGGTAGCAGTGGCGGCGGCCAAAGAAGACCGGCGGCGGCGGCTAGGTTAGGAGTGCGGCGGCGGTGCTCGAAGTAGGCAAAGAACCAGACAGCGTGACGAAGACCGGCGCGGCGCATACCACGAGAGGTCGACGCGCGGTGACGGCAGAGTGAACCGCGGGCCACGGTGCTATGGCCCAAAGGGGCGATGCAGCGGCGGCGGGCAGGTCAGGGCAACGGCGGGAAGATCTCGGGGCGGCGGCGGGAACCGCGGGCCGTCACGCTACAGCCCAAAAGGGCCGGCGGAGCGCGGGTCGGTGCAACCGCGAGGACGGCCTCGGGGCGGCGGCGGAGACCGCGTATCGCGACACTACGGCCTGAAAGGGCGACGCAGCGGCGACGCACGAATCGATACAGTCACGAGGAGAATCACGGGACGGCGGTGTTGTGGCCCGACGGGGCGACGCAACGGCAGCCCGATGTTCGATCGGTGGAGAGGACGCGCTGAACTCAGAATCAATCTTCACAAAACCTACGGTGGCGCGCACAACCAACTAGCTAGGTCAGTTGCACGACGCGGATGAAGTGGAGCGACGAATAGGTGATCAATCTTGCCGGTCGCAAGATCGAGGACACTGCTCGGTGCGATTATTACGGCCGGGCGCGGCAAAGCGAGCGGCCGCCATACCCAGCGGCGGACTGTCGTAGCAGGAGCGTGCTACCGGCCTGCGCACGTATTATACATGGAGGCTGATTGGGATACAACCATATGAGCACGATGCCCACATGATGCAACGTGCAGCCACACCTTGTACAGACGTGTGGTCCGGGGCAAGCAGCCGGCCACACCAGCGCCAACCACACCCACGTGCCACGCGGTACAGGACGACCGGGGCAGCGCATGCGCTGCCGTCGTACGTAACCTGCTGCATGCAGAAAGCTGGGGCGTCCGAATTGTGGATGGAGGCGGGGTTGATGCAGAATTCTCGATCGGATGATGGCGACGACAATAGGCGCATAGCCACGGCTGGACGGACGCGCGGACGGTAGCCGCGAGGGGCCGTCGCATCGCGCAAGGTCGCCGAGTCGGAGAAGAGGCCATGTGTCACGCCGGTGTCGAAGTAGAGGCGCGAGAGTCGACGACGGCGGTGGGCGACGCAAACCGAATCACATAGACCGGAAAATTAAAAAGTAGACGCCGATCAAAGTGACCGGCGAGAGAGAAAAAACCTGGATCAAAGGATCGGGAAAAAGAACTTTCTAGGGCAGCCGACCAACACAGCCGGCGGACGAACCTAGATACGCGCGGCGCGGCCCCTAACGACGGTCATGGAGGCCGACCGCCTCGGGGGCGGCGCGCGGGTGTGGAAGCGGCGACGGCTAGGGTTTAGGATCGACTTGCGATAGATACCATGTTAGAAGGGAGAAAGAGGATTGGTGCGGAATATGATGGATGTATTATTGAGCCTCGAGGGCGAGTATATATTAAGTACAAGACTTGAAGGGCAAGAAGCCTCTTCTGAAGATAAGGTAGGAGACGAATTACAAATCCTAGACTATCAAATACAAGTATCCTAAATATATCTCTAACAATGACGAATGACTGAGAGCGCGCCAAATGACGCTGTTTGTTGTGAGGCTTCCAAAAAAACGCTAGTTGACTAATTACTCTTAAAATATGTCTATTAGTCCATGCTGTGTTTTTCTCGCGAATGTTTATATCTTACTTATAGCGAGTATAGCATCCGTCTCACCGGCAGCCCTGCAAGGGACGCGTATGGATCGGCCCAGTAACACACCTGTTCGTGCGTTCTGTTTGATTTATTTGTTTCTTTCTCTTTTTTCATTATTTTTCCTTTTTTCTTTCTTGGTCTACACTTATTGTTTGTTTTATTTTTTTAAATGATTTTGTTTCTTTCTCGATATCTTTTCAGTTTTCTTGTTTCCTTTTCTTTTTTGCACTGTCATTTCTCCTGTTTTTTTGTTTATTTTTTTCTCTTTGGTTTTCTCTGTTTCTTTCTTTGGTTTTTCATGTTTCCTTTTCCTTTTCTTTTGTTCAACACATTTTACCAGCGGCATTGGAATGTCTGTGGGGAAGAGGTAACGAAGGAAGTGTTGAGAATAGTAAGAGGGGAAGAGAGTCTCGAATGCATTAATGATACTTTTTTGGTTTTGATCCCAAAGGTAATGAGTCCAACTCTCCTGACTCAATTCAGACCAATAAATTTATGCAATGTGTTACACAAGATAGCTTTGAGGGTGGTCTCAAATAGACTCAAGCAAATCCTTCCAGACATCATATCAGAGGAGTAGTTAGCCTTTGTCCCATGGAGACTCATTACTGATAACATCATATCTGCTTATGAATGTTTATATTTTATGAAAAGAAGCAGGTCAAAGGCTAACAGCCATTGTGCCTTAAAGTTGGACATGATGAAGGCTTATGATAGGCTGGAATGGACATATTTGGAAGCAATAATGGGCAAACTGGGATTTGCCCTAGAAGGGATAAAGTTGGTGATGGGAATGGTGAAATCAGTTTCTTTTGCAGTGTTGTTCAATGGTGAAAAACTTGATCAGTTTAAACCTTCTAGAGGGGTTCGACAGGGAGACCCAATTTCTCCTTATCTTTTCTTGATCGCAGCGGAGGGCCTCTCGTGCCTTTTGAAATTCAGTTCTCAGTAATCTAGTTTTGTGGGAGTTAAGGTGGCGCCGACAGCCCCGGTTGCCAACCACCTTCTCTTTGTTGATGATAGCCTGCTGCTATTCAGGGCAAGTAATGATGGAGCAGTTGTAGTGTCAAACTTGTTGGATATCTATTGTAATGCGTCTGGCCAGAGGGTGAACAATGGCAAATCTTCTATTTTTTCAGTAAGGGATGCCCTCAAACAGTGCGGGGTGGCATAAAGGGAACGCTCAACGTTCACAATGAACAACTTAGCGAGAGGTATTTGGGTATGCCCACTGATGTGGGACACTCAAAAAATGGCACTTTCAAATATTTGAAAGATAGAGTTTGGGAGAAGATTAAAGGGTGGATGGAAAAGTTGTTATCTTATGTTGGCAAAGAGGTTCTGATTAAGGCAATTGCACAAGCTATCCCGGTCTACTCGATGGCCTGTTTCAGATTATCAAGAGGAGTTTGTGAAAGCATAACATCTCTAATCAGAAAGTTTTGGTGGGGCAGTAAGAGAGGAAGGAGAAAGCCATGCTGGGTCTCTTGGGACGTGTGCACAAAACCGAAACATCTGGGAGGCTTAGGTTTCCGTGACATGGAGTTGTTCAACCTGTCTCTCTTGGCAAGGCAGGCATGGCGGCTCCTTCAGGAGTCAATGACACTCAGTGCAAAAATTTTGAAGGCAGTTTATTTTCCCACCACGAGCATTTTAGAAGCAGGCCTAGGCGGTCATCCCTCTCAGGTATGGCGCGCGATCCTAGACGGGCGGGACATCTTGTCCCGGGGCATCATTGGAAGAGTTGGAACTGGAGAAGAAACAATGATCTGGGAGCATAACTGGCTCCTCCGTGAGGAAGTTAAACGACCTTTGAACGCGATGGTTGCTCACCCGCCTGAACTAGTTTCAGAATTAATTGATGCCACTTCAGCCACTTGGAGAGAAGATCTGATACGGGCCGCCTTTAATCCTTATGACGCCCAAAGCATATTAAGGATCCCACTGTGTACTCGTAAGGTTGCTGATTTCTGGGCTTGGGGTGTTGATCACCGTGGGAGATTTTCAGTTAGCTCGGTTTACAAAATGCTCGTGAAAACAAAACTGCAGAGGGAAAGTTGGCTTGAAAATTCTGAAAGCCCTGCGGATGTTGCAGTGGAGGCGAAGAGGTGGTCTAATCTGTGGCAGATTAAGGTTCCATTGAAGCTCAAGAAATTTTTATGGCGCTTCTGTCAAAATTCATTACCAACAACAGACTTGCTGAGTCACTGTAACATGTCGACTTCTTTGGTCTGCGCTATTTGTTCAACTTCTGACAGTTGGAGGCACGCGCTGGTCAATTGCCATATGGCAGGTAGTGTCGGGGCGCTAGCTCCTTCTGAGATGGTGGAGCATATGCAAGCAAACTTGGAGCTGGAAGCGAAGTACTGGTTGTTTCAGATGCACGAAACTCTGGCCCAAAATGATTTCACAAGATTGGTGGTCACCCTGTGGGCAATCTGGAGAGATAGGAGGAAAGCTATACACGAGGAGATTTTCCAAAGTCCGCTGTCAACTTTGTCTTTCATTAACTCTTTTCTGGATGACTTGGAGTCTCTTAAGCAGCCAGCTATTGCTAACCAAGGAATCAGCCGGCCAAAGCGCAGGTGTGGATTGCATCACCGTTGGAATTTGTGAAACTGAACACCGATGCGGCAGTAACGAGGAATGGAAGCTATGGCTCAGTTGCGGCTTTGTGGGAACTTGTTGCAACTTAAGAGTTCTCCTTTTTTCGTAGATTCGTTTATTCAAAATGTTTTATCTCTCAAACCGTGCGTCCAAATCTCGAACTGTTTTCATCTTTAGATTCCTCGCGTCGAGATCTTCAAAACTAGATCCCATGTTGATAGGTTTTGACGAACTTATTTTTCACGAAAAAAATAGGACGAAAAATATCGGACAAAAAAACCAAACCTGGAGCACGGGTTTTTTCCCTTTTTGAAAAAGGTATGCCCGTGCCTCTCACGAAATCACAACCGTACCTTTCGCGAAAGCAAAACCGTGACTCTCGCGGAAAAAAAAAGAGAAAACGTGTTTTTGTTTGTTTCCGATGAGGCACGACCGTGACACTCGTGAAAGCACAACCATAACTCTTGCGAAAGCAAAACCATGACTCTCGCGAAAGAAAAAACAAAAAAGCGTTGTTTTTCCCTTTCTGAGAGGCACGGCCGTGACTCTCGCGAAAGCACAACCATGCTTCTCGCGGAAGCAAAACCGTGACTTTCGCGAAAGAAAAAAAACCAGAAAACGCGATTTTTTTTCGTTTCCGAGAATCACGGCCGTGTCTCTCGCGAAAGCACACCCGTGCCTCTCGCGGAAGCAAAACTGTGACTCTCGCAAAAAAAAATAGAAAACGCGTTTTTTTCCATTTTCGAGAGGCACGGCCGTGACTCTCGCGAAAGCAAAACCGTGCCTCTCGCGAAAGCAAAACCGTGACTCTCATGAAAGAAAAAAAACTTTTTTTCGTGAAAAATAATTTTCTTTTCAAATTTTGTTGATTGAAAACCTAAGGAAGACCAGTGGAAAACCAAAACGTCGAAAAAACTGAAAAAAACCGTTTAAAAGGAAGAAAACGCGTGCGAAAAACCCCCGGAGAAAACGCCCAGAGCGCGACATATGGCGAATGACTGAGAGCGTGCCAAGTGGCGTTGTTCGTTGCGAGGCTCCCGAAGAAGCGGTCGTTGACTAGTTACTCTCAAATTATGCCTATTAGTCCACGCTGTGTTTTTCTCGTGAACGTTTATATCTTGCTTACAGCGAGTATAGCATCCGTCTCACCGGCAGCCCTGCAAGGGACGCGTATGGATCGGCCCAGTAACATATGTTTTCGTGCGTTTTGTTTGATCTATTTGTTTCTTTCTCTTTTTTTTCACCTTTTTTTCTTTCTTGGTCTACACTTATTGTTTGTTTTATTTTAAATGCTTTTGTTTCTTTCTTGATATTTTTTCAGTTTTCTTGTTTCCTTTTCTTTTTTGCACTGTCATTTCTCCTGTTTTCTCGTTTATTTTTTTCTCTTTGGTTTTCTCTGTTTCTTTCTTTGGTTTTCCATGTTTCCTTTTCCTTTTCTTTTGTTCAACACATTTTGTTACACATTGTACATTTATTGTAATATGTTAAGAACATTCTTTTAATACAGGTTTTAATATTTTTCAAATACACGATTAACATTTTTTTCAAATAAATGTTTTGATGTCTATTGTCTTCATATACATTGTACATTTTTTATGTACATCTAATACATTTTTTAATACAGGTCTAATATTTTTCATCTATATGATTAACATTTTTAACAAATATTCGTACTAATGTCTACTTTTCTTCGTACACACCATTCACTTTTCTTATACAACTGTTACTTTTTTATATATATTTAATTTTCTATACATTCATGTTTAACATTTTCCAAACATGATTAAACTTTTTGAAATATGTATCTATGGATGTCTACTTTTTCATACACATTGTACATGTTCTGTAGACACTAGAAACATTTTTTATATACATGTTGAACATTTTTCCAAATACATGATTAACATTTTTTATAACTTATACTATTTACATTTTTGTATACATTGAAATATTTTTGTATACACATTTAACATTCTCAAATGCATGAATAACACTTTTCAAAAATTTATGTTAAGTGTTTTTTATAATATATATATTTAGAATGTTTGGAAGTATAAACAGAATTTTAAAAATAAAGCAAAAGTGAAAGCAAAAAAGGGTGAAAAACTGAAGAAGAAAAACGAGAAAGTCGCCTCCCCCAGGCTGGACCTCCTGTTTTTCCCTCGAAAAGAAAAAGTCGTTTTTCTTCTTCAGTTTTTCACCTTTTTTTATTGTTAGACTAAAAAAACACGCAGATCTCCAAGTAGATCAGATGGTTTTGGAGGTTGACCGAGAAACTCAAATGTCAATTCTGATTACGAAATTGTAGTTTTGTCACACAAAAATTACTTCTGCCGTGAATCAAAATGCGTATAAGTTTGTCTCCTGACCGCTCGTAGATGAGATCCATACTAGTGCTGTTTTATAGTGTGAAGTGCTGTTAATTAATTTGCCATCCACCTCTCAGTTTATTGTTTAGTTTTGTACTCCCTCTGTAAACTAATATAAGAGTGTTTAGATCACTACTTTAATATTCTAAACGCTCTTATATTAGTTTACGGAGGGAGTAAGCATTAGGATTTAGGACAGTCCCAATGGATCGTATGTCATCTTGTACTAGCATTTCATTGGTGTATGGATATAATTCTCCCTGTGGATCGTATTTTACTCAGCGAAGGACAGGAGTTCATCTATCTCACAAGTCACAAGTATATTTACTGAGGTCTAATCAGCTCAACTGGCACTATCACACGTACTGTAACAAGAAAAAGAAGAACACGATTAATTACTCGATGGATATTTTAATTAACTCTATCAAATCCAATCAAGAAGACGAATAAGCCGACGAGGAATCGAGTGAGGCAACGCCGGCAGCCATAGGTGTCATGTCCATGGGGTAGCTCCCGAGCACCCGCAAGAATGACGTGAACTCCTGGACCTCAGCAAGTGCATTCTGCACGCGCGGGTCGGCCAGGGAGGCCTGGAAGTCCACGTAGAACATGTACTCGAACTGCTTCGGGGCGGTGCCGCTGTCGGCATCGTCGGCAAGGCGGATGGGCCGGTGCGGCCGGCTCTCGATCTTGGTGAGGCTGATGTCACGGAAGGCGAAGGCGGAGAGCACCTTGAAGAGCACAGAGGTGCCCTCCTTGTCGTGCGCGAACACGATGCTGGTCTTGAATGGCCGGTCCATGCGCGGCACGATGGGCTCCCGGGCCAGCATCACGAACCGCGTGACGTTGCCGGAGTCGTCCTGGATGCCGTCGGCGAGCACCTCCATGCCGTACAGCTCGGCGGCGCGGGAGGACGCGATGGCAGCCGTGTCGCGGAGGCTGTTGGCGGCCACGTGCTCGGCGGCGCCGGCCGTGTCGTCGAAGGCCTCGCGGGCAGCGTTGAGGCCGGGCATGCGGGTGAGCGTGTGCTCGCACTGCGCCAGCGCCTGCGGGTGGCTGATGACGCGGGTGATGTCCTCCTTGCGCACGCCCGGGAGCACGAGGAGGCAGTGGTGCACGGGGAGCTGCACCTCGCCGACGATGTGCAGGCGGTGGCGGAGCAGGAGGTCGTAGTTGCGGTGGATGCTGCCGCCGAGCGAGTTCTCCACGGGGAGCACGGCGCGGTCCGCGATCCAGTTCTCCACGGCCTGGAACGCCACCTCGAACTGGTCGCACGGGATGGCGTCGGAGCCCGGGTAGGCTTTTCCGGACGCCTTCTCGCTGTACGCCCCAGGCACGCCCTGGTACGCCACGCGGAGCTCCGAGCCGTGCATGGGCGCCGGGGACAGGTCCGCGATCCGCAGGGGCGCCGGCAGGTGGCGTGCGCTGCCATCAACAGTCTCCAGAGGGATCAAGTCCAGCACCGCGCCGTTCGAAGCCGCCACCGCCAGCGCGAGGTGGCTGTTGGTGGAGTGAGGGGCGAGCGCGGCCACCTTGCTGGAGAGCACCGCGCAGCTGGTCAGCCACTCCGCCCTGTTCCCGACGACGGCGCCCTGCAGCGAGCTCCTGACCACGCCGCTGCCCCTCCTGGGAGTACGCCCCTGTAGCTTTGGGCTCTGCCCAATGTGCGCCTTGACAAAATTCACGACAGCCATGGCTAACCGACCACACCAATCAGCTCTTGATCCTCTGTTGCTATTGCTGCTAGAGTAACTAACGAGAAAACTGAAACTGGTAGCTGGAGCGGCTTCGAAAGCGAGAAGCTGAGAGGGGAATGGGATGTGGAAGGGCATATTATAGGCAGCCCTTGGTTTGGCGTGGGTCTCCGGTCCTTTGTTTATTCGAATGATTCAATCCACTCATGGGTGATGGCCCCCCGCGAGGCCGTGACAATGCATCTGCCCTGGCCCTGCTTCCGGGAAATAGGACAAAACATTATTATTCAGGCATACCCCACGTTTTTGTCGAAGAACAAGTTAAGATCCCCACGTTTGTGCATACGTTTGCTCCGGTGTAGAATTATGTAGTGTTTGGACTTGTATATATACCTGTAAACCACACTGAGCTTCGGACCAGTTTGGCGTTTCTGTGCCGGAAAAGTATAGTTTAGGAGACGTTGTGTGTTTGTAGTCTTAGAGAATGAAGGATCCCAAGCCGCTCAATTGTAGCACATGGTCGATGTTAATACTTTTTGTTATGGGCCGAGTTTAGATTTGACCACTTATGTTAATGCCAGTCGACCTCTTAATTCAACAATTGCAACCTGATTCAAACTTTACATTAGGTACCGAATTGATTTAGTCAAAATGGTATGAAAACGACGTGGCACCAATCTCACACACTATGCACGCAAAATGAAAAGTTGAAGAACTTTGTTAGAGCAGGTCCAGAGACCGTGTCCTCCTCGGAGCCGCGTACTCTGCCACATAGAGTCATGCCCGACCTGAAAAGGAGGTGTGAGACTGCAGTGAGGAGGTCGAGGAAGATGGTGGCACCCGAGAGATAGGTGGTAGTCGAGGAGGTTGAGGAAGATGGTGACATCAAAGAGATGGGAAATGCCAGGGAGGAGGAAGATATAACACTAGTCGGTGGGAGGAACAGAGTCCGAGAGAGGAATAGAGAGATATGAAGGTCGAGAGAGATTGAGGTGAACATTGCGTATGAATATTTTGATTATGTGAATTGTTGCTTTGTATCAAATTGTGTTGTGTAGATGTTGTGCCAGAACTAGTGGGGGATCGAGATTTAGAGAGTGGGTTGGAGTACACAAAGAAATAAATGGGAGGATCATTTGGTGTGTACACTCAAATGAGAATTGGATGAGTGGTATTTGAGGATTGAATTTGACTTGTTATTTAATACAAACAAAATACAATTATATTTTTAAGAATAATAGGGGAACACAAGAGAATTGTTTTAGATTGTTTATGAGCTTTTTTGATTTCATTAGTTTTCTTGTAATGTTTTTTAGTTTCCTTCCTTGCTACATTTTATCAATTTCCCTTTTTAGAGTCTTCTTTATTCATTTGCTTCTCGATCACTACATCACGCATATTTCAATTTAGTGAAGAAAAGAGGTATAAGGACACGAAACATGCGTTCCACCTGAGAGCACCTCTAGCAGATTAACGAAAATCGGACACTTGTGTGCTTTTCCCCAAGGGTTTGACCTAAGGTTCTTTAATCCTCTCGGCGCGCCGTCGTGAGTTCCCCCCCTTTGGCTTATACCCGATTATCCCCATAATCCACACTCGCTCGCTCCCTTCCCCAGTCAGGTTTCTATCCAACCTTGGTTGGTGTCTCAGGCGGCCTAGGGTTTTGGGGTTTGAAGTTGGACCAAGATCGCGGGATCAGGGCAAATCTTGCAGAAAGTTCAGGATCGCGTGGGATTGGTGATGAAGATCAAAGCAAATTCCTGGAGCGACTGCACCTACAAGACAAGGAGATTGACGGTCTCATGTAGGAAGATGGAGTATATGCAACGGATGAGAAGCCCAAGTGGCTTTCCCTGGCCATATTGCTGGAGGGAAATAATTTTAGCCAGAGTCCTTTGGTTGCTACCATGAAGGGGCTTGGAACCCAACTCAGGATGTCGTGTGGAGAAGGATCATTCCAAACCTTTATCAGTTCAGTTTCATTGCTTGGCATATTGGAACAAAGCTATGCACCAAGGACTATGGGACTTTAAAGGATTGCCCCTTGCGATTGCTACGTATAATGGATTTACAAACCCTGAGAAGGTTAAGTTGTATTTTCTAGTGATTACTTTCTTTGGTGATCCAAAAATGGAGCATAAAGGATTCTTGCCTTTTCCCCAGAGGTGACCCTGAGTTATCGAACCCATGGGAGGACGGTGCCCTTTAAGCTAGGGTCTCAAACAAGCTTTTTTCCAAAGAATTAAATTCAGCTTTGTACCGGATCGTAAATCAATTTGACATTGAAAGAACACTTATAGTAAAAATAGGCATGGTTACGAGGTTTTATGCTTACAATCATATATTTGTGTCAGGACCAGATATGGTCTTAATTTGTGCTCTGGAAGTCACCCATCAAGACGTTCTAGTTGAAGATTCATTTATCCAATTGAAGGCCCTATCCATCTAAATTATGTCTTGACCGGCACGCGTCCTGCATGAAGATTCATTTATCCAATTGAAGGCCCTATCCGTCACGCGAGGTTGCCTCGGTAATTACTGCAATAATCAGATAAATGCATTGGGTGTTTAATGACTACACGTCTTGAATCCGTGGTGACCCACAAGTATAGGGGATCAATTGTAGTCCTTTTGATAAGTAAGAGTGTCGAACCCAATGAGGAACAGAAGGAAAGGACAAGCGGTTTTCAGCAAGGTATTTTCTGCAAGCACTGAAATTCTTAATAACAGATAGTTTGATAGCAAGATAATTTGTAACAAGCAAGTAATAATAACTGTAACAAAAGTGCAGCAAGGTAGCCCAATCCTTTTTGTAGCAAAGGACGGGCTGGAACAGTCTCTGATAAAAAGTAAAACATTCTTGAGGACACACTGGAATTTCATGTAGTCACTTTCATCATGTTGGTTTGTTTCGCGTTCGCTACTTTGATAATTTGTTATGTGGGTGGACCGGTGTTTGGGTGCTGATCTTACTTGAACAAGCCTTCCACTTATGATTAACCCCTCTCGCAAGCATCCACAACTACAAAAGAAGAATTAATATAAACTCTAACCATAGCATTAAACATATGGATCCAAATTATCCTCTTAAAAATAGCGCATAAACTAGGATTTAAGCTTCTGTCACTCTAGCAACCCATCATCTAATAATTACTCCACAATGCATTCCCTTAGGCCCAAAGATGATGAAGTGTCATGTAGTCGACGTTCACAAACACCACTAAGCGAATCACAACATACATATCATCAAAATATCAAATTCACATGATTGCTTGTAACATCACTTCTCCCGTGTCATCAAGAACAAAAGCATCTACTCACAAATCATAATCATGCTCAATATCAGAGGAGTAATAAATATCATAATGGATCTGAACATATAATCTTCCACCAAATAAACCAACTAGCATCAACTACAAGGTGTAATCAACACTACTAGTCACCCACAGGTACTAATCTGAGGTTTTGATACAAAGATTGAACATGAACTAGGGTTTTGAGATGAGATGGTGCTAGTGAAGATGTTGATGAAGATTGATCCTCCCAAGGTGAGAGGGTTGTTGGTGATGACGAAGGCGTCGATTTCCCCCTCCTAGAGGGAAGTGTCTCCGGCGGAATCACTCCGCCGGAGAGCAAAAGTGCTCCTGCCCAAGTTCCGCCTTGAGGCGGCGGTGCTCCATTCCAAAAGTCCTCTCCTTATTTTTTTTCTAGGTCAAAAGACCTTATGTATTAGAAGATGGGCATCAAAAGTGGTCCAGGGAGCCCATTACCCACGAGGGCGCGCTAGGGGGGGGGGGGAAGACACGCCATGGTGCCTAGTGGGAACCTGGGTGGCCCCCTCTGGTATTTCTTTTCTCCAATATTTTTTATATATTTCAAAATAATTCTCCATAAAATTTCAGCTCATTTGGAGATGTGCGGAATAGGTATCTCTAACATAGCTTTTTCAGGTCCAGAATTCCAGCTGCCGGTATTCTCCTCTTTGTGTAAACCTTATATATTATGAGAGAAAAGGCATTAGAATTACTCCACAAAGTGTTATATTGAATAAAAACACTATACATAACGGTAGGAAAACATGATGCAAAATGGACGTATCCTCCCCAAGCTTAGACCTCGCTTGTCCTCAAACGAAAGCCAATATCGAGAATCATGTCCACATGTTTAGAGAGAGAGAGAGAGAGGTGTCAATAAACCAAACTACGAACATAGTAGCATCATGATCATTATTATAATAGCAATAAACTTTATCATAAAACTTTTTATGAGCAAGTAACAATTCAACACAACATCTAAGTATAGTGAATAAACTTTCTTAAAAACTAACAAACTATGTTTTTAGTCAACTTTGCAACTGCAAATCATCATATTTCAGGAAGGGTCTCGTGTCGGAGCCTTTTGGCAAGTCCACATACTCAACCATCATTTAATCTTCTATGATTGCTAACACTCACAACATATATATGGAGCAGACGTTTTAGTCGGATATATAGAAAGATAGAGGCTTATAGTTTCGCCTACCAACTTGGTACCTCAAGGGTGATGTCAACATAGTAACTCACGATCACTCATATCCAAGTGGATATATGTGCTTAGATCTTTCCCTACCACATGATGCTTGAAAAAGAGAAAAATAAAAAGGAATAGAGGAGAACACTATTGACTCTTGCATAAAAAGTAAATACATAAAAGTAAAAGATAGGTCCAGAATTTCAGCTGCCAGTATTCTCCCTCTTTGTGTAAACCATGCATATTATGAGAGAAAAGGCATTAGAATTACTCCACAAAGTGTTATATTGAATAAAAACACTATAAATAATAGTAGAAAAAGCATTAGAATTACTCCACAAAGTGTTATATTGATGCAAAATGGACGTATCAATCCCAGGATATGATTCGTGTTACCGTACTAAACATTTCTTTTCCTGATGTTTAGAATAACACTTCATGGTCTCCCTACCGTTAGCCTCTCCATAGTTCGTTCTCCAAGATCCTGGGTAGCTGCAGGGATGAAGAACGCGAACGAGCCAAGAGACACTACGAAATAATTTTATGTTACACATACGTGACATTAATTCAAACTCCTCCCATTGACACCTCCAACAAATACATCAGATTGCAAGGCCCTTGCCACAACCCATACCTTACCGATCTACTCACACATGGAGATCAGATCACATGAAGAACACATCATGAGGATAGATTGATTGGTAATATGTCTTACAATGGATGTCGTGTGTGACACACAATTATAAGTATGACTAGACTGGTGAGCACTATGCCGGTGGTGAAGGTTGTGTCTATGGAGCCGAGAAAATGGCGGCAACTAGGGTTGATGGAGATGGCCATGGTGCAGGTGTTCTGTGATCCCTTCTCTCTTGTTCTGTTATCCAATTGTAGTTGGACCCTTTATAAAGTTTGTTTAGGGGGACAAGAGGCTTTGGTTTACACGCCATACAAAAGCTCATACGAGCGGGCGCAGTCGCATGGAACGACGTCTTTTGCTTTGTTTCTTCTGGTGTGCCTTCCACTTGATCCCCTCTATCTCAAGTTTACTCCTTTCCAAGTATTGGCTTAATCTCGTCCATAAATCGCCCATTTCCTTTGAAAAAAAATAAAGAAAGGATTTTTGGAATCTTATGCATTCATTAGTCATTAGTGGCAATATTGGAGCGAATATATCGACTTTAATGAAATACATCGGTTTAAACTCAAGTTAGAGGAGTGTAAAAATTAACACCCATCAACTCCCCCAAGCTTAAACTTTATTGTTGTCGAGCAACATAGAGAGAAATCCGAATCATAAGAAACTCAGTTGTTTAAACCGAAATAAGGAGAAGGTTTTGGTTCACTTGTGATCAATACACCTAGATAGCCCTCCTCTTCTTGACCTGAAAACTTAGTATAGTTGTAGCGGTGGCATGGTTATTATGCAAGTGTTAGTGAAGCAAAGATAATCAACAGCTGAGTTTATCTCTTTTGATGCGAGCTCCTCGAAAGTCATTAACCCACAAATTTTTGCACGCACTCATGCATCTTGCATGCAAAAAAGTTTCTGATTTCTTTTTTTTTCTGCTATTTATTTACTGTTTGCCGGGTGCAGATGAGCCCAGATACCGTTTTGAATTATCATAGAGAACACTAAAATATTTCCTCCATCTCAAAATGTAAGACTTTTTTTGACATAATGATAGTGCCAAAAACGTCTAACATTTCGAGACAGAGGAGTATATACTTGGAAACCTCAAGAAGAAACTGAATTTATTTTGACTGTAGAAAACAAGAATGAGTACAAATGTACACCACATTGTATAAACCCTCCGCCAACCTAACCTTCCCCTTTTTTACTAAAGATGCAATTCATTCTTAGTCAATAGCCATATTTTTCACGCTTGCCGCTAACTGTGTCAATCTATAAGAAGGTGTTGAGAAGAAACTGGTCAGGAAAAATATAACAAAGTTTGATAAAAGAACAAGCCTGCGACCAAACGAGACAATCTGCTAATAAAGTATAACGTGTCACATCGGCAAGAATAAAACAAACAGTACTACTAACCACAAACACCAATCATCACTTATGCCAGAGTTTGACGGTTGAGACATGAATGCGTCAAGTTTTCTTAAAATCACTGATTTAGCCATCTGCAGTTAAGGCAAGGCAGATAGGAGGACCATTATGTGTGATCCCATGCAAGCCAAGTATCAATTTACCCCTTTTCTATTATTTTTTTGAAACGGAGGCAGATTACTTGCCTCATGTATTAATTAAGAAGACAATAGAGTGTTTGTTAAATGCCTAGAATTACAAAAGTTGTCATTCTCCCCGGCAGGGCTGAACCGGCAAAATCGGAGGCCCCTTGCAAAACTCTAAAATGGGACCTATCTTGCAGTACTAAACGTCTAATAGATGAAAAGAATAAAATCAACTTCAAGATTTTAGTATGACTAAATAGCAGGCTGAAAGCAAAACCGAAAGTCAAGGGATCATAAGATCACCAGTTATTGACGCAAAGACACTTAAAAATCCGGAGATCTAAAGATGGCATAAACTTTCCTTGCCTCCAGACTTCAGATGAATCAGGTCCTCGCTGCCGGCTGGTGTTCGGTCGGTCCTGCCCTCCTGTGTCCCGTATCCAGACTCTTGAAAAGGATCTACCACGTTCGATTGAAACTGAAGTACTGATTACTGAACTGCTCGACCATGGATTCAACACCAAGGAAAGAGGACTGGAGCAGTCAGTCAGTAGCCCTAACCTGCCATGTCGAGTGATGGCCGCCAGCGCCAGACGAAGAGACGAAAGAACCCCTCGTCGCTTCGCTCGTCTCGATCTAATCGAGCGATGGCCAGATCGAAGTTTCTTCACGCGGGCCAGATCGAAGGTTGAATCACTTAAAAAGCCCATCTATACAGAGGAGTAGTACATGTGCATAAAATTTTTGGGGCCCTTGAAAATGGGGGGCCCTGTGCGGGCGCACATGTCACACCCCCTTGGGCTCGGGGCCTGCTCCCAGGACGATGTTCCCTATATTTTTTTGGCTCCCACGGCCACCCAAAAAGATGCTTCAAGTTTAATATTGTTGAGCAAAATTGTTGACGGTGAGTACTTGTTGCAAAAGATATGCATTTCTTTCATTCCAAATAGACCAAAAAATTAGCATGGTTAAGCGATCACAAACTTTGCAATTTTGGATGTTTTGCCGGAGCGGTTGATTCATCAATCCTTCACCTTTTACTCAAGATCCATCAATCTTATTTATAAAATAGTTGTAGCTAGTTAAATATGTACCGGATTATGTGCGATCCTACGCAAAAATCATGGCTCGCCGTATAGCCAGTGAAGAATTGGGGTCATGTTCACGATCAAACTGTCAACTTAAGGGACGTGACTTGTCTGTTTCCCGCGCGTGCGTCCATCCATGTTCCTGTATAAATGGTTTAATTTGATTGGAACAAAATAAGGCCTGACCCCATCCCCTTAAAATTAGAGGGAAGATGATTATATTAGGAAAAAAAAAACCGTAAGATGAAATGGGAGCATGAATGAAAACATGAAAAAGTAGCAGGCAAGCCGGATCCTAAACTTAAGCACTCAGTGTGCTCTCCGCTACCACAACAGGTTGTATAAACATGCGTCCACCACTTGATCCAACTAATCCTGTTTGTCTTCGCCATCAATGATAGCCGTGCCAAAAACCGTCAAGTTACGGCAAAAATATCCATGAGTCCGTCTCCACTTGCTTTGCTTAAGAGGTACTCTCTCTATTAAGAATTAAAAAACATCTCCAAAAACCTGTTATTTTGAACTTGTGATTGAAACCCTACGAAACTACCAATTGTCGCAAAAAAAGAACAATTACGTCCCAAAATAAGTGTCTCAATATTAATACAATTTTGTGTTAAAATTAGTACAAAGTTAAGATACTTATTTTGAGACTGAGTGAGTACTACCGAAGTGACTATGCTATCCATCAGTACCTCAGTTCAGTAACAATTGTGTTTGCTATGCTACTTTATCATTATATCTTATATACTATTTCCCCGTCTAGAAATACTTGTCCTAAAAATGGATAAAATGGATATATCTATAACTAAAATAAGTCTAGATATAATTATTTCGAGGACAAGTATTTTCGGACGGAGGGAGTACTTAAAAAAACGTAAGGTTTTTATTTCACATTTTTTCTCACCATTCCTTTGTTCAACCTTCCATTTATATAATAATCAGTCATCTTAATTTACTTACCTTTTGAACCAATTTCATTTTAATTTACTTACCAAATTTCTAATCAAAATATAAGATAATTCACGGCCAGAATTTGAAAAACATTTATTTACACAATCATATTATTATTGACAGGTAAATTACAAGCTAACATACTAAAATATTTATATTCCGTTGCAACGCACGGGCATTGTTCTAGTATATTTATATTTATACTACTTAAAAAAATATAAGGTTTTCGTTTCACGTTTCTTCCCACCACCCCTTCGGCCAACATTCCCTATATAATAATCAATCACCTCAAATTACTTATCTTTCAAACCAATTTCACTTTAGTTTATTTACCAAACTTCTGATCAAAACATAAGGTAATATATTTACTAAATTTAACAACATAAATTTTAACAACAAAGCCTTTAATCTCAAACAAGTTGAGGTAGGTTAGAGGTGAAACTCATAAGATCTCGCAACCAACTCATGGCTCTAGCACATGGATAGTAAGCTTCCACGCACCCTTGTCCATAGCTTGCTCTTTGGTGATACTCCAATCTTTCAGGTCTCTCTTAACGGACTCCTCCCATGTCAAATTAGGTCTACCCCACCCGCTCTTGACATTCTCCGCACGATTTAGCCGTCCGCTATGCACTAGAGCTTCTGGAGGCCTGCGCTGAATATGCCCAAACCATCTCAGACGATGTTGGACAAGCTTCTCCTTAATCGCGACCCCAACTCTATCTCGTATATCATCATTCCGGACTCGATCCTTCCTCATGTGGCCACACATCCATCTCAACATACGCATCTCCGCCACACCTAACTGTTGAACATGCCGCCTTTTAGTCGGCCAACACTCAGCGTCATACAACATTGCGGGTCGAACCGCCGTCCTGTAGAACTTACATTTTAGTTTTTGTGGCACTCTCTTGTCACAGAGAATGCCAGAAGCTTGGCGCCACTTCATCCATCCGGCTTTGATTCGATGGTTCACATCTTCATCAATACCCCCATCCTCTTGCAGCATTGACCCCAAATACCGAAAGGTGTCCTTCTAGGGTACCACCTGGCCATCAAGGCTAACCTCCTCTTCCTCACACCTAGTAGTACTGAAACCGCACATCATGTACTTGGTTTTAGTTCTACTAAGCCTAAACCCTTTCGATTCCAAGGTAATATATTTATTACTTAAAAAACGAAGGTTCCTGTTTCACGTTTCTTCCCACCACCCCTTCGTCCAACATTTCCCGTATAATAATCAATCACCTCAAATTACTTATCTTTCGAACCAATTTCACTTTAATTTACTTACCAAACTTCTGATCAAAACATAAGGTAAATCACGAGCAGAATTTGATAAACATTTATTTACACAATCGCATACTATGGGCGGGTAAATCACTTCTGATCAAAATATAAGGTAAATCATGAAAAAAGATGAACATTCATTTACTCAATCACATATTATGGGCAGGCATATCCCGTGCAATGCATGAGCATTGTTTAGTTATTATAAATATATCCAATTCAGAGCTTGAGCTCATCTACACCTTGTGAATAGTAAATCAAAATAAATACTAAAACATAAAAAATAAATGATTTTTGTGGCGAAAGATGTTTGAGTGTGTCAGTGCGTGAGTCCGTGTGGAAGATGTTTCAACAAATTCAACATCTGAGTAGCTCTCGGCAAAAAAAAACAGGTCCGAACAACACAAAACAGTAAGGGCATGTACAATGGTGCTATCTTAGGAGTGTCACGTAGGATAAATGATGAGATGGAGGAGAGAGAACTCATAAGAAAAGGCTTGTCTTCTCTTATTTAAGATAAGACAAGAGATGATCTCTTAGCATAATTTGTCTCACCATGTTTTAAGGAATTGCTAGTTATCAAAGATAAGGCTAAGATATAACCCATTGTAGACATGCTTTTTTGTCATCTCTAAAATACATGTAAGACTTAAGATAAGACTATCCTATCAACCATTGTACATGCCCTAAACCCTTTCACAGACCGGAAATTTGTTTTTTTTTCTGAGAGCTACTCAAATGTCCAAATGCTCTGAAAATTTGGCATGAACATCACACACTCAATCATATTTCACCACACACAAAAAATTGTTTGAATTTTCTAGTAATTTAAATGAAATTGTTGTTTACTCCCGGGCTCATCTGAGTCTGTGAGCCAAAATGCGATGAGCCCGGGAGCCAAAACACCCTAGAAGGTGGTTCTACATTGGGCAGTCCTTTTTTGCTTTGTATGACATCTGATTCCATTTTGTAACAAACTATGCAGTATTATCTGAATTGGTTGCCTTGCGCACTGCCCACTGACGGTTGCTTTTCATTCCTTTGTTAGATCGACCACTTTCTAAATTTGTATGATACTGTATCTTTTCCTCTCTTTTTCCCCTTAGAGCATCTACAACCACAAGTCTTCCTATCAAATTTCGGTCCCAGTCCGCGGACACTGAACGGACAAAAAATAGCTTCTTCACAATCGGATGCATCTAAACTGAATACTAAAATCGATATTACCTCATGCAACATTTTATGTAGCTAAACATAAATCATCGGACTACCAAAAGTTGACATGTCGTACTAACTACAAACAAAACGATGACCAGCGAAGTTCACCCATGGGCGCCCTTGATCTTCCTGTCTTCCTTGCCGTAGTAGCGGTCAAAGAAGTAGGAAGGATCGAGGCGGGTCTGCTCTTTGTCGGAGTTGTCTGACCCGCTGTCGTCCTCGTCTTTCTCCTCCTTGGGCGGCAGTCCGGCCATGGTGCGGACCGCCCATGTTTGGTCTTTTGCCATTGCCTTGACCACTCTCCTCCGTCGCTACTCAGCTATGCAGGCATGGAGGAATTCCTTTGAGCCGCACCACGGGCTGCCGAAGCCTCCTCCGCGTCACGAATTGTCGTGGCCGCCCGCGTCGCGAGGGCTGCGACAACCGCCTCCACTTGAAGCTGCGCCCGAAGCCTCGCTTGGCGGGCACGCCACGCCTCCTTTTAGGATTCGTGTCGGTTCATGGAGGCACAAATGGCCTCCGTTTTGGTGCCTGGCGCCCGGGGGGGGGCGGGGGGGGGGGGGGGAAGGTGCCACCTAAAAGGTTCCGCGGCATGGCAGGGTTGTGCCATGCGGCCGTGATGACCGTTGTCGGCAACGCGCGACGAGATTTTTCGGCCCCGGATCCAGCCGCCAGTTGGGCAACGAATCCCCACCAGCTCGTTGAATACCGCGGGAGGGTGCACTCCTCCCGGGAGCATTAGAGAGCAGCGCGGACAACCATCTGCTCCTCGAGGCTGCAAGGGACGAGCTCCCAGTCCTCGGATCCGGACATGTCGGAGTCAGATCCATGCGCCGCCATGTAAGAGAATGATACGTCTTCAATGTATCTATAATTTTTGATTGTTCCATGTTGTTATATTATCAATCTTAGATGTTTTATAATCGTTTTATATCATTTTTTGGTACTAACCTATTGACATAGTGCCAAGTGTTAGTTGCTGTTTTTTCCATGTTTTTACATCGCAGAAAATCAATATCAAACGGAGTCCAAATGCCATGAAACTTTACAAAGAATTTTTATGGGTCAAAAAGAACACAACGGGCCCTAACTACGCGTGGGGGTGCCCCGAGGGAGGCACAACCCACCAGGGCGCGCCAGGAGGTCCAGGCGCGCCCTGGTGGGTTGTGCCCACCTCGGGTGCCCCCCGGGACCGTCTCTTTGCTCTATAAATACCCCAATATTCCCAAAAACCTAGGGGAGTCGACGAAATATTCATCCAGCCATCGCAGAGTTCAGAACCACCAGGTCCAATCTAGACACCATCTCAGATGGGGTTCACCACCTCCATTGCTGCCTCCCCGATGATGTGTGACTAGTTCTTTGTAGACCTTTGGCTCCGTAGTTAGTAGCTAGATGGCTTCCTCTCTCTCTCTCTCTCTCTCTCTCTCTATCTCTCGATTCTCAATACAATGGTCTCTTGGAGATCCATATGATGTAATTCTTTTGTGGTGTATTTGTTGGGATCGATGAACTTTTAATTTATGATCAGATTTATCTTCTTTATATCCATGAGAGTATTTGAGTTTCTTTGATCTCTTTTATGCATGATTGCTGATAGCCTCGTATTTCTTCTCCGACATTTGGGTTTTGTTTGGCCAATTTGATCTATTTATCTTGCAATGGGAAGAGGTGCTTTGTAGTGGGTTCGATCTTACGGTGCTTGATCCCAGTGACAGAAGGGGAACCGACACGTATGCATCATTGCTACTAAGGATAAAACGATGGGGTATATCTCTACATAGATATATTTTGTCTACATCATGTTATCGTTCTTATTGCATTACTTTGTTTCTCCATGAACTTAATACACTAGATGCATGCTGGATAGTAGTCGATGTGTGGAGTAATAGTAGTAGATGCAAGCAGGAGTCGGTCTACTAATCTTGGACGTGATGCCTATATAATGATCATTGCCCGGATATCGTCATGAGTATTTGAAGTTCTATCAATTGTGTTGGGGAACATAGCAATAATTCAAAAAAATTCCTATGTGTCACCAAGATCAATCTAGGAGATGCTAGCAACGAGAGAGAGGGAGTGCATCTTCATACCCTTGAAGATCGCTAAGCGGAAGCATTACAAGGAACGCGAATGATGGAGTCGTAATCACGGCAATTCAAATCGTGAAAGATCCGATCTAGCGCCGAATGGATGGCGCCTCCGCGTTCAACACACCTACAACCCGGGGACGTCTCTGTCGGTGTCAAAACCAGCGGATCTCGGGTAGGGGTCCTGAACTGTGCGTCTAAGGTCGATGGTAACATGAGATAGGGGACACGATGTTTACCCAGGTTCGGGTCCTCTCTATGGAGGTAATACCCTACTTCCTGCTTGATTGATCTTGATGAATACGAGTATTACAAGAGTTGATCTACCACGAGATCGTAATGGCTACAACCCTAGAAGTCTAGCCTATATGATTATTATTGTCCCTATGGACTAAACCCTCTGGTTTATATAGACACAGGAGGGGACTAGGGTTGTACAAAGTCGGTTACAGAGAAAAGGAATCTTCATATCCGAACGCCAAGCTTGCCTCCCACGCCAAGGAAAGTCCCGTCCGGACATGGGTGAGAGTCTTCGGTCTTGTATCTTCACAGCCCATCAGTCCGGCCCATGTCAAACAGGCGGACGCCTGAGGACCCCTTAGTCCAGGACTCCTTCAGTAGCCCCCGAACCAGGCTTCAATGAGAGGTGTCCGGCGCGCAGATTGTCTTCGGCATTGCAAGGCGGATTCCTCCTCCGATGACTTCAAAGAGCTGTATTCAGCCTTCCATTTAATGTCGCACCCATCGGCATCCGTGCATCCATGGCTTCAGCTTCCACGTGTCAAGCGAATACGAGAGGTCAGAGTATTTTTTGCACATAACACCCCAGCCATGTAAGAAAAGTGTCTATTTAAAGAGATTGGATCTCAGATCCATTCCACACCACGCGGAAAATCCCTAGAGCTTGCTAGGAGGAACCACTCTGACATGGCTAATGCTCCTAGTTCTTCCTCCCGTTCCCATAGCTCCGAAAAAAGGTGATTGGGAGAGATGTTCCGTATCTCACGGCCAGCTGGTGAAGCTGCAAACACAGGGCTTTCTTCCCCCACGGATCTAGTCCCCGTTCGATGAGGTTTGACTTCCTTCAACGACGGGGCTCAGGCGGAGCATTTCCCCAATCCATCTAGGGGGAACGAGTGTGCTTCGTTCCCTAATTGCTAAGAGGCGTCGGATTTCCAATCCACCCGTTCCTCCGAGGACTTCTGGAGTATTATGGCCTCCAACTCCATAATTTCACTCCTGACTCCATCCTACACATCGCGGGTTACATTGCTCTTTGTGAGCTATTCCTAGGCTATGAGGCCCATTTTGAATTATGGAGGAAATTATTCTACCTCGTTCCTCGTAACCAAGAGGGATCAATATTCGAAGTGGGCGGAGCCGAGGTATGGCGTATCGCCGGGGCCGGATACCCGTCTGGCACGCCGAAGAAGGCGTCCAAAGAGTGGCCTTCCGAATAGTTCTATATTGAGGACGTCGCTCTTCCTGACCCAGCCCGAATGGGTCTTCTCGAATTTTCAGGCGCTCCGTTGAAGAAACGCCACAGCTGGCGCCCTTGGATCCTCGAGGAGGAAGATAGTGCAGAAGTCCGTCAATTGATGGGTAAGATAAAGATGCTCGCCCAGTCCGGATTATCAATAATCGAGGTAATGGCGACTTCTATAGCGCGCGGGGGGGGGGGGGGTCCAACCACTCCAATACAGAGGGCTTCTCATGTGGCACTATAATGGGGAAGATGACACCTCACGCTGCAGTCGGAAGGGTCCAAAAAACCCCGCCGCTTTGGCCAAAATATTGGCCGAACTGTACAAAGGGGAGAAAGAGGAGTTCACTCGTCTCAAACATCGAGATGGATTTTCCATGTATAATCCTCCTAGCTGGGTGAGTTCTAATCCTACCATTTTACTCAATCCTCTCCTTGAATCATTTTTAATAGATAGTAACCCATCCATTTGCAACAGGAATGGCGGAGGGTTGCCAAGGGGATCCATAGCCCCGCCCCCAGCCAGAGGATCACAACTGGGACCTTGACCCCGGATTTGAAGAAGATCCGGATATATTTGTGGAGCTTGAGGATGGAGTATTCTACCAGGCGAGCTATGATGGCATGGAAGTGCCCATCATCGATGATTATCCCGGCCTCCTCCTCGCTTCGCATGTATGTTATTTAAGAGACACCTTCTTCGAAAGAGCTTCCTCATTCCATCTCACCCACCGCACAATTTCGTGCTCTAAAGGGGAGGCGCCCGACGCCTCAACATGCACTAGAGGCATCTCCTAAGAGACCGGCGCCCGCGCCGAGCCAGTCTTCGAAGAGGAAGGCTAACGACAACACGGCAGAGCCTTCATCAATGAGGTATGGTTTTTTAATCATGCCTCCTGGCGGTCACATCAAACAGTGACCCTATCCCGTGTGTCTTGTCAGGAAAAACGTTCGCCGGACTATGTCTGGGGATCCTGCCGGTCGCGCCTCCACTAGTCAGGTTCCAGACCCTGCCTTAAAGGCAAGGGCTGATACGAGAGTGACGCCGGATTGTCCTTCTGCCGAGGAGTCGGATGATGTATCCGTCACAAACTCTGAAGTGGAGAGCGCTATGAATCATCGGCACCGGCGGGCTGCTCTCCGCGACCCAGGCTTTACAAAAGAGGCATTCAATGCCTTCAGCTCGGCTGATGCATACATCCGAGCTGCTCGAGACGGGCTTACCAGAGCCACAGACCAGCATTTGAAAGATATGCGGGTAAGTACACATTTGTACAAATCTGATAATTATAAACCGGTAGCCCCCGAGACTTGAAGCAGTTGATACAACCGATTTAACGATCATTGTATGACCAGGTGCTCACAAAAAGAACAACCTGTTGTCTCAAGAGCTGGAGAAGTGTCGGACTCAGCTAGCTATTGTGACCATCGAACTGGAGAAATCCAAGAAGGCATCGCCTAGTAATGTTCCCCTCCATCGAGGAAATATAATCGTATACCAGTAATATTAATGCCTTTTGTACTCCTTATAGCAGGATCGTTGGATAGACTGAAGGAGGCCCTGAAAGTATCACAGGCGGGTGAGCAAGAGGCCAAAAGGCAACTAGCCACGGGCGAGCGTGTGCTAACACGGGTCAGGGATGACAAAAATAAGCTGCAGGATTCCAACACCCTACTGGGCGAAGAACTAAAAGACATGCGAGCTCAACTGGCCAACTCCGTGAAGGGGAATAAGAGACTACGAGGCGGCATATTTAGTATGCTTTTCAAACTTGCCTCCCTATAATTCGGTGAGGGCAGGAACTGACAGATTTATGTCTGCAGGTATGCTGACTGGCCGTTCCGAAGAGGAAATGTCCGGATCTCAAGGCGACCTGCTACAAGAGTTGTCCCAAATGCACGAGCGAGTTCGGCAAGCAATGCGGAGTGTTGCCAAGGCTTTATGGACATCCGCCTCCCCTCTAGGAAGTATGGCGGAGCTCGTGGAGCTAGCACGGCGGCGTATTCGATTATGGAAGATATCAGCCTGCTGAGAAGGTGCGCGAGAGGCCTGGGCCATTGTGAATACACGGTACACCAAGCTTGATCCGAATCATATGGCCTGGGTCGGGCCTAAAGGGTCAGATGGAAAAGAAATTCCCGTTAGTTTAGTATATGACCAAGTAAAGGTAGCTGTCAAATATTGCCAACAGGATTGTAAGCTAGACAGCCTGTTAGCCGGTATAGAGGAAGAAGTTTTTGAGTCCAAGTGACTATGTACTTCCATTGACATAATTATCCCTAGCCAGATTATAAAACAATTTTCATGGCGGACCTTTTCGCTTCGACCTCTGGACCTGAAGGTGCAGAGTGTTTCCGAATACCAAAGAGGCGATATAGACCGAGGTATGCATGGAAACCAGGCGTTGGGATCATGGTTGCTTGAATAGACAAGTTGTATCCGGCTAGCTATGTTATATTACATTATAATTGTAAGAAACATCTTCCAGAGAGAATAGTTTCGTTAAGGGTTCCTTTCCCTGGGTGGACATGCGTTAATGCATGCCCGAACTGTGATTGAAAAATCACAGTATGTGTAACATCTGGGGGTTCATGGTATAATGAGTGTAAAAACGTCTTTAGTCCGCCGACCGAATATTCCCTTAAGAAAGCTAGCTTTCGGCTTCACCCAGTCTGAGGTACACATCCGGATTACCCGGCAGTAACAATCGCAGAAGTGCTCCCTTTATGCCCTAGCCGAACAAACGGGAACATAGGGCATAAGCACAGGAGCCAAACAACCCAGCTTGGCCAAAACTTAAGTCATAACGATGCATATAATGGCAAAGAAAAGGTACATATGGGGAAGAACACATACGTGGTGAGCTTGATGCCCAGAGAATAATAATAAGCTTCATGTACAAGAAGCCCCCAGGTATTATGGGCATACATATTTAAAGATGTGTACATCGTAGGTGCACGGTTTAGCCGCACGAAAGCTTTAAAGCTAAAAAAACAAAAAGAGAGGAAAAAGTAATGAAACAAAACGGAGAAGGAGACGAACAAGCAGTTCGGCGCTAGGCGTAGAATCTTCGGAGTCTGGCCGCGTTCCATGGGTTCGGCTCTAGGCGATTGTCTGATGCATCACGCAGGCAGTACGCTCCTCGAGTGAGAACTTCGTCAATGATGAAGGGACCCTCCCACTTGGGCTTGAGTTTGTCATTTTTCTTCTCTCGCAAGCGTAGAATGAGTTCGCCAATATTATAAGTCTTGGACCGCACTTATCTGCTTTGATATATGTGAGCCTGCTGTTGATAAAATGCGGAACGGGCTTTTGTGACGTCGCGCTCCTCCTCCAGGGCATCTAAGTTGTCCTTCCGATCAAGCTCGGCCTCTCTCTCTTCATACATGCGCACTCGAGGTAAGTCATGAATAATGTCGCAGGGTAGCACAGCCACTGCACCGTACACCATGAAGAAGGGTGTATATCCGGTAGTGCGATTGGGCGTGGTCCACAACCCCCAGAATACGGAGTCGAACTCCTCAACCCAGTGCTTGTCTGATTCTTTCAAAGATCGCACTAGTCTAGGCTTGATGCTGCTCATAATAAGACCATTGGCTCTTTCGACTTGACCGTTTGTTTGAGGGTGATAGACGGGGGCGTAATCGAGCTCAATGCCTAGATTAGCACACCATGTTTTTGAAGGAAATATGCCCTAGAGGCAATAACAAATTTGTTATTTATATTTACTTATATCATGATAAATGTTTATTATTCATGCTAGAATTGTATTAACCGGAAACTTAGTACATGTGTGAATACATAGACAAACAGAGTGTCACTAGTTTGCCTCTACTTGACTAGCTCATTGAATCAACGATGGTTATGTTTCCTAACCATAGACATGAGTTGTCATTTGATTAACGGGATCACATCATTAGAGAATGATGTGATTGACTTGACCCATCCGTTAGCTTAGCACGATGATCATTTAGTTTTTTGCTATTGCTTTCTCCATAACTATACATGTTCCTATGACTATGAGATCATGCAACTCCCGAATACCAGAGGAACACTTTGTGTGCTACCAAATGTCACAACGTAACTGGGTGATTATAAAGATGCTCTACAGGTGTCTCCGATGGTGTTTGTTGAGTTGGCATGGATCAAGATTAGGATTTGTCACTCCGATTGTCGGAGAGGTATCTCTGGGCCCTCTCGGTAATGTACATCACTACAAACCTTGCAAGCAATGTAGCTAATGAGTTAGTTACGGGATGTAGAATTACAGAACAAGTAAAGAGACTTGCCGGTAACGAGATTGAACTAGGTATTGAGATACCGATGATCGAATCTCGGGAAAGTAACATACCGATGACAAAGGGAACAACGTATGTTGTTATGCGGTTTGACTGATAAAGATCTTCGTAGAATATGTAGGAACCAATATGAGCATCCAGGTTCCGCTATTGGTTATTGACTGGAGATGAGTCTCGGTCATGTCTACATAGTTCTCAAACCCGTAGGATTTGCACGCTTAACGTTCGGTGATGATCATTATTATGAGTTTATGTGTTTTGATGTACCGAAGGTTGTTCGGAGTCCCGGATGAGATCAGGGACATGACGAGGAGTCTCGAAATGATCGAGTCGTAAAGATCGATATGTTGGAAGGCTATATTCGAACATCGAAAAGGTTCCGAGTGATCCGGGTATTTTTCAGCGTACCGAGGGAGTTACGGGAATACAGGAGTACATACGGGCCTTAGTGGGATTTAAGGGAAAAAGAGGAGAAGCCATGAGGGCTGGCCGCGCGCCCCCATGGGCCTAGTCCGAATTGGACTAGGGGAGGGGTTGTGCCCCCTCTTTCCTTCTCCTCCCGCTCTCCTTCCTCCCCCCTCCTAGTAGGACTAGGAAAGGAGGAATCCTACTCCTACTAGGAGGAGGATTCCTCCCCCCTTGGTGCGCCTAGAGAGGCCGGCCGGCCTTCCCTCCCTCCTTTATATACGTGGGGAGGGGGCACCCTAGAACACACAAGTTGATCAGTTGATCTTTTAGCCGTGTGCGGTACCCCCCCTCCACCATAATCCACCTCAGTCATATCGTAGTGGTGCTTAGGCGAAGCCCTACGTTGGTAGCATCATCATCGCCGTCATCACGCCGTCGTGCCGACGGAACTCTCCCTCGAAGCTCTGCTGGATCAGAGTTCGTGGGACGTCACCGAGCTGAACGTGTGCTGAACTTGGAGGTGTCGTACGTTCGGTACTTGGATCGGTCGGATCATGAAGATGTACGACTACATCAACTGCGTTCTCATAATGCTTTCGCTTACGGTCTACGAGGGTACGTGGACGATACTCTCCCCTCTCATTGCTATGCATCACCATGATCTTGCGCGTGCGTAGGAATTTTTTTGAAATTACTACGTTCCCCACAGTAGCATCCGAGCCAGGTTTATGCGTAGATGTTATATGCATGAGTAGAACACAAAGGAGTTGTGGGCGTGGGTATATACATATTGCTTGCCATCACTAGTTGATTCATGATTTAGCGGCATTGTTGGATGAAACGGCCCAGACCGACATTACGCGTACGCTTACGCGAGACTGGTTCTACTGACGTGCTTCGCACACAGGTGGCTAGTGGGTGTCTGTTTCTCCAGCTTTAGTTGAATCAGATTCAATGAACAGGGTTCTTTCTGAAGATCAAAAAGCAATCACTATACCGCGTTGTGGTTTTTGATGCGTAGGTAAGAATGGTTCTCGCTCAGCCCGTAGCAGCCACGTAAAACTTGCAACAACAAAGTAGATGACGTCTAACTTGTTTTTGCAGGGCATGTTGTGATGTGATATGGTCAAGACGTGATGAGATATAAATTGTTGTATGAGGTGATCATGTTTTGTCAAAGTTATCAGCAACTAGCAGGAGCCTTATGGTTGTCTCTTTATTGCATAAGATGCAAGTGCAATGTAATTGCTTTACTTTATCGCTATGCGATAGCAATAGTTGCAAAAGCAATAGCTGGTGAGACGACCATGTGACGACACGTTGATAAAATATCAAGATGATGGAGATCATGGTGTCATGCCGGTAAAGACGGAGATCATGATAGTACTTTGGAGATGGAGATCAAAGGCGCAAGATGATCATGGCCATATCATGTCACATATTTTGATTGCATGTGATGTTTATCCTTTATGCATTTTATTTTGCTTAGTTCGGCGGTAGTATTATAATATGATCTCTCACTAAATTTCAAGGTATAAGTGTTCTCCCTGGGTATGCACCGTTGCGACAGTTCGTCATGCCGAGACACCACGTGATGATCGGGTGTGATAAGCTCTACATTCACATACAACGGGTGCAAGCCAGTTTTGCACACGCATAATACTCGGGTTAAACTTGACGAGCCTAGCATATGCAGATATGGCCTCGGAACACTGGAGACCGAAAGGTCGAGCGTGAATCATGTAGTAGATATGATCAACATAGTGATGTTCACCATTGAAAACTACTCCATCTCACGGGATGATTGGACATGGTTTAGTTGATTTGGATCACGTGATCACTTAGATGATTAGAGGGATGTCTATCTAAGTGGGAGTTCTTAAGTAATATGATTAATTGAACTTTAGTTTATCATGAACTTAGTCCTGATAGTATTTGCATATCTATGTTGTAGATCAATAGCTTGCGATGTAGCTCCCCATTTATTTTTTGATATGTTCCTAGAGAAAAGTAAGTTGAAAGATGATAGTAGCAATGATGCGGACTGGGTCCGTGATCTGAGGATTATCCTCATTGCTATTCATAAGAATTATGTCCTTGATGCACCGCTAGGTGACATACCTATTGCAGGAGCAGATGCACACGTTATGAACGTTTGACAAAGCTCGGTATGATGACTACTTAATAGTTCAGTGCACCATACTTTCCGGCTTAGAACCGGGACTTAAAAAACGTTTTGAGCGCCATGGAACATATAAGATGTTCTAAGAGTTGAAATTGGTATTTCATACTCATGCCCGTGTCGAGAGGTATGAGACCTCTGACAGTACTTTGCCTACAAGGTGAGGAGAATAGCTCAACCAGTGAGCATGTGCTCAGATTATCTGGGTACTACAATTGTTTGAATCAAGTGGGAGTTAATCTTCCAGATAAGATAGTAATTGAAAAAGTTCTCTAGAGAATATCACCAAGTTACTAGAACTTAGTGATGAACTATAATATGCAAGGGATGACGAAAGTAATTCCTAAGCTCTTCGCGATGCTGAAATCGGAGAAGGTACAAATCAAGAAATAGCATCAAATGTTGATGGTTAACAAGACCACTAGTTTCAAGAAAAGGGCAAAGTGAAAGAAAGAGTAACTTCAAAAAAGAAAGGCAAGCAAGTTGCCACTCCCATGAAGAAGCTCAAAGCTAGACCCAATCCTGGAACTGAGTGCTTCTACTACAAAGGAAATGGTCACTTGAAGTGGAACTGCCCTAGATACTTGGCGGATAAGAAGGATGGCAAAGTGAACAAAGCTATATTTGATATACATGTTATTGATGTGTACTTTACTAGTGTTTATAGCAAACCCCTCGGTATTTGATACTAGTTCAGTTGCTAAGAGTAGTAACTTGAAACGGGAGTTACAAAATAAACAAAGACTAGTTGAGGACGACGTGACGATGTGTGTTGGAAATGATTCCAAGGTTGATAAGATCACCATCGCACACTCCCTTTACCTTCGGGATTAGTGTTGAACCTAAAATAAATGTTATTTGGTGTTTGCGTTGAGCATAATATGATTGGATCATGTTTATTGCAATACGGTTATTCATTTAAGTCAAAGAATAATTGTTATTCTGTTTACATGAATAAAACCTTCTGTGGTCATACACCCAAGGTAAATGGTTTATTGAATCTCGATCGTAGTGATACACATATTCATAATATTGAAGCCAAAAGATGCAAAGTTAATAATGATAGTGCAACCCATTTGTGGCACTGCCGTTTAGGTCATATTGGTGTAAAGCGCGTGAAGAAACTACATATTGATGGACTTTTGGAATCACTTGATTATGAATCACTTGATGCTTGTGAACCATGCCTCATGGGCAAGATGACTAAGACTCCGTTCTCCGGAACAATGGAGTGAGCAACTGACTTATTGAAAATAATACATACTGATGTATGCGGTCCAATGAGTGTTAAGGCTCGCGGCGGGTATAGTTATTTTCTGACCTTCACAGATGATTTGAGCAGATATGGGTATATCTACTTGATGAAACATAAGTCTGAAACATTTGAAAAGTTCAAAGAATTTCAGAGTGAAGTGGAAAATCATCGTAACAAGAAAATAAAGTTTCCACGACCTGATCGCGGAGACGAATATTTGAGTTACGAGTTTGTTCTTCAATTAAAACAATGTGGAATAGTTTCACAAACTCATGCCACCTGGAACACCACAGCTTAATAGTGTGTCCGAACGTCGTAATCGCACTTTACTAGATATGGTGTGAACTATGATGTCTCTTACTGATTTACCGCTATCGTTTGAGGTTATGCATTAGAGACAGCTGCATTCACGTTAAATAGGGCACCATCTAAATCCATTGAGATGACACCGTATGAAGTATGGTTTGGCAAGAAACCTAAGTTGTCGTTTCTTAAAGTTTGGGGTTGCAATGCTTATGTGAAAAAGTTTCAACCTGATAAGCACGAACCCAAATTGGAGAAGTGCATCTTCATAGGATACCCAAAAGAAAATGTAGGGTACACCTTCTATCACAGATCCGAAGGCAAGATCTTTGTTGCTAATAATGGATCCTTTCTAGAGAAGGAGTTTCTCTCGAAAGAAGTGAGTGGGAGGAAAGTAGGGCATGAAATCTGAGATGGGATCCTTGTATGAGAACAAAGTATGGACTTTGATTGACTTGCCCGATGATCGGTGAGTCATTGAGAATAAATAGATCTTCAAGAGGAAGACAGACGCTAATAGTAGTGTTACTATCTGCAAAGCTCGAATTGTTGCAAAATGTTTTCGACAAGTTCAAAGTGTTGACTATGATGAGATTCTCTCACTCATATCAATGCTTAAAAGTCTGTCCGAATCATGTTAGCAGTTGCCGCATTTTATGAAATCTGGCAAAATGGATGTCAAAACTGCATTCCTTAGTGGATTTCTTAAAGAAGAGTTGTATATGATGCAACCAGAAGGTTTTGTCGATCCTAAAGGTGCTAACAAAGTGTGAAGGCTCCAGCGATCCATTTATGGACTGGTGCAAGCCTTTCGGAGTTGGAATATATGCTTTGATAAAGTGATCAAAGCATATGGTTTTATACAGATTTGCGGTGAATCCTGTATTTACGAGAAAGTGAGTGGGAGCACTACAACATTTCTGATAAGTATATGTGAATGACATATTCTTTATCAGAAATAATGTAGAATTTTTTGGAAAGCATAAAGGAGTGTCTGAAAGGAGTTTTTCAAAGAAAGACCTTGGTGAAGCTACTTACATATTGAGCCTCAATATCTATAGAGATAGATCAAGACGCTTGATATATTTTTCAATGAGTACATACCTTGACAAGTTTTTGAAGTAGTTCAAAATGGAACAGTCAAAGAAAGAGTTCTTGTCTGTGTTGCAAGGTGTGAAGTTGAGTAAAGACTCAAAACCCGACCACATCAAAAAATAGAAAGAGAATGAAATGTCATTCCCTATGCCTCAGTCATAGATTCTATAAAGTATGCTATGTTGTTTACCAGTCCTATTGTATACCTTAGCATGATTATGGCAAGGGATTACAATAGTGATCTAGGAGTAGATCACTGGACAACGGTCAAAATTATCCTTAGAGGACTAAGGAAATATTTCTCGGTCATGGAGGTGATAAAAGAGTTCGTCGTAAAGAGTTACGTCGATGCAAGCTTTTTACATCGATCTGGATGACTCTAAGTCTCGATCTAGATACATATTGAAAGTGGGAGCAATTAGCTAGACTAGCTCCGTGCAAAGCATTATAGACATAGAAAATTTGCAAAATACATACGTCTTTGAATGTGGCAGACCCGTTGACTAAATTTCTCTCACAAACAAAACATGATCACTCTTTAGGTGTTAATCACATAGTGATGTGAACTGGATTATTGACTCTAGTAAACCCTTTGGGTGTTAGTCACATGGAGATGTGAACTAATCACATAAAGGTGTGAACTATTGGTGTTAGATCACATGACGATGTGAATTAGATTATTGACTCTAGTGCAAGTGGGAGATAGAAGGAAATATGCCCTAGAGGCAATAATAAAGTTGTTATTTATATTTACTTATATCATGATAAATGTTTATTATCCATGCTAGAATTGTATTAACCGGAAACTTAGTACATGTGTGAATACATAGGCAAACAGAGTGTCACTAGTTTGCCTCTACTTGACTAGCTCGTTGAATCAATGATGGTTATGTTTCCTAACCATAGACATGAGTTGTCATTTGATTAACGGGATCACATCATTAGAGAATGATGTGATTGACTTGACCCATCCGTTAGCTTAGCACGATGATCGTTTAGTTTGTTGCTATTGCTTTCTCCATAACTATACATGTTCCTATGACTATGAGATCATGCAACTCCCGAATACCAGAGGGACAGTTTGTGTGCTACCAAACGTCACAACGTAACTGGGTGATTATAAAGATTCTCTATACGTGTCTCCGATGGTGTTTGTTGAGTTGGCATGGATCAAGATTAGGATTTGTCACTCCGATTGTCGGAGAGGTATTTCTGGGCCCTCTCGGTAATGTACATCACTATAAGCCTTGCAAGCAATGTAGCTAATGAGTTAGTTACGGGATGTAGCATTACGGAACGAGTAAAGAGACTTGCCGGTAACGATATTGAACTAGGCATTGAGATACCGATGATCGAATCTCGGGCAAGTAACATACCGATGACAAAGGGAACAACGTATGTTGTTATGCGATTTGACCGATAAAGATCTTCGTAGAATATGTAGGAACCAATATGAGCATCCAGGTTGCGCTATTGGTTATTGACCGGAGATGAGTCTCGGTCATGTATACATAGTTCTCGAACCCGTAGGATCCGCACGCTTAACATTCGCTTAACATTCGGTGACGATCGGTATTATGAGTTTATGTGTTTTGATGTACCGAAGGTTGTTCGGAGTACCGGATAAGATCAGAGACATGATGAGCAGTCTCGAAATGATCGAGCCGTAAAGATCGATATATTGGACGGCTATATTCGGATATCGGAAAGGTTCTGAGTGATTCGGATATTTTTCGGAGTACCAGGGGAGTTACGAGAATACGGGAGTACATATGGGCCTTAGCGGGCTTTAAGGGGAAAAGAGGAGAAGCCACGAGGGCTGGCCGCGCGCCCCCCATGGGCCTAGTCCTAATTGGACTAGGGGAGGGGTTGCGCCCCCTCTTTCCTTCTCCTCCCCCTCTCCTTCCTTCCCCCTCCTAGTAGGACTAGAAAAGGAGGAATCCTACTCCTACTAGGAGGAGGATTCCTCCCCCCTTGGCGTGCCTAGAGAGGTCGGCCGTCCTCCCCTCCCTTCTTTATATACGTGAGGAGGGGGGCACCCTAGAACACACAAGTTGACCAGTTGATCTTTTAGCCGTGTACGGTGCCCCCCTCCACCATAATCCACCACGGTCATATTGTAGCGGTGCTTAGGCGAAGCCCTGCGTCAGTAGCATCATCATCACCGTCATCACGCCGTCGTGCTGATGGAACTCTCCCTCGAAGCTCTACTGGATCGGAGTTCGTGAGACATCACCGAGCTGAACGTGTGCTGAACTCGGAGGTGTCGTACGTTCGGTACTTGGATCGGTCGGATCGTGAAGACGTACGACTACATCAACCGCGTTCTCATAACGCTTTCGCTTACGGTCTATGAGGGTACATGGACGACACTCTCCCCTCTCATTGCTATTCATCACCATGATCTTGCGTGTGTGTGTAGGTTTTTTTGAAATTACTACGTTCCCAACAGTTTTCACCTCATCGGCTGTGAAATTGGAGCCGTTATCGGTGATGATGCTGTGTGGGACACCATAACGGTGCACGACACCAGATATGAAGTCTATCACTGCTCCGGCTTCGGCCATTTTAACTGGTTTGGCCTCTATCTATTTAGTGAACTTATCTACCATGACCAGCAGATATTTTTTCTTATGGCTTCCTCCTTTAAGGGGTCCGACCATATCAAGCCCCTAGACCGCAAAAGGCCAAGTGATGGGGATTGTTTGTAGAGCGGTGGGTGACATATGGCTTTGATTGGCGAAAAGCTGGCATTCGATGCAACGTTGGACAATGTCCTGTGCGTCTGCTCGGGCCGTCGGCCAATAGAAACCTGTACGGAAGGCCTTACTTACAAGGGCCCGAGCCGCGGCGTGGTGACCACCGAGGCCAGCGTGAATTTCAGCCAAGAGCTGTCGTCCCTCTTCTTCGGAGATACATCTTTGAAGTACTCCGGTAGCGCTCTTCTTGTAGAGCTCTCCGTCATGGACCTTGTAGGCCTTCGAACACCGGACAATGTAGCGAGCCTCATTCTGGTCGTCAGGGAGCTCTCGCCTATTAAGGTAGGCCAAGAAGGGTTCGGTCCATGGGGCAATTATTGCCATGATAAGATGGGCCGATGGTGTTACTTTGGTGGCTGAGCACCCGATGATATCGGTATTGTGTTCGGAATTTGGGGGTATAATCAGATCTGGACTGGTGTTGCCGCTCTCCCCTTGCCACACCATGGATGGCTTGAAGAGCCTTTCCACGAATATGTTAGGTGGGATGGGGTCGCGCTTAGCGCCGATACGAGCAAGGACATCCGCTGCGTGATTACTCTCTTGAGCCACATGATGAAACTCGAGCCCCTCAAACCGAGCCGACATTTTGAGAACAGCGTTACAATAGGCCGCCATCTTCGGATCTTTGTCGTCGAAGTCTCCATTTATTTGGGATATTGCGAGGTTTGAATCCCCGCGCACCTCCAGGCGTTGAATGCCCATGGAGACAGCCATCCGAAGACCATGCAATAAGGCCTCGTATTCAGCTGCATTGTTCGAATCTGTGTATAATATTTGGAATATGTACTGGACCGTGTCTCCAGTGGGGGACATTAAGACAACACCCGCTCCTAAGCCCGCCAGCATTTTGGAACCATCGAAATGCATGACCCAATTGGAGTATGTGTCGTACTCTTTAGGGAGTTCGGCCTCTGTCCATTCAGCGACAAAGTCGGCCAGTACTTGGGATTTAATGGCCCCGCGCGGTTTGTATATTATGTCGAATGGAAGGAGCTCAATGGCCCACTTTGCAATCTGGCCCATGGCATCGCGGTTGTTTATTATGTCATTGAGTGGTACTTCGGAAGCCACTGTGATTGAGCACTCTTGAAAGTAGTGTCGTAGCTTTCGGGATGCCATGAAGATCGCGTATGCTATCTTTTGATAATGAGGGTACCGGGATTTGCATGGTGTGAGGACAGTGGATACATAGTATACCGGCTTCTGAAGCGGGAATTTGTGTCCGTCCTCCTCTCGCTTGACGACGAGCACCGCGCTCACCACTTGGTGCGTTGTTGATATGTATAATAGCATGGGTTCGCTGAAGTTCGGTGCGGCCAGGATTGGGTTGCTTGCTAAAAGAACCTTTATTTCTTCCAGTCCGGCCGTTGCCGCATCCGTCCACTTGAAGTGGTCAGTGCATCGGAGAAGGCGATAGAGTGGCAGTGCTTTTTCTCCTAATCTGGAGATAAAACGTCTTAAAGCTGCCACACATCCGGCTAGTTTTTGGACATGTTTAAGGTCTGTTGGCGTAGCCAATTGTGACAAAGCTTGGATTTTGGCTAGGTTTGCTTCAATTCCTCTATTGGAAACGATGAAGCCGAGCAGTTTTCCAGCGGGAACGCCGAAAACACACTTTTCTGGATTGAGCTTGATGTCATATGTACGGAGGTTGTCAAATGTGAGACGCAGATCATTTATCAATGACTCGACGTGCCTAGTTTTGATGACGACGTCATCCACATATGCTTCAACTGTCTTGACGATCTATTTCTCCAGGCATGTTTGTATCATGCGTTGGTAGGTGGCCCCGACATTTTTGAACCCAAAGGGCATAGTGTTGAAGCAGAATGGCCCGTATGGGGTAATGAGTGTCGTTGCGGCTTGGTCGGACTCCTTCATTTTGATTTGATGGTATCCGGAGTATGCATCGAGGAAACACATTGAGTCGTGTCCTACAGTAGCATCGATAATCTGGTCGATGCGAGGGAGGGGAAGGGATCCTTAGGGTAGGCCTTGTTGAGGTCCTTGAAATCGACGCATAGGTGCTAGGATTTATCCTTTTTTGGAACCATCACCAGGTTTGCTAACTAGTCCGGATGTTTAATTTCTCTAATAAATCCAACCTCAATTAACTTGGCTAGCTCCTCCCCCATAGCTTGTCGTTTGGGTTCGGAAAAGCGCCGCAGTGTTTGCTTGACCGGTTTATATCCCTTCAGTATGTTGAGACTGTGTTCGGCCAACCTGCATGGGATTCCTGGCATGTCAGAAGGGTGCTAGGTGTATATGTCCCAGTTCTCGCACAGGAACTCTCGTAGCGCGGCGTCAACCATTGGGTCAAGATGAGCCCCGATGGATGCTGTCTTCTTGGGGTCCGTCGGGTGGACTTGAAATTTGACTATTTCGTCTGCTGGTCTAAAGGAGGTGGATTTGGGTCGCTTGTCCAGGATTGCGTCATCCCTATCCACAGTGGAGTGCAGGGCAGTTAACTCTTCGGCCGCGAGGGCTTCAGAAAGTGCCTTGAGGGCTAGGGATGCGGTTTTGTTTTCGGCGCGGAGTGCTATGTTCGGATCACTGCTAAGAGTGATGATTCTGTTGGGCCCAGGCATCTTAAGCTTCATGTACCCGTAATGAGGTATAGCTTGGAAGCATGTAAATGCATCTCGCCCTAATAGGGCGTGATATCCGCTATTAAAAGGGGCCACTTGGAAGGTTATCTCCTTGGACCGATAATTCTCCGGCGTGCCAAATACCACGTCAAGTGTGATTTTTCCTGCACACCGCGCCTCCCGACTGGGAATAATTCCTCGGAAGGTCGTGCTTCTTTGCTCAATGCGGCTCCTGTCTATTTCCATTTTGTTGAGTGTATCATCATAGATGAGGTTTAGTCTGCTGCCGCCATCCATGAGCACTTTGGTGAGCCGAAAACCGTCCACAATTGGATTGAGGACCAAGGCGGCCAGTTCCCGGACTATCCAGAATCTTGGTTCATCACTGCTATTGAAAGTTATGGCCGTGTCGTTCCAAGGGTTTGTCACGATGACTTGGCAGACTTCGGTGAGGTTGCGGAGGGCCCTTTTGCGCTGATTGTTTGAAGCGAAAGTCTCGAAGACCATCAATACGCTGAGGTCGTCATCTTCCGAGGGGTGTTGCTCTAGGATATTTTTGGTGAGGATATCCTCGTTGCTCTTGGCCACTTGCCGGAGTATCCAACATGCTCTAAGGCTGTGGGTTGGTATGGTATCTGGTGTTGTGTGTATTTTGCATGGCCTATCGAGCCATCCCTCCAGAACGGTTTTGCGCCCCGTAATGGGCTTAGATTTCTTTACTATTGGTTCGGGTGCCCGCAAGGATGCATCCTTTTTGCCCGGACGAAGGGTTGAGTAGAAACCAGTGGTTTCTAGTGAGTTGTCTAAGTTTTCCAGGCGCTTTCCATTACGCGGTACTTTTGTACAATAATTGCCAAGTCAGCAAAATGTAATATGCGACGGCGGTTGATGGCGTTGAGGATTCCTAAGTCCGTGCAATTATTGCAGAATGTTGAGATCACGTCCTCGTCGCGGCAACCTTTAATCTTGTATTTGACAAGGAGGAATCTAGCTCAAAAGTGATGGACTGTTTCCTGAGACTGCTGCTATATGTACATGAGATCGCGTACGTCTGGGTGCATGGGTGGCTTTAAATCCAAACCCCGACCCAATTTGGGATCCAGAGTTTTAGAAACCTCCGAGCTTAATGGTTCGGGCTCTGGGATATCAACTGATTTTTCCGGCCCATCATCCGATTCTAGGTTCGGAGGACATGACGCGTCGTTCCGTGGACAGGTATCCGGCTCTTCGAGCTCGAAAATCCGAACATAGTTCGTCCTTAATATAGGGGAAGAGTTGTTGTCTTGCTCCTCTACTACCGCTATCTATTGGGTGATCGGCGAAGATTTGATTTCTCTCTGATCGGGTTTAAGCCCAATCCGATCGTAGTCTGTAGCGACCCCCAAGGCGGCGATGCGATCTAGGAGTTCATTTAAATACAAAAACTCCATCGGATCCATCCGCTTGGAGTATTCGGAGTCAACACGGAGGTGATTTTCGATGACTCGAGAAGTCATCGTCGACTCGACGGCCGTACGGGCGGTCATGGTGAAGCCGCCCAGCCGGAGGGTTTGGCCTGAGGCCAGGGCTCCTCCGGAGGTGATGCTGTCCTTGATAACAAGGCGAGCCATCAATCCTGTCTTTGATGTCACAGTGGAACTCTCAATAAAAGCACCAATGTCGGTGTGAAAACCGGTGGATCTCGGGTAGGGGGTCCCGAACTGTGCGTCTGAGGTCGATGGTAATAGGAGACAGGGCACACGGTGTTTACCCAGGTTTGGGCCCTCTCTATGGAGGTAATACCCTACTTCCTGCTTGATTGATCTTGATGAATACGAGTATTACAAGAGTTGATGTACCACGAGATCGTAATGGCTAAAACCCTAGAAGTCTAGCCTATATGATTATGATTGTCCCTATGGACTAAACCCTCCAGTTTATATAGACACGGGAGGGACTAGGGTTGTACAAAGTCGGTTACAGAGAAAAGGAATCTTCATATCCGAGCGCCAAGCTTGCCTCCCACGCCAAGGGAAGTCTCATCCGGACATGGGTGAGAGTCTTTGGTCTTGTATCTTCACAGCCCATCAGTCCGGCCCATGTCAAACAAGCCGGACGCCTGAGGACCCCTTAGTCCAGGACTCCCTCGGTCTCCTCCTTCTTGATCCAGCAAGGGGGAAGGAGAAGTTGAGGGAGAGCTCCGGCAGCACGACGGCATGGTGGTGGAGCTTGCAGTTCTCCAGCAGGGCTTCACAAAGCACTATGGAGGAGGAGGATGCTACCTCTTGAGCACTGCGTTGGTTTACCATTGAAGAGGAAAGGGTGATGCAACAAAGTAGCGTAAGTGTGTCCCTCAGTTTTTGAGAATCAAGATATCAATCCAGTAGAAGGCCACACGCAAGTCCCTCGTACCTATACAAACAAATAAGAACCTCGCAACCAACGCGATAAAGGGGTTGTGAATCCCTTTACGGTCACTTACGAGAGTGAGATCTGATAGAGATGATAAGATAATATTGTTGGTATTTTTGTTGGGGAACGTTGCAGAAAATTAAAATTTTTCCTACGGTTTCACCAAGATCCATCTATGAGTTCATCTAAGCAACGAGTCAAGGGAGAGAGTTAGCATCTACATACCACTTGTAGATCGCGTGTGGAAGCTTGCAAGGTGATGATGTAGTCGTACTCGATGTGATTCGAATCACCGATGACCAAGTGCTGAACGGACAGCACCTCCACGTTCAACACACGTACGGGACGGGAGACGTCTCCTCCTTCTTGATCCAGCAAGGGGGAAGGAGAGGTTGAGGAAGACAGCTCCACCGGCAGCACGACGGCGTGGTGATGGTGGAGAGGCAGTACTCCGACAGGGCTTCGCCAAGCACACAACGGAGGAGGAGAGGTGTTGGGGAGGGGAGGGCTGCGCCTTGGAGGGTGGTTCGGCTGCCCTCCCCTCACCTCTCTATTTATAGGGGGAAGGGAGAAGGGGGCCGGCCCCCTAGAACCCATCTAGGGGGGGTGCGGCGGCCTAGGGGAGAGGGGAGAGGGTGGCTTGCCCCCCAAGCCAAGGGGGGGCGCCCCCTCTAGGGTTCCCCCTCAACCCTAGGCGCATGGGCCCAAGGGAGGGGGGTGCGGCCAGCCCACCAGGGGCTGGCTCCCTGCCCCACGCAGCCCATGTGGCCCCCCGGGAGGGGTGGCCCCTCCCGGTGGACCCCCGGAACCCTTCCGGTGGCCCCGGTACAATACCGGTATGACCCCGAAACTTCCCGGTGTCCGTTTGACAACTTCCCATATATAAATCTTTACCTCCGGACCATTCCGGATCTCCTCGTGACGTCCAGGATCCCATCCGGGACTCCGAACAACATTCGGTAGTCACATACCAGTCTTCCTAATAACCCTAGCATCACCGAACCTTAAGTGTGTAGACCCTACGGGTTCGGGAGACATGCAGACATGACCGAGACGCTCTCAGTCAATAACCAACAGCGGGATCTGGATACCCATGATGGCTCCCACATGCTCCTCGATGTTGTCATCGGATGAACCACTATGTCGAGGATTCGATCAAACCCTATATGCAATTCCCTTTGTCAATCGGTACGTTACTTGCCCGAGACTCGATCGTCGGTATCCCAATACCTTGTTCAGTCTCGTTACCGGCAAGTCACTTTACTCATACCGTAATGCATGATCCCGTGTCCAACACCTTGGTCACATTGAGCTCATAATGATGATGCATTACCGAGTGGGCCCAGAGATACCTCTCCGTCATACGGAGTGACAAATCCCAGTCTCGATCCGTGTCAACCCAACAGCTACTTTCGGAGATACCTGTAATGCACCTTTATAGTCACCCAGTTACATTGTGACGTTTGATACACCCAAGGCACTCTTACGGTATCCGGGAGTTACACGATCTCATGGTCTAAGGAAGAGATACTTGACATTGGCAAAGCTCTAGCAAAACGAACTACACGATCTTTTATGCTATGCTTAGGATTGGGTCTTGTCCATCACATCATTCTCCTAATGATGTGATCCCGTTATCAACGACATCCAATGTCCATAGTCAGGAAACCATGACTATCTGTTGATCACAACGAGCTGGTCAACTAGAGGCTCACCAGGGACATATTGTGGTCTAAGTATTCACACGTGTATTACGATTTCCGGATAATACAGTTATAGCATGAATAAAAGACATTTATCATGAACATTGAAATATAATAATACTTTTATTATTGCCTCTAGGGCATATTTCCAACAGTCTCCCACTTGCACTAGAGTCACCAATCTAGTTACATTGTGATGAATCGAACACCCATAGAGTTCTGGTGTTGATCATGTTTTGCACGCGAGAGAGGTTTAGTCAGTGGATCTGCGACATTCAGATCCGTGTGCACTTTGCAAATCTCTATGTCTCCATCTTGAACATTTTCACGGATGGAGTTGAAACGACGCTTGATGTGCCTGGTCTTCTTGTGAAACCTGGGCTCCTTGGCGAGGGCAATAGCTCCAGTGTTGTCACAGAAGAGTTTGATCGGCCCCGACGCATTGGGTATGACTCCTAGGTCGGTGATGAACTCCTTCACCCAAATCGCTTCATGCGCTGCCTCCGAGGCTGCCATGTACTCCGCTTCACACGTAGATCCCGCCACGACGCTCTGCTTGCAACTGCACCAGCTTACTGCTCCACCATTCAACATATACACGTATCCGGTTTGTGACTTAGAGTCATCCAGATCTGAGTCGAAGCTAGCGTCGACGTAACCCTTTACGACGAGCTCGTCGTCTCTTCCATAAACGAGAAACATGTCCTTCGTCCTTTTCAGGTACTTTAGGATATTCTTGACCGCTGTCCAATGTTCCTTGCCGGGATTACTTTGGTATCTTGCTACCAAACTTACGGCAAGGTTTACATCGGGTCTGGTACACAGCATGGCATACATAATAGATCCTATGGCTGAAGCATAGGGGATGACACTCATCTCTTCTTTATCTTTTGCCGTGGTCGGTGACTGAGCCGAGCTCAATCTCACACCTTGTAACATAGGCAAGAACCCCTTCTTGGACTGATCCATTTTGAACCTCTTCAAAATCTTATCAAGGTATGTGCTTTGTGAAAGACCTATGAGGCGTCTCGATCTATCTCTATAGATCTTGATGCCTAATATATAAGCAACTTCTCCAAGGTCCTTCATTGAAAAACACTTATTCAAGTAGGCCTTAATGTTGTCCAGAAATTCTATATTATTTCCCATCAAGAGTATGTCATCTACATATAATATGAGAAATGCTACAGAGCTCCCACTCACTTTCTTGTAAACGCAGGCTTCTCCATAAGTCTGCATAAACCCAAACGCTTTGATCATCTCATCAAAGCGAATGTTCCAACTCCGAGATGCTTGCACCAGTCCATAAATGGATCGCTGGAGCTTGCATACTTTGTTAGCATTCCGAGGATCGACAAAACCTTCCGGCTGCATCATATACAGTTCTTCCTTAAGATGTCCGTTAAGGAATGCCGTTTTGACGTCCATTTGCCATATCTCATAATCATAGTATGCGGCAATTGCTAACATGATTCGGACGGACTTCAGCTTCGCTACAGGAGAGAAAGTCTCGTCGTAGTCAATCCCTTGAACTTGTCGATAACCCTTAGCGACAAGTCGAGCCTTATAGATGGTAACATTACCATCCGCGTCCGTCTTCTTCTTAAAGATCCACTTGTTTTCTATCGCTCGCCGATCATCGGGCAAGTCTGTCAAAGTCCATACTTTGTTTTCATACATGGATTCTATCTCGGATTTCATGGCTTCAAGCCATTTGTTGGAATCCGGGCCCGCCATCGCTTCTTCATAGTTCGAAGGTTCATTGTTGTCTAACAACATGATTTCCAGGACAGGGTTGCCGTACCACTCTGGTGCGGAACGTGTCCTTGTGGACCTACGAAGTTCAGCAGTAACTTGATCCGAAGTACCTTGATCATCATCATTGTTTTCCTCTTCAGTTGGTGTGGGCATCACAGGAACGGTTTCCTGCGCTGCGCCACTTTCCCGCTCAAGAGGTAGTACTTCATCGAGTTCTACTTTCCTCCCACTTACTTCTTTCGAGAGAAACTCTTTTTCCAGAAAGCATCCGTTCTTGGCAACAAAGATCTTGCCTTCGGATCTTAAGTAGAAGGTATACCCTACAGTTTCCTTAGGGTATCCTATGAATACGCATTTTTCCGACTTGGGTTCGAGCTTTTCAGGTTGAAGTTTCTTGACATAAGCATCGCATCCCCAAACTTTTAGAAACGACAGCTTAGTTTTCTTTCCAAACCATAATTCATACGGTGTCGTCTCAACGGATTTAGACGGTGCCCTATTTAAAGTGAATGTAGCTGTCTCTAGAGCGTATCCCCAAAATGATAGCGGTAAATCGGTAAGAGACATCATAGACCGCACCATATCCAATAGGGTGCGATTACGACGTTCGGACACACCGTTTCGCTGAGGTGTTCCAGGCGGCGTGAGTTGTGAAACGATTCCACATTTCCTTAAGTGTGTACCAAATTCGTGACTTAAGTATTCTCCTCCATGATCTGATCGTAAGAATTTTATCTTTCGGTCACGTTGATTCTCTACCTCATTCTGAAATTCCTTGAACTTTTCAAAGGTCTCAGACTTGTGTTTCATTAAGTAGACATACCCATATCTACTCAAGTCATCAGTGAGAGTGAGAACATAACGATATCCTCCGCGAGCCTCAACGCTCATTGGACCGCACACATCGGTATGTATGATTTCCAACAAGTTGGTTGCTCGCTCCATTGTTCCGGAGAACGGAGTCTTGGTCATTTTGCCCAAAAGGCATGGTTCGCACGTGTCAAACGATTCATAATCAAGAGACTCCAAAAGTCCATCGGCATGGAGCTTCTTCATGCGCTTGACACCAATGTGACCAAGGCGGCAGTGCCACAAGTATGTGGGACTATCGTTATCAACTTTAAATCTTTTGGCATCTACACTATGAACATGTGTAATATTACGCTCGAGATTCATTAAGAATAAACCATTGACCATCGGAGCATGACCATAAAACATATCTCTCATATAAATCGAACAACCATTATTCTCAGACTTAAATGAGTAGCCATCTCGTATTAAACGAGATCCAGATACAATGTTCATGCTCAAACTTGGCACTAAATAACAATTATTAAGGTTCAAAACTAATCCCGTAGGTAAATGTAGAGGCAGCGTGCCGACGGCGATCACATCGACTCTGGAACCATTCCCGACGCGCATCGTCACCTCGTCCTTCGCCAGTCTCCGTTTATTCCGCAGCTCCTGCTGTGAGTTACAAATATGAGCAACGGCACCGGTATCAAATACCCAGGAGTTACTACGAGTACTGGTAAGGTACACATCAATCACATGTATATCAAATATACCTTTGGTGTTGCCGGCCTTCTTATCCGCTAAGTATTTGGGGCAGTTCCGCTTCCAGTGACCCTTCCCCTTGCAATAAAAGCACTCAGTCTCAGGCTTAGGTCCATTCTTTGACTTCTTCCCGGTAACTGGCTTACCAGGCGCGGCAACATCTTTGCCGTCCTTCTTGAAGTTCTTCTTACCCTTGCCCTTCTTGAACTTAGTGGTCTTATTGACCATCAACACTTGATGTTCTTTCTTGATTTCAGCCTCTGCTGACTTCAGCATCGAGAACACTTCAGGAATGGTCTTTTCCATCCCCTGCATGTTGTAGTTCATCACAAAGCTCTTGTAGCTTGGTGGGAGCGACTGGAGGATTCTGTCAATGACCGCCTCATCTGGGAGGTTAATGTTCAGCTGGGTCATACGGTTGTGCAACCCAGACATCTTCAGGATGTGCTCACTGACAGAACTGTTTTCCTCCATCTTACAACTGTAGAACTTGTCGGAGACATCATATCTCTCGACCCGGGCATGAGCTTGAAAAACTAGTTTCAGCTCTTCGAACATCTCATATGCTCCGTGGTGCTCAAAACGCTTTTGGAGCCCCGGTTCTAAGCTGTAAAGCATGCCGCACTGAACGAGGGAGTAATCATCAGCACGAGACTGCCAAGCATTCATAATGTCTTGGTTCTCTGGGACGGGAGCGTCACCTAGCGGTCCTTCTAGGACATATTGTTTCCTGGCAGCTATGAGGATGATCCTCAGGTTCCGGACCCAGTCCGTATAGTTGCTGCCATCATCTTTCAGCTTGGTTTTCTCTAGGAACGCGTTGAAGTTCATGTTGACATTAGCGTTGGCCATTGATCTACAAGACATATTTGCAAAGGTTTTAGACTAAGTTCATGATAATAAAGTTCTAATCAAATTATGAACTCCCACTTAGATTAGACATCCCTCTAGTCATCTAAGTGTTACACGATCCGAGTCGACTAGCCCGTGTCCGATCATCACGTGAGACGGACTAGTCATCGTCGGTGAACATTCTCATGTTGATCGTATCTTCCATACGATTCGTGTTCGACCTTTCGGTCTCCGTGTTCCGAGGCCATGTCTGCACATGCTAGGCTCGTCAAGTTAACCCTAAGTGTTTTCGCTGTGTAAAACTGTCTTACACCCGTTGTATGTGAACGTAAGAATCCATCACACCCGATCATCACGTGGTGCTTAGAAGCGACGAACTGTAGCAACGGTGCACAGTTAGGGGAGAACACTTCTTGAAATTTTTGTAAGGGATCATCTTATTTACTACCGTCGTCCTAAGTAAACAAGATGCATAAACATAATAAACATCACATGCAATTATATAGTTGTGACATGATATGGCCAATATCATATAGCTCCATTGATCTTCATCTTCGGGGCTCCATGATCATCTTGTCACCGGCTTGACACCATGATCTCCATCATCGTGTCTTCATGAAGTTGTCACGCCAACGACTACTTCTACTTCTATGACTAACGTTTAGCAATAAAGTAAAGTAGTTTACATGACGTTATTCAATGACACGCAGGTCATACAAAAAATAAAGACAACTCCTATGGCTCCTGCCGGTTGTCATACTCATCGACATGCAAGTCGTGAATCCTATTACAAAGAACATGATCTCATACATCACAATTCATCATTCATCACAACTTCTGGCCATATCACATCACATGATCAATCGCTGCAAAAACAAGTTAGACGTCCTCTAATTGTTGTTGCATCTTTTACGTGGCTGCAATTGGGTTCTAGCAAGAACGTTTTCTTACCTACGAATCACCACAACGTGATTTTGTCAACTTCTATTTACCCTTCATAAGGGCCCTGTTCATCGATTCCGCTCCAACTAAAGTGGGAGAGACAGACACCCGCCAGCCACCTTATGCAACTAGTGCATGTCAGTCGGTGGAACCGGTCTCACGTAAGCGTACGTGTAAGGTTGGTCCGGGCCGCTTCATCCCACAATACCGTTGAGCAAGAAAAGACTAGTAGAGGCAAGTAAGATGACAAAATCCACGCCCACAACAAAATTGTGTTCTACTCGTGCAAAGAGAACTACGCATAGACCTAGCTCATGATGCCACTGTTGGGGAACGTTGCAGAAAATTAAAATTTTTCCTACGGTTTCACCAAGATCCATCTATGAGTTCATCTAAGCAACGAGTCAAGGGAGAGAGTTGCATCTACATACCACTTGTAGATCGCGTGCGGAAGCTTGCAAGGTGATGATGTAGTCGTACTCGACGTGATTCGAATCACCGATGACCAAGTGCTGAACGGACAGCACCTCCGCGTTCAACACACGTACGGGACGGGAGACGTCTCCTCCTTCTTGATCCAGCAAGGGGGAAGGAGAGGTTGAGGAAGACAGCTCCACCGGCAGCACGACGGCGTGGTGATGGTGGAGAGGCAGTACTCCGACAGGGCTTCGCCAAGCACACAACGGAGGAGGAGAGGTGTTGGGGAGGGGAGGGCTGCGCCTTGGAGGGTGGTTCGGCTGCCCTCCCCTCACCCCTCTATTTATAGGGGGAAGGGAGAAGGGGGCCGGCCCCCTAGAACCCATCTAGGGGGGGGTGCGGCGGCCTAGGGGAGAGGGGAGAGGGTGGCTTGCCCCCCAAGCCAAGGGGGGCGCCCCCTCTAGGGTTCCCCCTCAACCCTAGGCGCATGGGCCCAAGGGAGGGGGGTGCGGCCAGCCCACCAGGGGCTGGCTCCCTGCCCCACGCAGCCCATGTGGCCCCCCGGGAGGGGTGGCCCCTCCCGGTGGACCCCCGGAACCCTTCCGGTGGCCCCGGTACAATACCGGTATGACCCCGAAACTTCCCGGTGTCCGTTTGACAACTTCCCATATATAAATCTTTACCTCCGGACCATTCCGGATCTCCTCGTGACGTCCAGGATCCCATCCGGGACTCCGAACAACATTCGGTAGTCACATACTAGTCTTCCTAATAACCCTAGCGTCACCGAACCTTAAGTGTGTAGACCCTACGGGTTCGGGAGACATGCAGACATGACCGAGACGCTCTCAGTCAATAACCAACAGCGGGATCTGGATACCCATGATGGCTCCCACATGCTCCTCGATGTTGTCATCGGATGAACCACTATGTCGAGGATTCGATCAAACCCTGTATGCAATTCCCTTTGTCAATCGGTACGTTACTTGCCCGAGACTCGATCGTCGGTATCCCAATACCTTGTTCAGTCTCGTTACCGGCAAGTCACTTTACTCGTACCGTAATGCATGATCCCGTGTCCAACACCTTGGTCACATTGAGCTCATAATGATGATGCATTACCGAGTGGGCCCAGAGATACCTCTCCGTCATACGGAGTGACAAATCCCAGTCTCGATCCGTGTCAACCCAACAGCTACTTTCGGAGATACCTATAATGCACCTTTATGGTCACCCAGTTACGTTGTGATGTTTGATACACCCAAGGCACTCTTACGGTATCCGGGAGTTACACGATCTCATGGTCTAAGGAAGAGATACTTGACATTGGCAAAGCTCTAGCAAAACGAACTACACGATCTTTTATGCTATGCTTAGGATTGGGTCTTGTCCATCACATCATTCTCCTAATGATGTGATCCCGTTATCAACGACATCCAATGTCCATAGTCAGGAAACCATGACTATCTGTTGATCACAACGAGCTGGTCAACTAGAGGCTCACCAGGGACATATTGTGGTCTAAGTATTTACACGTGTATTACGATTTCCAGATAATACAGTTATAGCATGAATAAAAGACATTTATGATGAACATTGAAATATAATAATACTTTTATTATTGCCTCTAGGGCATATTTCCAACAATTTTTATGATAAAGATGAAAAGTAAAGATTTCAAAATAAAAGGTAATAGAAATAGCTTGTTGACGACAGATTAATATAATGGACAATAGACCCGAGGGCCATAGGTTTCACTAGTGGCTTCTCTCAAGATAGCATAAGTATTATGGTGGGTGAACAAATTACTGTTGAGCAATTGATAGAAAAGCGAATAATTATGAGAATATCTAGGCATGATCATGTATATAGGCATCACGTCTGTGACAAGTAGACCGACTCCTGCCTGCATCTACTACTATTACTCCACACATCGACTGCTATCCAGCATGCATCTAGAGTATTAAGTTCATAAGAATAGAGTAACGCATTAGGTAAGATGACATGATGTAGAGGGATAAACTCAAGCAATATGATATAAACCCCATCTTTTTATCCTCGATGGCAACAATACAATACATGTCATTTCCCTTTCTATCACTGGGATCGAGCACCGCAAGATTGAACCCAAACCTAAGCACTTCTTCCATTGCAAGAAAGATCAATCTAGTAAGCCAAACCAAACTGATAATTCGAAGAGACTTGCAAAGACAACCAATCATACATAAAAGATTTCAGAGAAGAATCAAATATACTTCATTGATAGACTTGATCATAAACCCACAATTCATCGGATCTCGAAAAACACATCGCAAAAGGAGTTACATCAAATAGATATCCAAGAAGATCAAGGAGAACTTTGTATTGAGATCCAAAGAGAGAGAAGAAGTCATCTAGCTAATAACTATGGACCCGAAGGTCTGAAGTAAACTACTCACACATCATCGGAGGGGCCATGGAGTTGATGTAGAGGCCCTCCGCGATCGATGCCCCCTTCGGCGGACCTCCGGAAAAGGCCCCAAGATGGGATCTCTTGGGTATAGAAGGTTGCGGCGGTGGAAATAGGGTTTCGTGGTGCTCCTGGTTGTTTTCAGGGTATATGAGTATATATAGGAGGAAGAAGTAGGTCGGTTGAGCCACGAGGGGGGAGGGCGCGCCCAGGGGGTAGGCGTGCCCCCCTGCCTCGTGGACTCCTCGTTTTTTTCTTGACGTCCACTCCAAGTCCTCTGGATCACGTTTGTTCCAAAAATCATGTTCCTGAAGGTGTCATTCCGTTTGGACTCCGTTTGATATTCCTTTTCTGCGAAACACTGAAATAGGCAAAAAACAACAATTTGCACTGGGCCTTGGGTTAATAGGTTAGTCCCAAAAATAATATAAAAGTGTAAATCAAATCCCATTAAATATCCAAAACAGAATATATAATACTCCCTTCGTCCCAAAATAAATGACTCAACTTTGTACTAACTTTGTACTAAAGTTAGTACAAAGTTGAGTCACTTATTTTGGGACGGAGGGAGTAGCATGGAACAATCAAAAATTATAGATACATTGGAGACGTATCAAGCATCCCCAAGATTAATTCCCGCTCGTCCTCGAGTAGGTAAATGATAAAAACAGAATTTTTGATGTGGAATGCTTTCTAGCATATCCTTCAATGTAATTTTCTCTATTGTGGCATGAATGTTCAGATCAGAAAGATTCAAGATAAAAGTTTAATGTTGACATAAAAATAATAATACTCCAAGTATGCTAACCAAGTAATTATGTCTTATCAAAATAACATAGCCAAAGAAAGCTTATCCCTACAAAATCATATAGTTTGGCCATGCTTCATTTTCGTCACACAAAATGCTCTCATCATGCACAACCCCGATGACAAGCCAAGCAATTGTTTCATACTTAGCCTTTTCAAACTCTTTCAACTTTTACGCAATATATGAGCGCGAGCCATGGACATAGCACTATGGGTGGAATAGAATATAATGATTGAGGTTGTGTGAGAAGACAAAAATGGAGATAGTCTCACATTGACGCGGCTAATCAATGGGCTATGGAGATGCCCACCGATTGATGTCAATGCAAGGAGTAGGGATTGCCATGCAACGGATGCACTAGAGCTATAAATATATGAAAGATCATCAAAGAAACTAAGTAGGTGTGCATCCAACTTGCTTGCTCACGAAGACCTAGGGCATTTGAGGAAGCCCATCATTGGAATATACAAGCCAAGTTCTATAATGAAAAATTCCCACTAGTATATGAAAGTGACAAAATAAGAGACTCTCTATCATGAAGATCATGGTGCTACCTTGAAGCACAAGTGTGGAGAAAGTATAGTAACATTGTGCCTTCTCTCTTTTTTTATTTGGGTCTTCTTTTCTCTTTTTTATGGCCTGTTTTTTTCGTCCGGAGTCTCATCCCGACTTGTGGGGGAATCATAGTCTCCATCATCCTTTCCTCACATGGGACAATGCTCTAATGATGATCATCACACTTTTGTTTATTTACAACTCAAGAATTACAACTCGATACTTAGAACAAAATATGACTATGTGAATGCCTCCGGCGGTGTACCGGGATTGCGATGAATCAAGAGCGACATGTATGAAAAATTAAGCATGGTGGCCTCGCCACAAATACGATATCAACTACATGATCAGGCAAAGCAGTATGACAACGATGATGCGTGTCATAATAAATGGAACGGTGGAATGTTGCATGGCAATATATCTCGGAATGGCTATAAAAATGCCATAATAGGTAGGTATGGTGGCTGTTTTGAGGAAGATATAAGGAGGCTTATGTGTGATAGAGCGTATCATATCACGGGGTTTGGACGCACCGGCGAAGTTTACACCAACTCTCAAGGTGAGAAAGGGCAATGCACGGTACCGAAGAGGCTAGCAATGATGGAAGGGTGAGAGTGCGTATAATCCATGGACTCAAAATTAGTCATAAAGAACTCACATACTTATTGCAAAAATCTACAAGTCGTCAAAACCAAGCACTACGTGCATGCTCCTAGGGGGATGGATTGGTAGGAAAAGACCATCGCTCGTCCCCGACCGCCACTCATAAGGAAAGAAATCAAGGAACACCTCATGCTTCAAATTTGTCACATAACGTTTACCATACGTGCATGCTACGGGACTTGCAAACTTCAACACAAGTATTTCTCAATTTCACAATTACTCAACTAGCACACCTCTAGTATTACCACCTTCATATCTCAAAACAACTATCAAGCATCCAACTTCTCTTAGTATTTAAAATCTATAACCAAAGCAAATTACCATGCTGTTCTAAAGGGCTCTCAAAATAATATAAGTGAAGCATGAGAGATCAATTATTTCTATAAAATAGAACCACCGCCGTGCTCTAAAGGATATAAGCGAAGCACTAGAGCAAAATTATCCAACTTAAAAGATATAAGTGAAGCACATAGAGTATTCTAATAAATTCCAATTCATGTGTGTCTCTCCAAAAAGGTGTGTACAGCAAGTATGATTGTGGTAAACTAAAAAACAAAGACTCAAATCATACAAGTCGCTCCAAGCAAAACACATATCATGTGGTGAATAAAAATATAGCTCCAAGTAAAGTTATCGATAGACGAAGACGAAAGAGGGGATGCCTTCCGGGGCATCCCCAAGCTTAGGCTTTTGGTTGTCCTTGGATTTTACCTTCGGGTGCTTTGAGCATCCCCAAGCTTAGGCTCTTGCCTCTCCTTGTTCCATAATCCATCAAATCTTTACCCAAAACTTGAAAACTTCACAACACAAAACTTAAAAGAAAATCTTGTGAGTTCTGTTAGTAAAAGAAAACAAACCACCACTTCAAGGTACTGTAATGAACTCATTCTTTATTTATAATGGTGTTAAACCTACTGTATTCCAACTTTTCTATGGTTCATAAACTCTATTACTAGCCATAGATTCATCAAAATAAGCAAACAACAAACGAAAAACAGAATCTGTCAAAAACAGAACAGTCTGTAGTAATCTGTAGGTTTCGAATACTTCTGGAACCCCAAAAATTCTAAAATAAATTTCTGGACGTGAGGAATTTATCTATTAATCATCTTCAAAAAGAATTAACTAAATATCACTCTCCAGTAAAAAAATGACAGCAAATCTCGTGAGCGCTAAAGTTTATGTTTTTTACAGCAAGAGCGCAAAGACTTTCCCCAAGTCTTCCCAAAGGTTCTACTTGGCACAAACACTAATTAAAAGCATAAAACCACATCTAAATAGAGGCTAGATGAATTATTCATTACTAAACATAATCAAAAAGCAAGAAACAAAAATAAAATTGGGCTGCCTCCCAACAAGCGCTATCGTTTAAGGCCCCTAGCTAGGCATAAAAGCAAGGATAGATCTAGGTATTGCCATCTTTGGTAGGCAATTCCTCAATTGAACACTTATAACCCTTAGGAGTTTCCTTATTTCTATTATTGATTAAACTCTTAGGCAAGAAATCAAGAAAATCATTTGTAGCAAAAGGTTCGATATGATAGCGAGAAAGTTGGGGTGAACACTTATGGATTTGAGATCCGCATTTTCCTTCCTAGAAGTTTCACCCTTATTCTTAGGAACGTACATTAGTTTAGCAACTTTGGTAGGAGGATTTGAAGTATTCTTTATGGCGGAAAAAGCGGACCCTAAGTTGGTAATAATACCCTCAAGTTTACCAATTCTTTCGGAATCTTGGTCTATTCTTTCATTCACTACGGGTTCTTTTTCTTTAAAACTTTTCAGAATGACTCCTACCTTAGATCCATATTGGGTAATTTGGTTGTGGATATTTTTATCCAAATTCTCAATCAATTCAACAGTGGCAACTTTATTTTCAATAATATCGAGCCTTTGCATAACATGTTCCAAAGTTAACATAGTTCCATTAACCAAGAGAGGTGGCGTGCCAAACAAATCTATCATAGCATTATAAGAATAAAAAGTGTGGCTACCCAAGAAATTTCCTCCGATAATGGTATCAAGAATATATCTGTTCCAAGGAATGATGCCTACATAAAAATTGCGAAGAAGAACGGAAGTAGATTGCTTCCTAGTAGATCTATTTTGCGCATTGCAAATTCTGTACCAAGCATCTATTAGATTTTATCCCTCCCTTTGTTTAAAATTAAGGACCTCATTCTCGGGAGACACAGGAGTAGATAAAGGACTAGCCATAACGACGAAGCAAAAGAAAGAAAAGGTGAACGGAAAAAGAGAAGGGGGCGGAAAAAGAGGGTGAATAAAACGGCAAGGGTGAAGTGGGGGAGAGGAAAACGAGAGGCAAATGGCAAATAATGTAATGCGGGGGATAAGAGTTTGTGATGGGTACTTGGTATGTCTTGACTTGTGCGTAGACTCCCCCGCAACGGCACCAGAAATCCCTCTTGCTACCTCTTGAGCACTACGTTGGTTTTCCCTTGAAGAGGAAAGGGTGATGCAGCAAAGTAGCGTAAGTATTTCCCTCAGTTTTTGAGAACCAAGGTATCAATCCAGTAGGAGGCCACACGCAAGTCCCTCTTACCTACACAAACAAATAAGAACCTCGCAACCAATGCGATAAAGGGGTTGTTGATACGTCTCCAACGTATCTATAATTTTTGATTGTTCCATGCTATTATATTATCTGTTTTGGATGTTAATGGGCTTTATTTTACACTTTTATAGTATTTTTGGACTAACCTATTAACCAGAGGCCCAGCCCAAATTGCTATTTTTTTGCCTATTTCAGTGTTCCGTAGAAAAGGAATATCAACGGAGTCCAAACGGAATGAAACCTTCGGGAACGTGATTTTTGGAACAAACGTGATCCAGAGGACTTGGAGTGGACGTCAAGCAATCAACGAGGTGGCCATGAGGCAGGGGGCACGCCCTCCCCCTAGTGGGCCCCTCGTTGCTCTATCGACCTACTTATTCCTCCTGTATATGTTTACATACCCCGCAAACATCCAGGAGCACCACGAAACCCTATTTCCACTGCCGCAACCTTCTGTACCCAAGAGATCCCAACTTGGGGCCTTTTGCGGAGCTCCGCCGGAGGGGCCATTGATCACGGAGGGCCTCTACATCAACTCCATGGCCCCTCCGATGATGTGTGAGTAGTTTACTTCAGACCTTCGGGTCCATAGCTAGTAGCTAGATGGCTTCTTCTCTCTCTTCGGATCTCAATACAAAGGTCTCCTCGATTCTCTTGGAGATCTATTCGATGTAATCTTCTTTTGCGGTGTGTTTGTCAAGATCCGATGAATTGTGGGTTTATGATCAAGTCTATCAATGAACTATATTTGATTCTTCTCTGAAATCTTTTATGTATGATTGGGTTATCTTTGCAAGTCTCTTCGAATTATCAGTTTGGTTTGGCCTACTAGATTGATCTTTCTTGCAATGGGAGAAGTGCTTAGCTTTGGGTTCAATCTTGCGGTGCTTGATCCCAGTGACAGAAAGGGAAACGACACGTATTGTATTGTTGCCATCGATCCCAGTGACAGAAAGCTAAGCAAGATTGAACCCAAAGCTAAGCACTTCTCCCATTGCAAGAAAGATCAATCTAGTAGGCCAAACCAAACTGATAATTCGAAGAGACTTGCAAAGATAACCAATCATACATAAAAGATTTCAGAGAAGAATCAAATATTGTTCATAGATAGACTTGATCATAAACCCACAATTCATCGGATCTCGACAAACACACCGCAAAAAGAGTTACATCAAATAGATCTCCAAGAAGATCGAGGAGAACTTTGTATTGAGATCCAAAGAGAGAGAAGAAGCCATGTAGCTAATAACTATGGACCCAAAGGTCTGAAGTAAACAACTCACACATCATCGGAGGGGCCATGGAGTTGATGTAGAGGCCCTCCGTGATCGATACCCCTCCGGCGCAGCTTCGGAAAAGGCCCCAAGATGGGATCTCTTGGGTATAGAAGGTTGCGGCGGTGGAAATAGGGTTTCATGATGCTCCTGGTTGTTTTCAGGGTATATGAGTATATATAGGAGGAGGAAGTAGGTCAGCTGAGCCATGAGGGGCCCACGAGGGGGAGGACGCGCTCAGGGGGTAGGCGTGCCCCCTGCCTCATGGACTCCTTGTTTGTTTCTTGAAGTCCAGTCCAAGTCCTCTGGAGCACGTTTGTTCCAAAAATCATGTTCCCGAAGGTTTCATTCTGTTTGGACTCTGTTTGATATTCCTTTTCTGCGAAACACTAAAATAGGCAAAAAATAGCAATTTGCACTAGGCCTTGGGTTAATAGGTTAGTCCCAAAAATAATATAAAAGTGTAAAATAAAGCCCATCAAACATGCAAAACAGAATATATAATAGCATGGAACAATCAAAAATTATAGATACGTTGGAGACGTATTAGAGGAGGTGTTGGAGAGGGGGAGGGCTACGTCAGGGAAGGGGGTACAACAGCCCTCCCACCCTCTCTCTATTTATAGGGTGAAGGGAGAGGGGGCCGCTGCATCTAGAGGGGGGCAAGGGGGGAACTTGCCCCCCAAGTCTGGTGGGAGGCGCCCCCACCCCCTAGGGTTTTCAACCCTAGGCGCCTTGGGCCCTTGGGGGTGCACCAGCCCACCTGGGGCTGGTTCCCACCCTTGTTCAGCCCACTTGGCCCACCGGGGCAGGTGTCCCTACCCGGTGGACCCCCGGACACCTTTCGGTGGTCCCGATACAATACCGATAACTCTCAAAATTATTTCGGCGACTGAAACTAGACTTCCCATATATAATTCTTCACCTCTAGACCATTCTGGAACTCCTCGTGATGTCCGGGATCTCATCCAGGACTCCAAACAACTTTCGGTAACCGCATACTATTTCCCATAACAACTCTAGCGTCACCGAACCTTAAGTGTCTAGACCCTACGGGTTCGGGAACCATGCAGACATGACCGAGACATCTCTCCGGCCAATAACCAACAACGGGGTCTGGATACCCATGTTAGCTCCGACATGTTCCACGATGATCTCATCGGATGAACCACGATGTCAAGGATTCAATCGATCCCGTATACAATTCCTTTGTCTATCGGTATGTTACTTGCCCGAGATTCGATCGTCGGTATCTCTATACCTCATTCAATCTCGTTACCGGCAAGTCTCTTTACTCATTCCGTAATGCATGATCCCGTGGCTAACTCCTTAGTCACATTGAGCTCGTTATGATGATGCATTACCGAGTGGGCCCTGAGATACCTCTCCATCATATGAAGTGACAAATCCCAGTCTCGATTCATGCCAACCCAACAGATACTTTTGGAGATACCTGTAGTGCACGTTTATAGCCACCCAGTTACGTTGTGATGTTTGGTACACCCAAAGCATTCCTACGGTATCCGGGAGTTGCACAATCTCATGGTATAAGGAAATGATACTTGACATTAGAAAAGCTTTTAGCAAACGAACTACACGATCTTGTGCTATGCTTAGGATTGGGTCTTGTCCATCACATCATTTTCCTAATGATGTGATCCCGTTATCAACAACATCCAATTTCCATGGTCAGGAAACCATGACCATCTATTGATCAACGAGCTAGTCAACTAGAGGCTTACTAGGGACATATTACGATCTATGTATTCACACATGTATTACGGTTTCCGGTCATTACAATTATAGCATGAACAATAGACAATTATCATGAACAAGGAAATATAATAATAACCACTTTATTATTGCCTCTAGGGCATATTTCCAACAGTCACCTACTTGCACTAGAGTCAATAATCTAGTTACATTGTGATGAATCGAACACCCATAGAGTTCTGTTGTTGATCATGTTTTGCTCGTGGAAGAGGTTAGTCAACGGTTCTGCGACATTCAGATCCGTATGCACTTTATAAATATCTATGTCTCCTTCCTGAATATATTCACGAATGGAGTTGAAGCGACGCTTGATATGCCTGGTCTTCTTGCGAAACCTGGGCTCCTTGGCAAGGGCAATAGCTCAAGTGTTGTCACAAAAGAGAGACATCGGGCCTGATGCATTGGGAATAACTCCTAGGTCGGTGATGAAATCCTTCATCCAGACTGCTTCCTGTGCAGCTTCCGAGGCAGCTATGTACTCCGCTTCACATGTAGATCTCGCCAAGACGCTTTGCTTCAACTGCACCAGCTGACTGCCCCACCATTCAAATTATACATGTATCCGGTTTGTGACTAGGAGTCATCTAGACCCGTATCGAAGCTAGCATCGACGTAACCCTTTACGACGAGCTCTTTGTTAGCTCCATAAACAAGAAACATATCCTTAGTCCTTTTCAGGTACTTTAGGATATTCTTGACCGTTGTCCGATGTTCCATACCGGGATTACTTTGATACCTCCCTACCAAACTTACGGCAAGGTTCACATCAGGTCTGTTACACAGCATGGCATACATAATAGACCCTGTGGCTGAGGCATAGGGGACGACACTCATCTTTTCTCTATCTTCTGCCGAGGTCGGGCATTGAGCTGTGCTCAATTTCACACCTTGCAATATAGGCAAGAACCCCTTCTTGGACTAATCCATATTGAACTTCACAAATCTCATGATGCCTCAAAGAAAATATTTGCCATTTGCCTCTCCTTTTCCTCTCCCCCACTTTACAAAAATTTGTCGTTTTATTTGCCCCTCTTTTCCGTTCACCGTTTTCTTGCTGGATCTGTTTTTGTGTGCGTTCTTGTTTGCGTAGTCTGCTTGAAATCAAGAAAAGTACTAGGGAGTATATGACTACACAATTCGAGCATAATAAGTATTTTACGGAAGAACTTAACAAACACACCATTGTGCTGGATGCTATCACAAAACAACTTGATGCTATTAGTAGAGAAGTTTGCAATCTCCAATCTAAGTATGCTTTTGATGAAAGTTTGCTAGGAAAAATATCCGATGCACAAGCTACCTTTGTAAATCAAATGGCTGCCAAACCAATATCATTAGAAGACAAAAGTGATGAAGATCTTAAAATGATTGGTGTTTCCTCTATTGATTCCTCGTTTAGTAAAATTAATATTGATGAAAAATGTACTGTAGAAGAGTCAACTTTAGGTAGAAGGCGTCCCAATATTTTGAAGGGTGAAAATCTTGTTGAGAAAATTGTTAAAAGTGGGTTTGAAGAGGTTAAAACTTTAGCTAGTGGTGTCCCACTCTTTTGGATTACAAAGACTTTAATTATGATAGTTGCTCTTTGATTTATTGTATTACTTTGTTGCAATCCATGATAAATTCACCTCATGGTTATGAACAAAATAAAGCTTTTACTAAACATATTATTGATGCTATGATGAAAGCTTTCAAAGAAAAATTGGAATTGGAAGTTTCAATTCCTAGAAAATTGCATGGTGAATGGGAACCTACTATCAAAGTCAAAATTTAAAATTATGAGTGTTTTGCTTCGTGTGACTTGGGTGCTAGTGTTTCTACTATTCCGAAATCTTTATGTGATGTGCTTGGTCTTACCGATCTTGAATGGTGTTCTTTAAATTTGCACTTGGCAGATTCTACTATCAAAAAGCCTATGGGAAGAATTAATGATGTTCTTATTCTTGCAAATAGAAATTATGTGCCCATAGATTTTATTGTTCTTGATATTGATTGCAATCCGTCTTGTCCAATTATTCTTGGTAGACCGTTTTTACGCACTATTGGTGCCGTGATTGATATGAAAGAAGGCAATATTAAGTTCCCATTTCCTTTGAGGAAGGGTATGGAACACTTTCCTAGAACAAGAATTAGGCCACCATATGAATCAATCATGAGGGCATCTTATGGATCTCGAACCAAAGATGACAAAACTTAGATCCTTACTTTATGCCTAGCTAAGTGCGTAAAACTATAGTGCTTGTTGGGAGGCAACCCAATGAATAAAATTTATTTTTGCTTTTTGCTTCCTGTTTTTGAGTGTTAGCGCAATTATGCTACTGTTATGATTGTGTTCTTTATGTTTTAATTAGTGTTTGTGCCAAGTAAAGCCTTTAGGATCTTCTTGGGTGATAGTTGTTTGATCTTGTTGGAAAAAAAACAGAAACTTTTGCACTCACAAAAATACTTTTCATTTTTTATCAGAGAGCGATAAAATACCCATTCCACTTGAAGTAGATCAATATACAAATTGCTCAGGTCGTCCTAATTTTTCAGAATTTTTGGTGTTACATAAGTATTTGAAATAGTCAGATTACTACAGACTATTCTGTTTTGACAAATTCTGTTTTCTTTGTGTTGTGTGCTTATTTTGATGGCTCTATACTTTTTCTTTGATGATTTTTTGCCATAGAGAAGTTGGAATACAGTAGATATATGCAAGAATAAAATATGAATTGGTTTGATACATCACTTATAGTAGTGATTTATTATTCTTATACTAACGGATCTCACGAAGGTTTTGTTGAGTTTTGTGTGATTGAAGTTTTCAAGTTTTGGGTTATCTTACGATGGATGAAGGAATAAGGAGTAGAAGAGCCTAGGCTTGGGGATGCCCCGGCATCCTAAGCTATTATCCAAAAATGAGCAACCAACTAAGCTTGGGGATGCCAACCATCGGTATTTTACTCGAAGCTATATTTTTATTCGTCACATACTATGTGTTTTGCTTGGAGTGTCTTGTATGATATGAGTCTTTGCTTGTTTTATTTTGTGTTTAAAGTCTTGATCCCTTGCTGGACACATCTATTTGAGAGACCCAAAATTATGTCATGACCGGTTAGAATTTCTCTCTATGCTTCACTTAAATTTTTATGAGCTATGGACTTGCTCTAGTGCTTCACTTATATCTTTTTGAGCACGGTGTGCTTTATTATTTTTGAAGAGATGCTCTCTTGCTTCACTTAGATTTATTTGAGACTTAGTAAATGTTTTGAAGAAATTCTCTCTTGCTTCACTTAAATTAATTTGAGAGAAAGAAATATTATGCTCATGATCTTCACTTATATCTGTTTGAGCTTGTCAAAAGCAACATATGAAAATTAGTCCCAAAGTGATAGATATCCAAGAAGGATATAATAAAAACTTTCATGAAGATCATTGGACAAAATAAACTTGATTCTTAGTAATAGTTTTGAGATATGATGATGTGATATGTGATTCATCTTGATGAGTAATTATGTTTTAGTAAGAATATTGGTGTTAAGGTTTGTGATTCCCTATGCAAGCACGGAAGTCAATAGTTATGCAATGAAATTATATCCTACTTATGGTGCATTATTGGGTGTTAGTTATGCTTAATGCTCGCTCATGAGATTATTCGTTTCTTGGTTGGTCGCTTCTCAATTTTTTCTAGCCTTCATTTTGCACTAAGTATGATCTCTACTTGTGCATCCAAAAACCTTTAAACCAGTTTTGCCACATGATCCACTATATCTACCTATATGCGGTATTCTTTTGTCGTTCTAAGCAAATTTTCATGGGCCATCTCTAATTTTCAAAAATAACTTCTCTTTTTGTGTGTTTGTTTCGCTCGCGGAGCGGTGAGGGGTGGCTAATATTTTCCATGCTAGATGTGCTATTCTCAAGATGAGTGTTTATTCACTTGTCATTGCACGAGAGTAAGGCAAAGGTATTAGGGATGCTTAGTCCCAAAATGAAAAAAATTAATCTACTTTATGTTGTCAAGTAATAAATTCCTTGGAAAGTGTTGGTATGGAGGGCACCCGTGGATACAGTTAGACATGGAAAGTGAAAGTATGGTAGAAAAAGGAATAAATTTATTTTCTGTTGGAAACCACCTATGATATATCTAAGCATGGAAAGTATTGGGAACTCTAAGTCCTTTTCGTTGGTGGGATGGATACACCTCCCAAAATGTTTTTATCTCTAAGTTTTTCACTTTGATCTCTAGCACCTCTACAAATCCCTATTCCCTCTGCAAAGGGCCTTTCTTTTTTACTTTATGCAATATGATTAATGGTTGAGCATGATAGGCTAGGGATAACTTATTTTAGCGTTGATATTTTGAAAGACATGGTTGCTTGTTGATATGCTTGAGTATTTAAATTATCATGTCAAAATTGGATGTTGCTTTGAACAATATAAAAGTCCAAATGTCCATGCTATAAAGAAAATAAATATGATATGACATGTTAGGCAGCATTCCACATAAAAAATTCTGTTTTTATCACTTCCCTACTCGAGGAGTAGGACTTAAGCTTGGGGATGCTGATACGTCTCCAATGTATCTATAATTTTTCATTGTTCCATGCTATTATATTATCAATCTTGGATGTTTTATAATCATTTTATATCATTTTTTGTTACTAACCTATTGACATAGTGCCAAGTGTCAGTTGCTGTTTTCCCCATGTTTTTTACATCGCAGAAAATCAATATCAAACGGAGTCCAAATACCATGAAACTTTACAGAGAATTTTTATGGGCCAAAAGGAACACAACGGGCCTTGGCTGCGCCTGAGGGGTGCCCCAGGGAGGCACAACCCACCAGGGCGCACCAGGAGGCCCAGGCGCGCCCTAGTGGGTTGTGCCCACCTCGGGTGCCCCTGGACCGTCTCTTTGCTCTATAAATACCCGAATATTCCCAAAACCCTAGGGGAGTCGACGAAACATTCATCCAGCCGCCGCGGAGTCCAGAACCACCAGATCCAATCTAGACACCATCTCGAATGGGGTTCATCACCTCCATTGGTGCATCTCCAATGATGCGTGGGTAGTTCTTTGTAGACCTTCGGGTCCGTAGTTAGTAGCTAGATGGCTTCCTCTCTCTCTCTCTCTCTCTCTCTCTCTCTTGATTCTCAATACAATGGTCTCTTGGAGATCCATATGATGTAACTCTTTTGCGGTGTGTTTGTTGGGATCGATGAATTTTGAGTTTATGATAAGATCTATCTTTTTTATATCCATGAAAGTATTTGAGTTTCTTTGATCTCTTTTATGCATGATTGCTTAGAGCCTTGTATTTCTTCTCCGATATTTGGGTTTTGTTTGGCCAACTTGATCTATTTATCTTGCAATGGGAAGAGGTACTTTGTAGTAGGTTCGATCTTACGGTGCTTGATCCCAGTGACAGAAGGGGAACTGACACGTATGTATCGTTGCTACTAAGGATAAAACGATGGGGTCTATCTCTACATAGATAGATCTTGTCTACATCATGTCATCGTTCTTATTGTATTACTCCGTTTCTCCATGAACTTAATACACTAGATGCATGCTGGATAGCGGTTGATGTGTGGAGTAATAGTAGTAGATGCAGGCAGGAGTCAGTCTACTAATCTTGGACGTGATGCCTATATAATGATCATTGCCTGGATATCTTCATGAGTATTTGAAGTTCTATCAATTGCCCAACAGTAATTTGTTCACCCACCTTTTGCTATTTTTATTGAGAGAAGCCACTAGTGAAATCTACGGCCCCCGGGTCTCTTTCTCATATTATTTGCCTTTGCGATCTACTTTTATTTGCTTTTATTTTCAGATCTATTAATCCAAAAACCCAAAAATACTTTGCTGCACTTTATTTTATTTGCGATCTATTTATTCAATCTATTACAATATTCAGCACTTTATTTTATTTGCGATCTATTTATTCAATCTATTACAACATTTTCCCGTCACGCACCAATTTCTGGCATCGTTACCTGAAAGGGATTGACAACCCCTTTAACACGTCGGGTTGCAAGTATTTTTATGTGTGTGTGCAGGGGCTGTTTACGTTGTGTTGCTTGGTTCTCCTACTGGTTCGATAACCTTGGTTTCATATCTGAGGGAAATACCTACTGCTGTTGTGCTGCATCATCCCTTCCTTTTTGGGGAAATACAAACGTAGCTTCAAGCGACATCAGAGAACGCGTGAACTGGCCGGAGAGGGGCTTGGTAATGCAGGAGGGGAGGGTAGGGTAGGGAGCTAGAATGCGGCTAGGGTTTCGGTTGGAGCACGTATAGGGTCCATTTTATGTGCGGTTGGGTGGGCCAGTGTGGGCCAGATTAGGCATGGCGGGCGTGCCTTGGCGCGTCCGGGCGTCCCCATATCTGCCCCAGAATTGGGCTGGATATTTGGAGTGTCGGTTGGTCCAGGCTTTTGGGCCGGCTATGGTGAGGCCGGTTGGGTGGCGTTTTTTTGTTTGGACACTGACCGGGCAGCCCGTCCGGGCGTTTGTGGCAGGTATGGGATGTCCGGTTGTAGATCCTCTTAGTCACCAATTCGTCATTCAAGTTAGGTCTCTGTTTCCGGACATGAATGTTTGGTCTATGGGTGTATACATCCTATATGGGAAAAAATAGTATCTAAATAAGAAGTCAAAAAAAATCTGAAAATATATTTGAAGTGAACTTGACCTTCCATTGTACTACTAAAAAATTCACAAAAAGAAAAACCTTCGTTGACTTCTTAAAAAACAAAAATTTCGACGAGAATAGTGATCTATAGTAGCAACATTTTTTTCCTTGAAGTGAACGCTTGCTTTTTATTTGTGAAAATTTCTATATCGATGCAAAAGAAAGTCAGGTTTATTCTAAAAAAACTTCTAAACGTTTTTGAATTTTATTAATTATTGAAACTTTTTCCATATCAGGTGTATATACACCTAACCAAAGAGCATTTCCCCTCCATTTCCCATGCTATGTATCTGTAGCTGTATCTCGACCGGTACACTAATTATCAATACATTTTAAAAACCTTAATATTTTTCTACAAAGAAATGAATTGATGTTAGGGTATCCTCCAGATACTAGCTACTTTGATTGGTTGAACTAAAATTTCCAAAAGAAATTTCTATTATAATATATATTTTTAGTTAATGGTTGAACTTGTTAAGGTTAGAGGGTACCCTTTTCTGAACAAAGACATTTATTGAAATCAACAACATTTTGCAGAAAGAAGTGTGAAAGGATTTAGAGAAAAATTAGAGAGGATATGTCTGCCTGGACAAAGACCTACATGTTGGCATAAGCATCTTATAGCTAGAGATATAGAGTTAATTCTAGTAGTTAATCTAGCTATATAATGAGCTTTAACACTCAAGCTTTTGGAGATGTGGTTGACCCTGTTAGCTTGAAAAGAAGAGGATGCGTGTATGGTTGCCAACATGGGTCTGGTCTCCCAATTACCTAAAGCAGATAAGATGTTGGGCAATATGAGAAGAACCGGGGCTCTTGTATCTGGATAACAATAGCCAGTTTTCTAGCAAGAACAAGAGCTAGAGCTTTAGCCTGAAGAGGGTATGCAATAGGTGGACATGGTTGCAGTATGCAACTAGTGCTGTTATTATTCACCTATATATAAATTCCAATCCCAACAGGAGCTTGTTGAGCATTGCCACTAACCTTCCATGTCGCATCGCAATAAATGATTAGGTGAAGCTACTGCAATTGATCCTTACACGGTTGAGAGTGGTCTGCATGATGCAACATTCCTTCTAGATTACTTGCCTGGAAGATGGTGTTACATATAGCAAACACTTGTGCATGATTTTATTTTTTTACAAAAAGAGTATCATTTCTGGATTTCCAAAGGCACTACAAGAAAGTATACAAATTTGTAGTATTTATCCATGGGTTGTGAGAGGAAAAAAAGCATTCGTCATGTCAGGAATAGAGTGGTGAACAGTAGCAAGCAACTCAATTTTAATGAACCTAGGATTGCTAAACCAAGCAGCTTTGGAAAATGGACAAAGAAAGATCATGTGCATCTCATCTTCCACACATCCACACCTAGAGCAATATTCATCTATATGTTTGGATAGTCTATTAGCACGCTTACTAATGGGGAGAGCCTTACGAAGAGATTTCCAAGCAAAGTTCTGCATACGAGGCACCATTTGTTTGTCCTGTCAAACCTGATTGAGCAATGAAATGACTTGTTGTGGAACAGCCTTGGGTTGCTGATTGGGAGGGAGAGTGAGGTTGTTCAAGCAATGCTTGTAAGAACTCTTGGAGGAGCAGGTACTTGCAGGGGTTAGCTTCCAACTAAAGTGTCTTTCTCATTTGCATCAATGATAGGAGTTTGAAGAATTTCATTAGTTGTTTGAGGATTAAAAAGGGAACGAACTAAATTTTTGTTCCAAGCTTTCTGGTTTGAGTGTCAAAGATCTTTTACTACAGCCGGATACAGGAAAGGAGGCTGAATAATTAGATTATCATAGATGGTTTCCTAGCCCTTAAACCAAGGAGAGCTCCAAATTGAGCTACTGACAACAAAAATGTGATGAAACGAACTTGAGATTAAGACAAGACGAACCTTATACTTTCCATAATGTAGATTTGGGCTTGTTCGGCTTACCTCTCTAAATTGAAGTGTCATCGTGATATTTTTTCCTTTAGTATTTGAGCTAGCTGGCAATCAGGCTCCTTTGCCAACCTCCAAGACACAGAGAAGATAAGCCCCTGGTTGATCGCCTGCAATTTTTGTATGGCCACCCAATTTTTTTGTCTACACAAATATCAGCCCATGCCCTAAGGCACAAGCATTGTGTAGAGGGCTCTTCTTTCGCAACAGTCTGCCAGAAGTTTCTAATAATCTCCCTGAGCTTGGTAAGAATTTTTTTTTTCAAAAAAGGAATATTGGACATGTAGAAGACGGCGGGTACCCTTTATGTCATCCATTTTACCATTTGCACGCCTAACTCTCTGGCTAGTTCTCACTTTGTACCACCAATAAAGTTAGACAACGAAATCGCTTAAGATAGGTTAGAAGTAGTGCACATGCTTAGTTTTCTTCGAAAAGATAAACGTGTAAATGTTTGATCAAAATTGTAGAAAAATGTATCAGTATCTACATTATCAATTTTTATATCATTTGATCCATCATGGAAAGTATTTTCATATTTTATCTATTAGCTATTGCACATGTTGATATTTTATTCCATAAACTTGGTAAAACATACAAAGGTTTGACTTCCATGAAAATTGATACTCCTTATAATCTGGAACAGTGGGTATAACAAAACATCCAATAAGCATGGTTTCTATGGTGTTTATAGTGTAGTCAATTTTTTTCTTTTGTCCTTTTGCAAGGCGCAATCAATTTCAAAATGCAACATGGATAATTTTGCATAAAGGTTTCACAATAAAGGCTTGTATGCAGATTCTGCGACTTTCCTCTTTGATTGTTTATATTTTTCAAATCTTGATTGACTAGCTCTTGATATAGTGTTACTACAAAGTTTAAGTTTAACGGGTACTTCTGATATTAGCATACAACATTTCTTTTTGGAAAAAAACATGCTTACTAGAAGATAATAGTCTTGATGTACATTTCACGGTATATCCTCATGATTTATCCACGGAATTTTTCCAGCAACGGATCTCCTTCTATACTTGTTCTTTTGACTATTTGAGTGTCCACGTTCCCCCTCCCCGCGTCATCCGCTCCTTGCCGACACGGGGGTGAAACTCTAGCTTCGGTTTTGCCCCCTCACTTCCTTCCTTCTACCTCTGCCATCTCGTACGACCACCACGGGATTCACCTGCGTGGTTGTTGGTAGCGACGGGGCTTCCCTGTATGCTCCCCTCTCCAAGTTCGTGTGCTCCCATCTACCGCTCCCATCATCAACCGGTCTTCCTCGTCAACACACCTCTCATCGGAACTCCCTTCTGGATTGGCATTGCTGATTTTTCAGCATGTTGCTCATGTTCTAGGCGTTTGTCCTTGGTGATTTAGGCTAAGCTCTTTTTTCTATCTTATGTTTGCGTGTATCACTGCTATGTTGTATGTTGTTACAACTCTATATATCTTTCTTGTTTCCTGTTTCTTCCATGTCTAACCGTTTCATTGTATTCTGACCAGTTTATGGCTTTGTTAATCTAAAATTGGACTAGGTTTGAGCCTTTTCTCGGGCTTGGCCTTATGTAGTGACGAATGCAGGAAAATGTCTTCTCGTTAAAAAAATGTCTTAAAAGTTGTTGTGGTAACATGGATCCTGTCTTTCCACATCGGTCGTACCAAGTTGGCAAAAATAGGTTTTATACGAAAAGATGTGTAAGAAAAGGGTCTTATCAATCAGACAAGTATAACACCCGTACAATATCGGCTTACAATATCTTCAAAGGAGACCCATAAACTCCCGTGTATGTTCGGACTGTGGTGTCCGGATCGATTTTGACCACTTTAGCCATCCAATGTGGACCCTATATGTTCACGGAGCAGTCTGCATATCCGAATTCCATTATCATAGAGTAGATAATTTGCGAGGGTGCAAACAACATGCGGAAGTCTGCTTGGCCCATTGTCAGTTGGACTATTTGCCTCATAGCCTATGTGCTTTGTTCTCTAGGTTCGTCTGGCTCACCTCAGCTGTCCATATTTGATACTTATTTGAGGAACAAGAGTGCGAACAACATGTAGAGGTCTGCATATCCGATAGTGTATCTGTTTTAGGGGATAGCGTTGGAGGTCTTTACGTCTCCATTCCTTCGGTCGTGGCTCCTCCCTATTTTCCAGTGGAGTATCACACATTCACAGGCAGCTACACAAGCAACTGAGAAGGAGGGGCGCGCGGTAGTTGGACGACGACAAAATTGCGTGGACGCCAGATAGCTTAAACAGCGACACAATACACCTATAACAGGCTAACACGATTACACAATGCAGCAGTGCATCCCGCAAAAAAAATGCAGCAGTGCGCATTGAGTGCAGGCTTGTGGCTTGAGCTCTGCGGCAAGGAGCTGCTGCCTGTGGTGGGCTCGACCGCCGGTGGTAGTTAGCCGCCCGGCCGCCCCATAGGACGAACACGCGCCACGTATCGCTGCAGTGGCAATGGGTGTAGGTACGAGAGCAGCGCCCGTTGCCTCCTGCCACTTGCTAGCTTGGCTGGCCGGCTGCTGAGCTTTCGGGCAGCGACCTGACCCCGCATGCCTCGGTGTCGTGCATTAAAGTAGCTCCGACCTCCGAGTATGATTGCTAAGCCCTTCGTACGCGGCGACCGCACTGTTCCTGCTCGGTCGGTCGTTGGGTCGTGTCACATAGTCACATGGTTTTGTGCGTTCTCATCGGCACCCGGCTCAGTGGCTCCACTCGACGTCCAAGGACCAAGAGAAAAACTTCACCTCTCTCGTTCTCGACCTGGATTGCGGTCTGCTATGTTTTCATTTTAATGTTGCAGGTTTTAGAACACGCGAGCCCTGTTCTCGCGGGGAACGCACTCGGTGGTGGCAGGTGAAAAAGTTGATAATGAGCGACGTGATCATTTGAGGTCGTGGCAGGTGGAAATTTTTGCCCGTGGACGACTTGATCACTACTCGTGCAGTGCCACTGTGGCCTGCAGTACATCCGCTTGCTGGACAGAACTAAAAAAATCCATTGTAAGGGAGACTAACCATGTAAGTATGAAAATAATCACACGCTTTTACCATGTTCAGTACCCATATTCGCCGTGCTTTCCTGGAAGATACACGTGCGCTGAGCTAGGCAGTTCATGTGATCCTCCACTAACCTCTCAAAAGAAAAATATGATCATCCACTCGTGATGTTCTCGTCAACTACACATGCTACAAAAACCCTACTCCTATGAAGTATACATACCCCCCTCTTTCAACACCAAACTGAACAATATCATTTCCAAACCCTTAGAATGATGCATAAAACACTACTCCTTTTATGTATTTAATTAATAAAATTGATGTAAGATTATCTAATAATTTAGGTTTGACTTCACCACCGATCCATCCTCCACCACAAAATCATCTAAATTACATTTGGGGGGGGGGATTTCAAGTAAAATTATGAGTGAATTTTAGTTTTTACCCCCTATTTTGATATTTCCGACACTAAATACGCCACTTAACAGGTTTTCATCCGGATTATCTCATTTAGCGGAATTTTGGCAGTCTTAAGCCCATTTAATTTTTGTGAGAGCGATCTGCCAAGTGGGCAAATAGTTTTGGTACATTGGAATTTGAATGGTGGGTAATTAGCCTCCACAATAATAACACACCAGTGGTACTCACTGGCTCAAAATAGAAGTAGTCGAGCACATAATCCATGGAGCTCTAGTTCTGTGTCGTAGAAAAAAAAATTATTGGCACAAAGATAACTAAACTCAGCATTAGCAGTACTATGATCAACTGAAGGAATTCAGAAACTTATCTGTTGAAGAAGCTAATGGCAGAGACATTATCAAGGATCACCTGGCATTTACACTGGAGAGTCAGAGGAAATACTCGAAGCAGAGAGCTACAATTAGGAAGATTAAGATGGGTGAAGCGCTAACACCAAATATTTCCAAGCAAATGCCACCATTAAGTACAGGAATAATTGCATTGCCATGTTGAAGGAGGACTCAGGCTTTGAACATCATGATCATCATGCCAAAGCTGTAGTGCTATACAGGGCATTTAAGGACAAAATAGCTACTGAGGCAAAGACACAAAACCCTTTGTTTCTTGAGCATCTTCTCAGCCCCTTGGAAAACCTTACAGACTTGGAAATTCCTTTAACTAAGGAGGAGATTGATATGGTTATTAAACATATGCCACCAGACAAATCTCCTGGACCTGATGGTTTCAATGCAGCTTTTCTCAAGCACTATTGGGATATTATTGCTCAGGACTTCTATAAAACTCATTGAGGACTTTCATGCTGGAAGAGTCAACTTGCAGAGTATCAACTACTCATTCATCACTCTTATCCCAAAGAATGATAATGCATCTTGCCCCTCAGATTTCAGGCCTATCTCTCTGCTGAATTGTACTCTAAAGATCATCACTAAGCTCCTGGCCAATAGGTTACAGAAAGTCATACTAAAACTGGTGCACAAAAATCAATATGGTTTCTTGAACAACAGATGTATCCAGGATTGCTTGGCATGGGCATATGAGTATGTTCATCAGTGTTTCCACAGCAGAGAAGAACTCTTCTTACTAAAACTGGATTTGGAAAGGCATTTGATATGCTCAGCCATGATACCATTATTCAAGTTCTGCAGGCTAAAGGTTTTGAAGCTAAGTGGATTCAGTGGATTAGAATGATTTATGGCACTGGTTTTTCCTCTATCTTGCTTAATGGGGTCCCTGGTAAACAATTTCTTTGTAAGAAAGGGGTCAGGCAAGGAGACCCTATCTCTCCTTTGATCTTTGTCATTACTGCTGATATTCTTCAGACCATGATAAATGAAGCAATGGACAACTCCCTAGTCAGGTCCCCAATGAGGCACAACTCTAGCCCAGACTTTCCCATTATTCAGTATGCGGATGATACCATTTTGCTGGCTCGGGCTGATATCATGCAGGCTCAACAGATCAAGAACATGATCAATTACTATGCAGACTTCACATGGCTCAAAATCAACTATTCAAAATCCACTATGGTCTCTATCAACACTCCTCCTGAGAAAATGCAAGAGTTATCAACCCTTCTGGGATGCAAGATTGGCTCTCTCCCTCACACTTACCTGGGATTGCCACTTTGTACAATTAAACCTAATGTTGAGGACTTTGTGCCAATGTTGCAAAGAATTGAAAACAGGCTTCTGAGCTGCTCCACTTTGCTCTCCACTGGGGACAAGCTTACCTTAATCAGATCAGTATTCACCAGCATGCCTACCTTCTGCATGTGTACTCTGATGCTTCTAAAGACTGTGCTCAAACAAATCAATACCTACCTTATGAACTGTTTCTGGAGGAAATATGACACATGGGACAGAGGTACATCACTTATTTCTTGGGAACAAGTTTGCAAACCAAAATCTCATGGTGGCCTTGGAGTTCTTGACCTGCACACTCACAACAAAACTCTGCTGATGAAATTTCTACATAAATTCCTCAACAAGGCTGATATTCCATGGGTTAATATTATCTGAGAGAAACATTACCGCAATGCACTGCCTGGAGAAAGACTGATTGGCTCCTTCTGGTGGAAATCCATTCTCAAGTTGCTCCCTACTTTCAGACAACTACATGTATGCAGAGCTGGTCCTGGTGACACTATCAGATTGTGGGCAGACAGATGGCAAGATACTCCTCTCCAGACTCAATTCCCCGAGTTGACCTCATTCGCCATCAACAAAGAAGCCACACTTGCCCATGTTCAGCAACTTGATGACCTCAGTCAACACTTCCATAGGCCCTTATCGCTGGAAGCATTTAACCAGTACAATGCAATGCAAGCCCTCATCATGAACAGAGAAAACACTACTGATAGAGATGTCTGGTCCTCTGATGGCAGGACACTGAAGTACTCCTCCATGAAATTATACAAAGTACTCATGGGACCAAGCACTGCTCACTGCATTTTCAAGATGCTATGGAAAACAGCCTGCAGACTAAGACATAAAATCTTCTTTTGGCTCCTTCTTCATGACAAACTTAGTACGAGAAACATGCTTCACCGCAGAAGTATGTATCTAGAGGACCACAGTTGTGCTCTTTGCGGTGAAGGCACTGAAGAGACTATCATTCATCTGTTCTGGGACTGCCAGTTTGCTTGGGCTTGTTGGAATTCAGTCATTCCAAACAAAGACAGAGGCATATCTTCCTTTGATGAGATTCTTCTTACTCTGTGTAAACTGCCATCTGATATTGCTATGGACATTGTTATCATGGGATGTTGGAGCATCTGGTTAACTAGAAATGACAAGATCTTCAGGCAAGTACTAATCCACCTCAATTCCTGGAAGTTCCATTTCAAGGAAGGCCTTCAGGTTACCAGTACCAGAGCTAAGCAAGGAAAGGCTACGTTGATCAATAATTGGATAGTCCGGCACCTGTAATTTTTTTATGTTTCCTAGAACTGGCATTGGTTGATCCATGGGGTTGGGCATGTTTTTGTACTCTTTGTACCATATTTAATTAATGAAAATTACCGTAGAATGATTGTTCTACGGTTTCGGCTTAAAAAAGCATTAGCAGTACTACTTTGTGACAATGATCTATTAACACACATATTCGAGAACTACACTTCCACAATTTCGCTTGGTACTACCCCCCCCCCCAAAGTGTGCAAGGATCTTAAAGTTACTTAAAAAGGCTATCACCATAGCATGTAGAACTGGTTTAAGGAATGTTTGGAAGCACAAGTAGTATCTCTACTTGGTGCAAAGAATTTGGCTAGCATGAGGGGGGAAAGCAAGCTCAACATGTTGGATGATCCAAGACAATATACTTTATTTCGGATATAAGAAAACATAACCCATTACATTGTCTTCCTTGTCCGACATTAACCTTTTAGCATGTCATATTTTAATGAGTGCTCACAATTACAAAAGATGTCCAAGATAGCATATTTATATGTGAAATCTCTCTTCCTTCAATATTCTTTCATGAATTGTTCAAGTGACCAATTCTACATTTGCTAACTTTCAATAAGTTTACTACCTATACTTATTTTGTGTGAAGTCATTACTCCCCATGGTATAAGCATATGAAACATATATAAATTCGGATTTATGATATTCAATTAATTCAACCATTTACTCATAGGATATATGTGAAGCACGTGAGTAAATGACAAACTACTCCAAAAAAATATAAGTGAAGGACACTGAGTAGTCAAATAATTAACTAGCCATGGGAGGATTCTTTTTCGTTCAAGATTTCAGATACAATGATTTTATTCAAACAGAAAATAAAATTTAAAATAAGCTCCAAGCAAAACACATATCATGTGATGAATAAAAATATAGCTCTGAGTAAGGTATACCGATAATTTTGAAGACGAAAGAGGGGATGCCTTCCGGGGCATCCCCAAGCTTAGGCACTTGAGTCTTCCTTGAATATTACCTTGGGGTGCCTTGGGCATCCCCAAGCTTAGGGTCTTTCCACTCCTTATTCTCCTCATATCGATATCTCACCCAAAGCTTGAAAACTTCAATCACACAAAACTTAACGGAACTTTGTGAGATAGGTTAGTATGATAAAGAGTAAACCATTCACTTTGGTACTGTAAAATACAAGTCACATAATTGTTCTCACACAATGCCTACTGTACCATATCATTTCTACAATTTATATTGAGAAATATAAGCCATAGAAACTAGAAAACAAGCAAACTATGCAATAAAAACAGAATCTGTCAGAAACAGAACAGTCTGTAATGATCTGAACACCAACCATACTTATGCTACTCCAAAACTTATGAAATAAATTGGTGGACGTGAGGAATTTGTATATTAATCTTCTTTAAAAAGAATCAAATCAATCGCACTCTTTTGTAAAAAATGGCAGCTAATCTCGTGAGCGCAAAGTTTCTGTTTTTTTACAGCAAGATCACATTAACTTTCACCCAAGTCTTCCCAAAGGTCCTACTTGGCACTTTATTGAAACAAAAGCTATAATACATGATTAACACAGTATCTTAATCATGAGAACACACAAAAACAATAAGGGTAAATATTGGGTTGTCTCCCAACAAGCGCTTTTCTTTAATGCCTTTTAGCTAGGCATGATGATTTCAATGATGCTCACATAAAAGATAAGAATTGAAACATAAAGAGAGCATCATGAAGAATATGACTAGCATATTTAAATATAACCCACTTCCTATGTCTAGGGATTTTGTGAGCACATAATTTATAGGAACAAGAATCAACTAGCATAGGAAGGAAAAACAAGTATAACCTCAAAACTTTAAGCATATAGAGAGGAAACTTGATATTATTGCAACTCCTACAAACATGTATTCCTCCCTCATAATAATTTTCAGTAGCATCATGAATGGGTTCGACAATATTACCATCACATAAAGCATTCTTTTCAAGATCTACGAGCATAGAAATTTTACTACTCTCCACATAAGCAAAATTCTCCCCATTCGGAATGGCGGGATCACTAGTTCCTAAAGTTGACACGCTTCCGAACCCGCTTTAGATGATAGTATTGTTCATACTCCAAAAGATATAAGTGAAGTTCATGGAGCGTTCTACAATTAATATAGACTAACCATATCCAAGCTCAAAATGTATAAGTGAAGCACACGAAGCATTCTATAAAGCCATACTCAAAAGATTTAAGTGAAGCTCAAAGAGCAATTCTATAAGATCATACTTGGAAGATATAAGTGAAGCACATGAATTATTCTATAAATTGATGAAGGGACATCTCATACTAGCATGGTTCTTAAAGAAAAATAAAAACAGAAAGGACACAAATCATGTGAACAAAACAATAACCGAGGTATACCGATAATTGTTGAAGAAGAAAGATGGGATGCCAACCGGGGCATCCCCAAGCTTATATGCTTGAGTATCCTTAGAATATTTACATGGGGTGCCTTGGGCATCCCCAAGCTTTAGCTCTTGCCTCTCTTTAGTCTTCTCACATCGGTAACTCCTCGTTCTTCAAACACTTCATCCACGCAAAACTTTAACAAAAACTTTGTGAGATTCGTTAGTATAATAAAGAAAATCACTACCTTTAGGTACTGTTTAAAACTCATTAAAATTTCATATTAGAACTATATCTACTGTATTCCAACTTATCTATGGTTCGTACCCTCCGATACTAGCCATACATGCATCAAAATAAGCAAACAACACACCAAAAACAGAATCTATCTAAAACAGGACAGTCTGTAGAAATCTGGAGGTTTAGTAAACTTCTGTAACTCCAAAACTTATGAAATAAATTTTAAAATTTTAAAAATTTGTACACAAGTAATTTGCAAAAAGTTTCAGACCCATTTGACTTTCCAGTAAAAAAATTTAAAATCACGCGCTACAGCCAAAGTTTCTGTTTTTTGTTCTGCACATAGTAAACAAGCAATCTAATCATCCTAAAACCAAAGCTTGGCACATTATTTTTATAATACAATGGATATATACAAGGGGATAATTATTTACAGAGAAACTTCCATGAAAAAATCTACATTTTTTCCGTGAGCATGAACACGAGTGCTCAAGGTCGACCCTCACTTCTTCAATGCATAACTTTCCAATCACTTCTCTTTTTGAAAAACTTTTTAGGCATGAGAGGCAAGTAATTTTTTTGTATTTTCATTATTTTTTTAAAAAAAATGTATGTTTCACCCACAACTAAACAGAAACAATAAAATAAAAATAAAATCTACTTAGTGAAGAAAGCAAACAAGCACACACGGGAATATCAACCCCACGCTATTGCTCCCTAGCAACGGCGCCAGAAAAGAGCTTGATAATCCCCAAGTGCAGGGAATCATTGTAGCAGTTACCAATGGTGGAAGTGATAACTATGGAGTGTCGGACCCAACAGGAGCTAAAGGTAAGATCAATATTCTCTCAAGCCCTATCTACCACTGATACGACTCTGCATACATCGAACATTTGCTTCCAACTAGAAACAAGAAATAAAACTACGTGGTGGGTATGAAGAGGATAACTTTGCATGATATCGGAGAGCTAAAATATGAAAGTGGGTGCTGTTATCATAAAGTTAGAATATATTACTAAATATCATAAATAGCGAGTGTGGAATAATGGTGGATCGGTGTGCGGAATTGTCTTAGGCAATTGTTAACAAGACCGATAGTCGTCATTGCAATTTCATATGAGGGAGAGGCATAAGCTAACATATTTTCTCTTCTTGGATCATATGCACTTATGATTGAAACTCTAGCAAGCATCCGCAATTACTAAAGATCATTAAGTTAAAACCCAACCATAGCATTAAAGCATCAAGTCCCCTTTATCCCATACGCAACAATCCCCTTACTCGGGTTTATGCCTCTGTCACTCAAGCAATCCACTATAAGCGAATCATGAACGTATTGCAACACCCTACAGCGGGAATCCCTCACGCTTGCGTGACACGGAGGACACAATAGGACAACACAAAAATAAAACATACAACTCATACCAATCTAGATCATCAATCAACCCAAAGACAAAGGATATCTACTCAAAACATCATAGGATGGCAACTCATCATTGGACCATAATATGTGGCATAAAGCACCATGTACAAGTAGGGATTACAGCGGGATGCGGGAGAGTGGACCGCGTAAAAGATATGAGGATGGTGATGATGATGGTGATGTTGATGAAGACGATCACCACGGTGATGATTCCCCTCCTGATGGCACTCCGGTGCCACCGAGAGAGGGGAGGAGAGGTTCTCCCCCTTGTGATTCCTCCTCCATGGACTCCCCCTAGATGGGGAGAGGTCCCCCCTCTGGTCCTTGGCCTTCATGGTGATGATGGCCCCTCCGGGATCCTCCTCCATGCCCTCCAGTGATGATGGCTCCCTCTGGCAGGGTGCCAGAGAGGGCCTGGATTGATTTCTCATGGCTACAGAGGCTTGCGGTGGCGGAACTTCTGATCTAGGTTAATTTTTGGAGGTTTCTGTATATATATAAGAGGTTTTGGCATCGAGAACAAGTCAGGGGGGTCTCCAGGCTGTCCACGAGGTAGGGGGGCGCGCCCAGGGGGGTGAGCGTGCCTCCCACCCTCGTGGGCAGCCCAGGACTCTTCTGGCCCAATTCTTTTACTCCATGGCCTTCTTTTGGTTCAAAAATAAGCTCCGTCAAGTTTCAGGTCAATTGGACTCCGTTTGGTTTTCATTTTCTGTAATACTCTAAAACAAGGGACAAACATAAACTGGCACTGGGCTCTAGGTCAATAGGTTAGTCCCAAAAACCATATAAAATAGCATATAAATCCATAAAACATCCAAGGTTGATAATATAATAGCATGAATACTTCATAAATTATAGATACGTTGGAGACGTATCAGTTCAACAGGGCGATTCGGCTCCCAAGCTCATCTGCTCCCTTTCATTGACAATAAATTCATATCAAATACTAGACAAATTAAAAAGATGAATTTTTTAAAGCATGGAAGATGTTCGAGTGCGTGAACTCCGTGCCAAATTTTGTGGTTTTTGGCTCTCAGAAAAAATGGGCTATCAGAGAAAGTTTATTATTCATCCACTCCACGGGCCGATTTTCTCTTTTTTGCCATGAGCTCCTCACATGTCTAAACACGATGAAATTTTGCCCAGACATCAAACATTTGAGTGTCTTGGTTGATAAAAAATTAGTTTCTTTTTTAATTTTTCTAGTATTTATTTTTATTTTTTTGGTCATCGGGAGTAGATGAGCCTGAGCTCAGAAAGGAATGTTTAGAATAGTTTCTTCTATTAAGACAAAAAGGTTTCGAAACATTGATCACGTGCATCTTGAAATTAATAGCACATAAAACATTGTGTACATGAACTAGATTAGTGATCATACTAGGTAATCCATTTTTCACCTATGCACACTAAACTAAACTGCGTCGGGGGACACCATGTGTACCTGATGGTTGGGACCCACCTAATAGATCGCCCTCCAAAATTTAAGGTAAAAATAGACAATTTTTTTTCTAAATGCGGTAATGCAAATGAAAATTTGTTAAATGGGGCAACTAAAGTAAAAATGCCAAAGTATGGAGTAAAAAAAGTTTTACTCTTAAATTGTTGATTCTCGTTTTTATTTGTTAATTTGGATTTAAATCTAAATTCAAATTCAATAGGATCAAATAATCAAAAAAATATGCAGCATAATGTAATCAACAAATAATCAATATAAGAAAACCCATGTTTAATCCCCCTGCCACCCCCTTCTCATGAGATTATCTCTAGTTGAAATAATATTCCTAAGCATTGACCAAGAAAAAAACTTTTCAAAGGAATTCACAATCATCTTCGATACAAGAACCTAACAATAAGTTTACCATCAGCCATGAGTGTCCAACATACAATATCTTTACCATCAATCAAAGTTACATCCTCACATAAGCTTTTGATGCTATTACAAAGGCCTAATGTACCCGCACACACACACACACACAAACACACAAAAGGTCCTCCTAAACCTGTTATTGTCAAAGCAACTCACCAAAACATTAAATATTGAAATGGCATGATCAAAATAAAAATTGTACAATCTAGGGTTTAACTGTTGCAGTAGTTGATAACCTACCCACCAGTCTTCATAGAATCTAATATTGTATACAATCTAGGTTTTACAATATTTATTAAAGGTGTTTTTAAGCTTCACAATACTGGACCAATTTTGAGAATCCCCATGTCTTTTCTTAGCACAAAAACATTAGTTCTAGTTCACTTATTGAGGATCACTGAATGCCAAAAACCATGTTCATTTTCCAACCACTAAAACAATTTAGGTGGGCAAGATTTATTCGTTATATCTAGGTTGAGGACCCGAAGCGCAGTTGGGTTAACGAACAGTCATCCAATTGACCAAATGACATTTCTTCTTGTCCTCATCCCCTTTCCAGAAAACCTAGCTCAATACATATTTTTCTTACACCCACACACATACGATAAAAGTGCATCATATAAAGAGGATGTTTCTAAGGCAAGCTTTCATAGGTATCACCCTACCAGTACTACTCAGTAGCTTGCCTTGCCAACAAGAGAATTTGTTTTAGAAAAAACTACATTTTTCTAGTGTTTGTTCCCGATCCTAACATTAGAAACAAACTTCCCTAGATACTCTACTTCAAGGCTAGATAACCAACAACTGACATATCATAATTTCTTTATATAACCTATACTTATCTCTTGTTCCACCCGAAAGAAATAATTTACTCTAATGTGGATATGCTAGTTAATCTGGAAGGCTAATATTCCTCAGAAGATTAGGATTTTTGTATGGCGTGCTGCTATGAATAGCTTGGAGGTCCAGATGAATAGAGTTAAACACCATCAGACTAACTCAGGTATCTGCTCTATTTGTGGTGTGGAAGATGAAAGCACTTTTCATGCTCTGGTAAGGTGTTCTAAAGCTCATGCTCTGCGGTTCGCCTTGAGAGATTCTTGGAGTATTCCGGATGGAGAATTATTCAAATGCTTGGGATCGGACTGGCTTTTGAGTTTGCTGGATCAGTTGAGCTTGCAACAGCGGGAGCAAATCTTATTCCTTCTCTAGCGAGCTTGGCATCTGAGAAATGATTTAATTTTCGGAATGGGTAAGGAATCCATTACTTACTCAACATTTTTTTGAAAATTATTGGTCCTCTTACATGGCCAATCACGAAGCTATTCCGTTGGATTCTCGCAACAAAGGTAAGAAAAAGGTGGGAGGTGTTATTGCGGATGCACCGGTGAAAGAGCATGTGGTGTGGAAATCCCCTCCTACGGATTATATCAAGACCAATGTCGATGCTAGTTTTGTGGAGAGTATTAATGTTGCCAGTGTGGGGGTTGTTGCTAGGAATTTGTCTGGAGAAATTATCATGTCCTCGTGGGATTTTATTAGTCAGTGTACTAGTGTCAATGAAGCTGAGCTTGGTGCCTGCCTAGCAGGTCTTTATATCGGTATTACCCTTCACCAGTCTATTATTTCGGAGATTGATTGTTCTTTCGTACATTCTTTCCTTGCAAATGAGAAGCTTGATAGATCCACTCTCGTTGATCTGAAGAAAGAGGCTCAGAGTATTGCCAAGATGTTCCAAAATTTGAGTTTTTTGAAAATAAACCAGCATGCCAATGAGGTGGCATGTGAGATTGCTAAGTTTAGTTCTAATAGTAGGTCCGACGGGTTGCTCGTTAACTCTGTCCTGCCTTGAATTGCGTATGTTGTAATGAATGATTGTAATAAACTTTTGTTTAATTAATTAATATATGGGGGGGTTCAAAAAAATTATTCTAATGGAAATATATGGTCAACCCATACAATTTCTCAAAGAAACATTAAAGTAAATTATGTTTTTAGCAGTTTCTATGTCATCATGCATCAAGAATATGATGTCATCTACATATTGCAACATATTGACGCCCCGGTGAATAACCTCTCGTAATAACCCTTTTACCACACCATGTAGTCTAGCCCTATCTGTAAGTGCATCTAGTGCCACCCCTAGTTGGCTTTGGAGTATTGACGACAAACCTAGTTGAGGGACTAATGTGTTTGTGAGAATTGCAGGATAACACAGGTAGAAGTCCCTCATTGATTCGGTTTTCCTACCAGAGATGACCCCTAAAAATGTAAGAAGACATTGAAGACAAAGGTGGTATGTGAAGACATTCACATTGAAGACTATGACAAGAGAAGACATCGCATGAAGACTATGGAGCGCGAAGACTTAGTTCTTTCGTCGTTCTTTTTCTTCTTTGTTGAGTCATAGGAACCACCGTACTATTAAGTGGGGTCCAAGAGAACCAGTCAGAATGACTGAAGTGATGCTTAACCAAAATCCTATGTCTTGGAGTGAAGACTATGAGAGCAAATCTTGTCCAGAGTTGGATAAGTCAGCTTTGCTTGTAGCCCAAGTAAAGTTGCCGTGTGTGTTTGAAATCTGACCGTTGGAACATGTGTCAGTAGTGACCCAGGGTCATTTCAGACAAATCAGGTCGAGTTGCCTAGTGGCTATAAATAGCCCACCCCCTACAACCATAAACGGTTGGCTGCTCAGAGTTAGAGTACGGCTTTTGTTGTTTGAGAGCAACCCACCTCAAAGCCTTTGAGAGAGAATTCCTTGCGAGGATAAAGCCCTAACCACCCAGAGCCAAAGAGTGTTAGGCATCACTTAAGTCTTCCTGTCTGTATGATCTGAAGACTTATTACACTTGAGGACTGTGAATCCTCCAGCCGGTTAGGCGTCGCGTTCTGAGCATCCAAGAGTTATTGTGGATTGCCGGTGAACGAAGTCTGTGAAGGTTTGGAAGTCTACCTTGAAGACTTACCAGAGTGATTGGGCGAGGACTGGGTGTCCTTAGCTCAAGGGGAATAAGGTGAAGACGAGGTCTTCTGAGTTGAATCTCAGCCTCCCTAACCAGACATACAGTTGTCACAGCAACTGAAACTGGTCCAACAAATCATTGTCTTCAACGAGTCACTGGTTTCATCCTTCCCTTCCCTTTACTTACTGTTGGTCCTTGTGAAGTCATTGTACGATTGCATCACCATTTGGCTTCACTGAGTGATTACTTGTTCTGATTGACTTCACAATATCTTCCTACCTGATCCTTACTGCCTAGCTGCTATTAGTCATTGCGCTTTCACTTCATTGAATACTTGACTATGGTTTGCCTAGTGTAGTCTACCTTCCGCTGCATGGTAATAGGTTTATTTCTATCGTTTGTCTTCGAAACTTCCATGTTTTGAAGACTTTCATAAAAATCGCCTATTCACCCCCCTCTAGTCGATCACTAGCACTTTCAATTGGTATTAGAGCAAGGTACTCCCTTGTTCTGTGTGATTCGGTTTAACCACCTGGAGTTTTAGCTATGTTGACTGCAGGGATAATTAAAGTCTCCGCTGCGTGCCCCGTCTTCAATGGAACTGAATATCCCTACTGGAAGAATAAGATGCGCATGCATCTTGAAGCCATTGATGTCGACCTATGGTATGTCGTCAAGAATGGCGTTCCCAACGCTGGAGAAGGTGTCACCGCTGCTGATGTCAAGAAGTTCGTTCAACTGGACTCTACTGCCAAGAACATCATCTGTGGTCATCTGACAAAGGACAGTATGGCCGCGTGAGTGCTTTGGAAACATCTAAGCTAGTCTGGGACTGGCTCTCCAAGGTCAATGAAGGCATCTCAACCCAGAGAGATCAGAGAATCAGTGTCCTTCGCAACCTCTTTAGCCACTTCAAGAGAAATGACAATGAGAATATCCAGCTCACGTTTGATCGACTCACTAACATCACAAATGAGCTTCAAGCCCTCGGCGCTACTGAGATCACCAAGCATGAAGTCGTCAAGACACTCCTGAGATCACTTGACAGCGCGTTTGACACCCTAGCCCTGATGATTCAAGAACGTCCTGACTTCAAGACACTCGATCCGTCTGACATACTTGAGAGGCTCAACACACACGAGTTTCAGCTTTCTGAGAAAAGAGACATCTACGGTCCCAACTATGGGCGAACTCGGGCCTTGAAGGCAAAAGCTGTCTCCTCATCTGAAGAAGAATCTGACAGCAGTTCTGATGATCTTGAAGACATTGGAAAGGAGCTTGCTATGCTTGTGAAGAAGTTCCAAAAATTCACCAAGAAGAAAGGCTTCAGAAAGTCTTCACGATCAAGCTCAAGGAATGATGAAGCTTCTGCTCATGACTACAAGAAGAGAACATGCCACAAGTGCAAGAAACCTGGCCACTACATCTCTGAGTGTCCGCAGTGGGACAATGAGAACAACAAGAAGAAGAAGAGCAAGGAGTATGACTCTGACGACAAGAAGAAGAAGAAACACTCAAAGTCTTCTTCCAAGTCTTCATCACACAAGAAGAGCTCATCTGGCAAGGCACGTGTGTTTGTTGGCAAGGAAATGGATTCAGAGGAGGAGTCCGCTTCTGAGGAGGCGGAGGTGGAGTCTGAGGAGGAGTCCGATTCTGGCGTTGCGAGTCTGGCTACAGCATATGTTGCCAAGTCCATCTTCAACACTGAAGACAATGACTTCATCACCGACACCGATGCAAATGATAAGGACTACTCCGCTCCTTCCTACTGCTTCATGGCATGCGGTGCCAAGGTAAACACACGCACTACTCACTATCAAACATCTAGTGACGATGACTCTGATTGTGATCCAAACTCAGCTACAAAACACTTGCTAAAATTGCAACTGAACAACAGAAAGATATGGAACATATTCAAAAACTGTTAGACAAAAGCGATGATCTGTTAGACGCTGAAATGACTCGATCTTAGTCCTTAATTGAAGACATAAAAAATCTTCACGTTAAGTATGAGGAACTTGAAAGTCGTCATGAAACGCTCTCAACAACTCATGAAAAGCTTTCCTATGATTATCTCCAAAGGAAGCAAGATCTTGAGAAATTGAGAGCGGCTCATGAAGATCTTCAAAAGGAAAACGAGTCACTTCGCGCCGAACAGATCAGTTCAGCTCAAGAAGGATTTGAACCACCATGTCTAAAATGCATTGAGCGTGATAACGCTACTTCTGTTGCTGAATGTTCTACTGCTGCTACTATTGCAATATCTTCAACTGTTGATGTGGTAACTAACCCCTCTTCTGAGGATACCACTGCTATTGCTGATGAGAATGCTAGGTTGAAGACACTGCTTGAAACAGGGATGTACAAAAGTCTCAAAGGGCATCAGACACTATGTGATGTCCTCAAAAGGCAGATCCTAAACCGAAACCCTAGGAAAGAGGGTGTTGGGTTTGAAAGGAAAATGAATGCTGATGGCTCTTACTGGAAACCTGAGCAGTACCCCAAAACCACATGGGTTGCTGCAAAGGGACCTTTAGTGGATCCATCCACTCTATCTGGCTTCACTTGTGCTAATCCCATTGTTATTGATGAATCATTTGATGCAAACTATAAACTGTTTAAGAATCAGAATGGTGAAGTGTTTGCCAGGTATATTGGTACTAACTGCAGGAATGGGCCGCCTATGAAGAAGGTCTGGGTGCCGAAAAGGTGTTTGGAGAATCTTCCTGTGAATGTCGTCATGACAACACAAGTGAAGAAGACAAAACCCAGACCACAGGCTTCATACGGCCCAAAGGCTTCATATAGATAGAGGACTCACCTGAGTCGCACTAATGCAAATGTTTTGCAGGGAAGCCATACTCAGGCCTATGAATATGAGCGCGGTTCATCAAACCGCCATGTTCATAAGACCAAGAACTATTCTGCTTATTCTTATGAGTACTATTGTCCACCTGCAAGACTTTTTGCTAGGGCTCCAAAGCCAAAGTTCTCAGATGCTGCGCTTAGACTCATTGCTTCGAAGCCAGCCTTGAAGATGTGGGTGGCTAAGAAAGCTTAACTCTCTTTTTGCAGGGAAAGGTCTCCAGCCGAAAACCAAAATCGTCTGACGCTATTGCTGGGGACCTTAAACATCTTGTAGGGCGCAAGATCAAATGCCCAAATGGTCTTATTATGTACTTTGTTCCTGAGTCGCTTGCTACTTGCCCTATCAGTCCTAATCTCGATCTAAGCTTTCATAATCCACTGGCTCATCAAATGTTTTTGCTTCACAATTATCTTCGTGAAGCCTATCCCCCTAACTGCACTGTAGGGTACGACACCAGCTGCTTCAGAATGGATTATTGATAGTGGGTGTACCAATCACATGACTGGCAAGCGAAGCCTTCTCATGGACTCAACCTTATGTCCATCTAACAAAAGTCACATCACATTTGCTGACAGTGGTAAAAGCAAGGTATTGGGTCTATGTAGAGTTGCAATCTCAAAGGATCAACACATGGATAAAGGCATGCTTGTTGAATCCCTTGGTTTCAACTTAATGTCTGTCTCAATGCTTTGCGATTTAAACATGATTGTGATGTTTGGAAAATATCGTTGCCTTGTTCTAATGGAATCTGACAAGTCTCTAGTGTTTGAAGGGTATTGGAAAGATGATTTGTATGTGGTAGATTTCTCAGCAGGATCACAACTTGCAGTATGTCTTCTAGCAAAAGCTTCTGAATGCTGGCTCTGGCATCGGAGGCTAGGGCATGCTGGCATGAGGAACCTCCACACCCTTGCAAGGAAGAAGCATGTCATAGGCATCGAGGGCGTCAAGTTCAAGAAGGATCACTTATGCGGTGCCTGTGAAGCAGGAAAGATGACGAGGGCCAAGCATCCCTCGAAGACAATCATGACAACGACTCAACCCTTCGAACTGCTCCACATGGACCTTTTTGGTCCCACTCATTACTCAACTCTTACTACTACTGCTTGTCTCTATGGCTTTGTCATTGTTGATGATTATTCAAGATATACTTGGGTGCATATAATCCTCTACAAGACTGAAGTGCAGGATGTCTTCAGACGCTTCGCCAATCGAGCAATGAACAACTATGGCGTCAAGATAAAGCACATCAGAAGTGAAAATGGCACTGAATTCAAGAACACTGGCCTGGATACATATCTTGATACTTTGGGCATCACACATGAATTCTCAGCTCCGTACACGCCACAGCAGAATGGCGTCGTCGAACGCAAGAATAGAACACTTATTGAGATGGCTCGGACGATGCTTGATGAATACAAGACTCCAAGAAAATTCTGGCCTGAAGCCATTGATACTGCATGCCATATCATCAACTGTGTTTATCTTCACAAGCTTCTGAACAAGACATCCTATGAGCTCCTCACTGGCAAGAAGCCAAATGTCAGTTACTTCAGAGTATTTGGTGCCAGGTGCTGGATCAAGGATCCACATCACACTTCAAAATTTGCACCAAAAGCACATGAAGGCTTTATGCTTGGATATGGAAAGGATTCACACTCCTATAGAGTCTTCAACCTTTTTCACTATAAAGTGGTTGAAACAGTGGATGTGCGGTTCGATTTGACTAACGGCTCACAAAGAGAGCACCTGCCAAATGTGCTAGATGAAGTTCCATCCAGTGAATCAATCAAACTTATGGGAACTGGAGAAATCATACCTTCTGAAGCTCAGCCTGAAGAGGAACTTATCATCTCCGCACCTGATCAACCTGAAGACAATGCTCAGCCTGAAGACATTCCTTCTAACGATGACAATGATCAGCAAGAGCAAAATCTTCGTCCTGTACATCCTCGTGTTGCAAATGAAGTACAGATTGAGAGAATAATTGATAGCATCAATGCACCAGGTCCACTCACTCGTTCAAGGGCAACACAGCTAGCAAATTTCTGTGGGCACTTCGCATTCGTCTCAATATCTGAACCCAAGAAAGTTGAAGAAGCCTTCATGGAACCTGAATGGATTCAAGCTATGCAAGAAGAGCTTCAACAGTTTGAGCTGAATAATGTATGGGAACTGGTTAAGCGTCCTGATCCTCGCAAGCACAATATAATAGGCACCAAATGGATATATCGCAACAAGCAAGATGAGCATGGTCAAGTTGTCAGAAACAAAGCTCGTCTCGTTGCTCAAGGATACACTCAAGTTGAAGGGATTGACTTCGATGAAACATTTGCTCCTGTGGCTAGACTTGAAGCCATACGCATACTGCTGGCCTATGCAAATCATCATAACATTCTTCTATATCAAATGGATGTGAAGAGCGCTTTTCTCAATGGCAAGATTGAAGAAGAAGTGTATGTTGCACAACCGCCTGGCTTTGAAGATCCAAAACATCCTGACATGGTGTACAAGCTCAACAAGGCACTGTATGGCCTCAAACAAGCCCCTCGGGCTTGGTATGACACACTCAAAGACTTCCTGAAGAGCAAAGGCTTCAAACCTGGTTCCCTCGACCCCACTCTCTTCACGAAGACATATGATGGTGAACTGTTTGTGTGCCAAATATATGTGGATGACATTATCTTCGGCTGCACCAATCAGAAATACAGTGAAGAGTTTGGATATATGATGCAAGAGCAATATCAGATGTCCATGATGGGTGAGCTGAAGTTCTTCCTTGGTCTTCAAATACGTCAGCAACGCAACGGCATCTTCATATCTCAAGAGAAGTACCTCAAAGATTGCCTGAAGAAATTTGGGATGCAAGACTGCAAAGGCTTCACGACGCCAATGCCAGCCAAACATCATCTGGGTCCCGACGACAATGGTAAAGAGTTCGATCAAAAGGTATACCGCTCCATGATTGGTTCTTTACTTTATCTATGTGCATCTAGGCCAGATATTATGCTTAGTGTTTGCATGTGTGCTCGATTCCAAGCGGCACCAAAGGAATCGCATCACTTAGCTGTGAAGCGAATTCTTCGATATTTGGCTTACACCCCAACACTAGGATTATGGTATCCAAAGGGCTCAGAGTTTGATCTGGTTGGATTCTCGGATGCTGATTATGCTGGTGACAAGGTGGATCGCAAGTCTACATCAGGCACATGTCATTTTCTGGGACGATCACTTGTATGTTGGTCTTCAAAGAAGCAGAACTGTGTATCTCTCTCCACTGCTGAATCTGAATACATTGCTGCTGGATCTTGCTGCGCTCAGCTTCTGTGGATGAAGCAAACACTCAAAGACTATGGCATTCATCTGAAGCAAGTGCCACTCTACTGCGACAACGAAAGCGCCATCAAGATTGCCAACAACCCAGTTCAGCACTCGAAGACAAAGCACATTGAAATTCGTCATCACTTTCTCAGAGATCATGTTGTGAAGGAAGATATTGATATCATACACGTCAACACTGAAGAGCAATTGGCAGATATCTTCACCAAGCCCTTGGATGAGAAGAGATTTTGCAAGTTACGGTGTGAGCTAAATATCTTGGAATCCTCAAATGTCCTGTGATCAGGCACACATCCTAACACTTATGCATATTGATGACTTAGATGTGCAACACACAAAGTAAAGTATATCTTCAATCAATGAAGACTTACATTCTAAGTGTGAATACATTAATGTGGAATTTGACTTCGGAGCGCCACGATAATTGTGCGTCGTGTCTGGGTCTAATACTTCCTATACGGTGGGTAACGCCACCACAAAATTCTTCTACTTGAAGTGTTTTACCTAAGGCGTTACATTTGCTATGTCTTCACATTTTGTTTGTCTTCATTTTCAACTTGTCTTCATGATTATCATCACTATGTTGATTTGATTGTCTTTCTCATATATATATATATATACTAGTGTTCTGTCCTCTACATCATTCACTTATAGCTATGTCTTCTTGTTGAATCTTTTGAACTAAGTGAATGTGATCGGACCCTAACCTCTCTATACTTTCTATCTCAAACTCTATCTGTCCAAATCATATGCATTCTCTTGAAACTGTCGAATGTCTTCTCTGCGTCCTTGTCAGCAGAAGATACAGAGACAAACATTAAGTCCATTTTCAATGCTAATTTCTTCACCTGAAACCCGGAGAAGTAGGAACGACCACCCGACAATCCAGGCGTGCGTGGGAACGTGGAACAACCTCCGATATGTTGCATGATGGCCACGTGTCTTTCAGATGTGAATCGCCAGGGGCACCTGTGTAATAACACTGTGTCGTCCCTGTCCCTATAAATACACGCCTCACCACAGTCATTATCCTTTCTTCCACTCTCGCACAAACCCTAGCGCCACCGCTAGCCCTCGACGACGCCGGCGACGAAGCGCTTAGCTGCCGCGACCTCTCCGACGCCGTCTTCACGCCGGCCGCGGACATCGTCTTCTCCGCCGTCGCCGTAGGTGTCCTCCGTCGCCAAGTTAGGGCACGGACGATCGAACTGCTCGGCCTCCTCTTCCACTCCGTCTAGCAGTTCTTCGTGTGGTAAATAAAACTTCCTTTTTACGGCCCCTTTGATCCTATAGATTCATCACTTTCTGCCACAAGAAGTTTCTATTCACACAAGTTGGATCTATTTCATACTGCATCTCATAATATGCCTAGTATGTTCACTTATGCTTCACAAAGTAGTTAGATTCCTCACTTGTACTGATCCGTGGATTCGTACAAATCTGGAACCAACTCTTTATCTATGAGTGAATGTCTTCGCACGATGAGGTCAATGTCTTCTAAACTGATTTATCTTCAAAATCTTCTGAGAATGCATATGACCTCTTCCCCTTCCCTCGCACCTTAATGCTGTCACAGGTACATGTCCGTGGGAGAATCCCTTGGTTCTCATAGTCTGCATTCATTTGCAGAATTCTTACAGCATCATATAAATTCTCCCGAAGCCAGTTCCTGTTTGACCCGCAGGCGGAAGCCTTTGAAACCTTTGAACGTGTTGAAGCCATTCAGTTTGAAGTTCATGGCTACAGAGAAATCTACAAGGAAGGGAGGCAGACAGCACCGTGGAAACACTGCTAAGGACCTGCCACCAGATCTATATGAGCAATACAAGTCAGATCCAGAAGAAACCTATGGAGAACGCAAGAACCGAATCCAATGGATTCGAAGACATTGGGCAGAGGAATGGTTCAAGTACAGATTCGTCACCGACGAATATGCTGAGAAGAGTGCCATCAAGGGACCATGGGGAGATATCACATACAAAGGTCTTCAGCCCAAATCACAGTCCGAAGCTATTGCTCAAGGCTTTTACCCATGCATGCTTCGTGGACCTCAGCCTGCTAATGCCGACCCATCCTCTCTGTTATGGTGTCGCGAAGACAATCTCTTCAAGCGCAACTATCAGTTTGCACAGAACTCTGCCAAGGAAAACAAGAAGTCATTGGGATTAGACTTCAACCCAGGCCCCTCTGCGCCACGTGCTGATGGCACACGAGAAGCTGAACCCAATCTGGTTGGGCCCTTCTACAACCTAGAAGGTCTCATCACTCATATTATGGTTCAAGGGGCAGTCGTGGCTCAACCTGCAGATGATGCTGAATCTGACGAAGCACCTGCACCACCGAAGCCGCAGAAGCAGAAGAAGGCTAAAGCTTCAAAGTCTGCCTCAGCACCAAAAATCTTACGGGCGAAGCCACTGGCTACTGCACCTCCTGAAGACAGTGTGCAGTCTGAAGATCTCTCACGTATCTCCAAGAAGACTGAGATGAGAAAGAATACTGATCAGGCACTGACTGCTGCTGCTATTCTGCGCAATGACGCCATTGATCTGTCCAGCGATGAAGAGCTTGCAGATGACGCTCTTGAGCAACTGATCAAGAGCAAGGAAGAAGCAGAGATCTTCAATGATTTGCCTCTCTTTGATGTGGCAATCCTCCATAACTTCATTGATGAGTGGTTTGACACGCCCAACCTCAGCTTTGAAGATCTGCAACTTCCAATTGGCCTCAGTGTCGCCTTCCATGGCGCCATTGCTTCTGAGCTATCTCTAGCTCAGCGCATCGTTGAACTGAAGCAAAAGATCGACTATGAGAAAGCTCAGTTCAAGAAGCACATGGCCAAGCTCAGCGTGCAAGATGTGAAAAACTTCAAGATTATGCTGCACGAGCTCAAGGAAGCCTTTCTCAAAAAGCGTGAAGAAGCTCAAGGTTCTCGTGAACGCATGAAGAGCCTGGCTGACAAGTGTGTGCAAGCCTACAATGAGGCTGAGAAGCGCAAGGCTCTTGGTCGTCCTGGCATCGACCCAAGAATGGCTGCAAAGAAGAAGAAGCCCTCAACTGACCAATCTGCACCTTCAAGGCAGGAAGAACCTCGCATAGTCTTCCCAAGCAGCATGACTGGCTCGAAGCCAAAGGTCAGGTCAACCGCTTCAGAACTGAAGAAGACGAGGACTGCCGAGGCTGAAGCCAGAAAAAGGAAAAATCCTGAAGCTTCTGATGTCGCTCCCTCTAAGAAGAAGCGCAAAACCAAGAAGGATCGGGCTGCTCCCACAGAGCCCTTAGTTGTTGAACCTATCTCAATGGTTCGCCCTGCATCTGAACACCACGAGCGCCAACTGATTGTTCATGAGCCTGCTTCCACAGAGGCTCCTGATGCTGAAGACATTCCAGCAGTTGACCCCACCGCTGCTGAAGACATTGGTCACCATGACAATGTTGAAGATGATGAAGTCCTTCCTCAGATCGAGCACCAACTGGTATCATCGCCTGTGCTTACGCACAGCAAACTCATCAGCATTGGTCGTCCTCTGACGCCAACTGCTCAGGATGCATCGTGGGCTGATCACCCACAGAGACAAGACACTCCAAGCTCTCCCCAAGCAACCCCATCAGTGCAAGAAGAGGATGACTTTGAGGCCCAGCCAACTCCATCTCCACAGGCGTCGCCAGCGCTACGCAGGCTTCGCAAAGGACCAAGGTCTCAAGTCCCTCTTCCGAGCGTTTCAGAAGGAGAAGTGCACCACCAATCTGTTGCACGTCAAGTGTTTCCAGATGCCACTCCTACTGTGACTGTCTCTGAGTCTGAAGCCAAAGGTGCTGAAGACAATCCGGCTGCATCAGCCGATGACAAACAAGAAAAAGATCATGTCCCTACACCCCCAAACTCTGAAGAAGCTATTCCTGAAGTGAATGTGTCTGTGCCCGACCCTCCAGCTCATCAAGTGGAGGTTGAGAATCTTGAGACTGCCACCACCAACACAAATGAAGCCAATGACGTAGTCATGGCTGAAGCAAATGTGGAGCCTGCACCAACCAATGTGCCAGAGGCCAATGAAGCCAATGATGCAACTGCAACAGATGTGCAGCCTAACGCCATTGTTGTTGCCACTGCTCCTGTTCCACCACCGATGCCACACACTATCGAGCAAGCATTCAACTATGGCCAACTTGTCACTGTCAAATGGCCTTTTCTGACTCCTCCGCCTGCTGCTGGTCCTCAGTTTGACTATCACGTTGAGCACAGGCCTCAGGTTCAGAAGCCAATACCAAGGTTGCCCAGGTTTCCAGGAACTGCATCTGCACCCAGATCGTTCAATATCAATGGCTTCAAAGCACACAACACCTTCTTCAATAGCTCCAAGAACCCCTACTCAAGGGCAAGAATATCTTCGGATTGGTTCTGGAGCTATCATCAGCGTAGTTATTACTCATGCATTTTGTACAATCAAGGTCGCATTTTCCCACATATGTGTCTTGACACTGAAGCCATAACTGGTCTGCCTTGCTTGGAAGAAGCTCTGGATTGCTTCAAAGAGTCTGGATTGTAGCCGTTCGTCACCGACAAAGAGCACTGGAATGAAGAATTGCTGCTCCAATTCTATGCCACTCTTCATATTCGTGGCTACAACAGAGATCCGAAGACTTGGGTCCTTGAGTGGATGACCGGCGATGTTCATCATGAAGCCAAAGCCTTTGATATCATTGAGCTCACTGGTCTGCCCACTCCAGGAGATCTTTATGAACCTGGTTGTCAGCTTCACAGTGCAGCTATGGAGAGCATTTTTCAGAAGCCTGAACCAAACATGAGTCAGATGCTTAGCATGATGAATCCTTTGCCTCCAGATGCTGCATATCCTAAGGAGTTCTTTGTTGAAGACCTTGAGTATCTGCCACGCACTATATATCACATTATAAGGCGAACTCTCTGGCCCATCAAAGGACATTCTCCACATGCAAAGCTGGAAGGTGTAATGAAGACTTTGGTCTTCCATATTCTTCATGGCAAATGCTTCAATGCACAAGACTTCTTCATCCGCCAACTTGCTGCATCAGGATCTGATCTTTTGGCTTGAAGTTTTACGCTCCATGGATAATGCGGCTGATCAAACTACACTCAGCTGTCACCTATCAGCCCTCTGCTCGCAATCATCGGATCTTTCTGCCTGACGTTGATATGTCAGTTGAAGCCATCTATCCAGAGCCTGCCAAGGAGCCTCTTAGTCTTCAGAATGCTGAGAATCAAAGCTTCTCTCAAAACATTGAAGGAGTTCAAGCAGTCTCTCGTGTTTATCCTCTGGCTGGCACTACACGTGCACCTCATCGTGCCCTCACTGAAGCCACTGACAGCACCATTGCCCAACGGCCCAAGAAGCGATCCCGTGTTCTCAATGACCGAGAGCTTCTGGTTGCCCTTCATCAGAAACAGGATAGGCATCATGACTGGCTGAAGCGCCAAATGCAAAGCCTCTTGGTGGACGTAAACAGGATTCGCAACCTTGCCACCAAGAATGCCTTTGTTGCCCATGAAACCTGTCGGCGTACATGGAAAGGGCTGACACTTATGTGTTCTGAAGATGATCTTAAAGAGGATGGCTTCTCTGAACGCTTCAAGTTTGACTCAACACCTCCAAGAAGGACTGTGCTGCGACGAACTCCGTCTCTTGAAGACTCTGAGTTCTCTTCCTCTGCGGCAACTGTGAATGCCAGAGTGATCGATGACGAAGACGATGCTACTTCACCGCCCCCTACTTCTGCATGCATCGACACTGTCCCGATTTCGTCTGCACCGCCTAACAACACCGACGACCTTGCTGCTTCACCTACTCCTCAAGGGAACGAGTAGATGCTCTATGTCTTTAAACCTTTTTAGTCCTTACTGACAAAAGGGGGAGAAGCATATGAGTTTGATAGTCTTCAAGCGGGTCCATATGGGCGGTTGCTTTATATTTTGCCTAGTGTTTACAACTCTCGTTTTGATACATTTGGTTCTTTGAGTTGTAACACTTAAACTCGATGGTCGTCTGCCACTTATTTGCTATTCTGTGATGCGATCATAAATTCCGCATGTGCGACGATAAATTCCGCACTTAGATCATTTTGCAGACGTCCATTTTTCATTATGCATGTCATTATCTTCACATACTTTTCATGCATGATGAATTGTCATCATAAGTTGAAGAGGATCTCCACAAGTACAACCTGCCATGTGCATTTGCATTCCAAAAGCAAATTACTTATATGCACATCTTCAGGGGGAGCCCTTGCAACTTATGAAGACAATTCCCTATCCTTTACAATTTCACATATTATATTCCCCATTGAAAACTTCAACTAGTTTGTCATCAATCACCAAAAAGGGGGAGATTGTAAGTGCATCTAGTGCCACCCCTAGTTGGTTTTGGAGTATTGACGACAAACCTAGTTGAGGGACTAATGTGTTTGTGAGAATTGCAGGATAACACAGGTAGAAGTCCCTCATTGATTCGGTTTTCCTACCAGAGATGACCCCTAAAAATGTAAGAAGACATTGAAGACAAAGGTGGACATTCACATTGAAGACTATGACAAGAGAAGACATCGCATGAAGACTATGGAGCGCGAAGACTTAGTTCTTTCGTCGTTCTTTTTCTTCTTTGTTGAGTCATAGGAACCACCGTACTGTTAAGTGGGGTCCAAGAGAACCAGTCAGAATGACTGAAGTGATGCTTAACCAAAATCCTATGTCTTCGAGTGAAGACTATGAGAGCAAATCTTGTCCAGAGTTGGATAAGTCAGCTTTGCTTGTAGCCCAAGTAAAGTTGCCGTGTGTGTTTGAAATCTGACCGTTGGAACACGTGTCAGTTCCTTAGTGACCCAGGGTCATTTCGGACAAATTAGGTCGGGTTGCCTAGTGGCTATAAATAGCCCACCCCCTACAACCATAAACGGTTGGCTGCTCAGAGTTAGAGTACGGCTTTTGTCGTTTGAGAGCAACCCACCTCGAAACCTTTGAGAGAGAATTCCTTGCGAGGATAAAGCCCTAACCACCCAGAGCCAAAGAGTGTTAGGCATCACTTAAGTCTTCCTGTCTGTGTGATCTGAAGACTTATTACACTTGAGGACTGTGAATCCTCCAGCCGGTTAGGCGTCACGTTCTGAGCATCCAAGAGTCATTGTGGATCGCCGGTGAACGAAGTCTGTGAAGGTTTGGAAGTCTACCTTGAAGACTTACCAGAGTGATTGGGCGAGGACTGGGTGTCCTTAGCTCAAGGGGAATAAGGTGAAGACGAGGTCTTCTGAGTTGAATCTCAGCCTCCCTAACCAGACGTATAGTTGTCACAGCAACTGAAACTGGTCCAACAAATCATTGTCTTCAACGAGTCACTGGTTTCATCCTTCCCTTCCCTTTACTTACTGTTGGTCCTTGTGAAGTCATTGTACGATTGCATCACCATTTGGCTTCACTGAGTGATTACTTGTTCTGATTGACTTCATAATATCTTCCTACCTGATCCTTACTGCCTAGCTGCTATTAGTCATTGCGCTTTGACTTCATTGAATACTTGACTATGGTGTGCCTAGTGTGGTCTACCTTCCGCTGCATGGTAATAGGTTTATTTCTATCGTTTGTCTTTGAAACTTCCATGTTTTGAAGACTTCCATAAAAATCGCCTATTCACCCCCCCTCTAGTCGATCACTAGCACTTTCACTATCCATGATAATGACTAAGAAATCAAATATTAAAAAGAAAAGGAGAGGAGATATAGAATCCCAATGTCTTATCCCTTATATGATTTGAAATTGGGTCCATGTCGTGGTGTGAAATATGATATTGAGATAGGAGTAGGAATGAGGCCTGATCAAGTGAGACGTACAGGGTGGCCCAAGATGTATACCATTCTAAGCCCCTCACAATGTACGTAAAAAAACCTAGTCCTATTCTACAGGGAGAGAGTTCTTGCGTATGAGTTTGTGAGTGTAGATGTCCGAACCCATAACCATGTGCCGGTAGGGGTGCTTCTATAGAGTTCGCTACCCCTGGACTACATCTACGTTACAGGTGAGTTTAAGTCCAAATAATTACATCTGGGTTATTACTAGGAACTGGGGATATAAAGCTAAGGTAACGCAAAGATTGAAGGCTTTGGAATGTTTTATTTAATGCCTCTAGCCATTGAACTACTTCTATCTGAGTGAAGACAAGTTCCTTTCGTCCAGAGTCAAGCGATGTGAATCTTCACTCGGGTAATGTGCCTTGAGTGACTAAACCTTCATCATGTTGGTTGCAACATTAGTACCTGGAGAATGTGGGCTTAGGCCCCCATGCATTTCTATTGGGTTTGGGTCACCATGGGCGTACCTAGTGGGAGATGATCTCATCAATCCAATCTCATCGTTCACTTTAACCTCCACATGCACATCCCTGATGTGGTCGCAATCCAATCACACCACTTGGGGTGGAAACCTTCCAAGGTTAGCATTTTATGGATAAAGAGCAACTTGATTTTATTAAAAAAATCAAAATCCAGTTTGAATAACAAAGCATGATATTTTTCATGATGTATTTTACTTAAAGCTTCACGCAAGATCACAACACCCTCCATGATGTACGTTCCCTTAATGAAGGAAGTTTGGACATGTGGCACTACAGGAAAAACCACCCAACTCAAGATATTCTTAAGGATATTTGAGAACTAGCATTCAAGAGCATATATGGCTAAAGTTCTGGATTTGCCTACCATCCTTACTTTTAGGTATTAGGGACCGAATCCTATAGTTAAGTCTAGATTTTTTTGAGGGGTAGTTAACTCTAGAGATGTTAATAGCCACGGGGTGATGGATTTGACCATATCCAAAAAATTTGAGTCGAACTCAGAAATGCTAGTAGGACTCAATGGAAAATCCATCTAGGCCATGGGCTTTACTGGAGATCCCTAGAGGGGCCATGAAAAGACTATATTCCTACTAATTGAAAAAAGATACTAATTTGGCAATCAAACCAACATGGGCAAATATATTGTTAGATAAATTTGAGGAGGTGCTATCCTTGCGTTTCCATAGAGCGAAATACATAAGTCTTTTCTTTCTCCTTTGTACAATTAACAAAATATCTAAAAAATACACAAGAGAAAGTCCTACTATTTGCTTCGATAAGAACTTTTACTAAGTTGTTTTCTCTGCGGGGTTTACTAAGTCATTTCTAACTAGCTCGTGTGCATAAGTTCACTATGCATATGTACTTACAAATAGAACCAAATGCCAGTTTACCAATCGACATGGATGGTGAGCTATCGTAAAAACAATGAACCAAATGTCAGTTTCTAGACACACTAGCAGAACGCCCTTGCGTTTCTACGGGCTATCCGCAATATCTGTAACACCCGGGTTCAACACAAAAAACCCCATCCAATGACACACGTTCCCTTTTTTGTCGGAACCTCTCATTCCCAACCAGTTTCCCGCCGTAGCAGGACATTCTCATTTCTTTCTCTCGCTGGAGCCACCTCCTTTAAAAGCATATGATGCCCACCTCATCTTCGCCATGCATTGCAATATGGATGAAAATTTTCCTGTTTACAATATAATAGAGTGGGTTAAGCTAAAACATACTATTGGCACAAAACAACACATAACTACAGAGATCATTCTCAAAGGTCCATTCAACTTTGCAAATGCAAATTGACATTGGAGGAGAGTGGCAACGTGAACGTATTCCTAGTCACCAATAAGCTCTACCTCAATCGCACATATGCTAGAAGATATAATTTTCATTCTTATCTTCCTCATCTTTCCCTACATCTTCTACTCATCGCCTCTTCACCAACCCATTTCATTGGCGCCAACCAGCACCACGTCAACATTACGTCAACATTAGTGTGTTCGTCATTGATGCCTCATCTTCTTCCTTCTCATTCCTCGCCAACTTTAGTTCTCATTCCTACTTATTTCCTATAATATTCGTTCTTTCTTTTTTCTCTCTTATTATTTGGAACACTCTTTCTTTCTCCAACACCATGCACCACTTGGTGGCTTTCGTTATTTTCCTTCTTGTTCTTGGAACACTCTTCCTTTTTATTATAGCATGAACCACCCGGCCAGTGTTGTGTCGTGTTGTCCTCACCCACATACATTTTGGCAACTACCAGCATGTGGACATCCTGCGGAGCATATACTTCATCCATCTTCGTGAATGCTAGGTCGCCCATGTCGCGAGCGCATGGTGACCGTTGTCCATGTTGGCAAGCGGTGCTTGGGGCTTGGCCATGTAGCTGAGAGCCCGTTGATCGTTCTTTCTCATGAGCGCTTTCAAAATTATTTTCTGCGATTAACTACTTACTTAATTAGTTAAGTACACAAAAAAATAATGACCTACCTAATTCTCTGCATGCCTAATTAACTACCAAGTAAATTAATTAATTGCAAAAAATCCCTACTTCTAATTATCTGTAGGCATAAAGAATTATCTAAAAAATTAATCAATTGCATTAATGACTCGATTTTTAAATTGATTTGGTGCAAAAAAATCCTATTCAAATGGACCTAATTAATTGCATACGTAGTTAACTATCGAGCTGATTAATTGCATCATTGGTTTTATTTCCAAATTGATTCTGTGCTTGATTTCTAAATTATTTTCACATGAATGGCTGCTACAAACGACTATGACGATGACTACCGAGTAATGTAGGACACATTTCCTTAATGAATTTCTTGACATTTGAATGGACACATTTGATTTGAGACTGTAGCATTCTGGCTCTCTATTTGACTGACAAGAAATATGATATGACTGCGTCCACATGGCGGTCTGACGACCCGCCTCCCGCCATGGTCGTCCTCGATGTCGTGATCCATGCCCTAGCATTCTCGAGCATCGCACCAGGGTTAGGCCTGGCCACGACATCTTCCATGGTGTCGTGCACGACGTCCCTCCGCAAGAGTGCATGGATGCGTACGCCCGTAGGAAACTTGTGACAGTAAATTAATAGTAGAGATAATGATAATAATAAATGACATAGCACCGTGGATTAGCAATTTTTTTATGAATGAATATCTAACTTTATCACAGAAGGTTATCGAGAAAAAATCTTATGTCTGTCTTTTAGGGAAGTGATCACACATCTATGGTGCAATTTCTGAATTCTTAATTACTTATTGTTTACGTGATAGAATTGAATCAGCACCTACCAAAGAAAGCACAAGACAAGATCCCCCTTAATAGGATTTGGTTTTTTAATGCGAGGGAGAAAAACAAGTGGGAGGTGGGACGGATAAAAACCATACTAAAATAAACCATACCAGGCTACCAAGTGCATTGATGACTCGATTTCTGAATTGATTCGATGCTAAAAAATTCTATTTAAATGGACATAATTAATTTCATACATAATTAACTGTCTAGCTAAATAACTGCATCAATGGTTTGATTTCCAAATTGATTTAGTGCTCGATTTCTAAAATATTTTCGCATGAATGGCTACTACAAACGACGAGACGACGACTACCGAGTAATGTAGGACATATGCCCTTAACGAATTTCTTGACATTTAAATTGACACACTTGATTTGAGAATATGGCCAGCTCTTTATTTGACTGACAAGAAATGTAATATGACCTCGTTGATGTGGAGCATCCCAAGGTCATCCCCATGGACCTACCATTGCCTCACCAAGTGCCTAGCGGACCCATGACACAAGCACATGCAAGAGCTCTTGAAACCGAGGTGACATCACTTCTTTCACATTTCCACTTCGATGCACATGAGACATGGCTACTACCTCATATGGACACCTTGTGCATACTCAGGTATCATGGAGAAGCTAAGGAGCAAGGAGAAGAAGAAGAGGAAGATGGACGTGAAGACGAAGAACAAGAACTGCTCAAAGTTCCCAGGCTCCAGACGACCGACGAGCACTGGGCGTCCGACGACCTCTAGGCTCCAGACGACCGACACTTCCACACTTGAGCCAAAACAGACGGACATCCGACGCCCCACGGATGACTGATGCCCGGATGTCCGACACCGATCGAAGGTCACCCGAGCCGAATCTACGGACGTCCGACAGGCACCGGACGTCCGGACCCTTGCGAGCCTCCGGACGACCGGTGACTCCCGGACGTCCGACCCCTGTGTGTTGTTTCATGTTGGGCCCCAACCCATGTACCCCCTCGCCCTCCTCTTTTGCACTAAGACTACATATACTCCACCCCGTCCAACTTTCTAGGGTTAGCGTTGGTTTAGCTCATGTTTAGAGATAGAGCTACGCTCATCCAGATCGGATCTACTCCTTGAGAGAGACCGCGGCCTCTTCGGAGAAGATCCCTTTGGATTCAAGACCTCCTCGCGGAGAAGAACATCAATACCTCCTCGCGGAGAAGACCGGCTACCTATGTATTGTCCCTAGTTGATCGTGTATCGTGTATCGTTCTATGTATCCGACGATCTAGCACATGTGTAACTTTCTTGTGTTGGTTTAGTGATTCTCTTGTGTTCCCCTTATGCTTTCCCTCTCTTTCCCCTTTGTGTTCTTCGTGTTCTTCAAGGGATCCGCTCCTTTCGTGAAAGATCGGCCTATAGGGTTCCTACCCTACATCATCTTGGTATTTAGAGCCAAGACCAACTCCAACTCTATATAGAGCTCCTCCGACTCCAACTCCAACTCTATATATTGTGTTTCGGGGAGAAAAAAAATCAAAGAGAAGAATTCATCGCGTTTTACTATACGGAGTCGCCGCCAAGCCCTAAAACCTCTCGGGGGGGCTGATCTGGAGTCCGTTCGGGGCTCCAGAGAGGGGAATTCGTCACCATCGTCATCATCAACCATCCTCCATCACCAATTTCATGATGCTCACCGCCGTGCGTGAGTAATTCCATCATAGGCTTGCTAGACGGTGATGGGTTGGATGGGATCTATCATGTAATCGAGTTAGTTTTGTTAGGGTTTGATCCCTAGTATCCACTATGTTCTGAGATTGATGTTGCTATGACTTTGCTATGCTTAATGCTTGTCACTAGGGCCCGAGTGCCATGATTTTAGATCTGAACCTATTATGTTTTCATCAATATATGAGAGTTCTTGATCCTATCTTGCAAGTCTATAGTCACATATTATGTGTTATGATCCGCTAACCCCGAAGTGACAATAATCGGGATACTTATCGGTGATGACCGTAGTTTGAGGAGTTCATGTATTCACTATGTGTTAATGCTTTGTTCCGGTACTCTATTAAAAGGAGGCCTTAATATCCCTTAGTTTCCGTAAGGACCCCGCTGCCACGGGAGGGTAGGACAAAAGATGTCATGCAAGTTCTTTTCCATAAGCACGTATGACTATATTCGGAATACATGCCTACATTACATCGATGAATTGGAGCTAGTTATGTGTCACCCTAGGTTATGACTGTTACATGATGAACCGCATCTGGCATAATTCTCCATCACTGATCCATTGCCTACGAGCTTTCCATATATTGTTCTTCGCTTATTTACTTTCCCTTTGCTATTGCTATCATCACTACAAAATACCAAAAACATCACTTTTACTACTGTTACCTTTTGCTACCATTACCACTACTATCATATTACTTTGCTACTAAATACTTTGCTGCAGATATTAAGTTTCCAGGTGTGGTTGAATTTACAACTCAGCTGCTAATACTTGAGAGTATTCTTTGGCTCCCCTTGTGTCGAATCAATAAATTTGGGTTGAATACTTTACCCTCGAAAACTGTTGCGATCCCCTATACTTGTGGGTTATCAGGAAGCGCCCCATAGCTTATTTTAGTGAGAACCTTTCCGGAGCGCAACTCAATTACCCCATCTATGACAAAGAGTTATATGCTTTAGTGCGAGTCTTGCATGAATGGGAACATTACCTTCGTCCCCATGAGTTTATCATTCATACCGATCATGAGACTCTCAAGTATCTTAAGGGCCAAACCAAGTTGAACAGGCATCATGCTAAATGGAGTGAATTTATTGAGTCTTTTCCTTATGTCATCAAGTACATCAAAGGTAAGGAGAATATTGTGGCGGACGTTCTTTCCCGCATATGCATGCTTGTTACTCAACTTGAATTGGATGTCATTGGCTTTGAGCATATCAAAGAATTGTATGAGCATGATCATACTTTTGCTACTCCTTTTGCCAAGTGTTTGACGCTGACCTCTTGGGAACGCTATTAGGTCAAAGATGGATATCTTATGAGAGCTAACAAACTTTGCATCCCCGAGTCTTCTCTTTGTTTGTTGCTTTTGCAGGAATCTCATGGAGGAGGCTTAATGGGACATTTTGGACGCGACAAGACTTTCGCCACGCTCTCCAAGAACTACTATTGGCCCAAGATGTTCCGTGACGTCAACCGCTTCACAAACCGATGCTCTAAATGTTGCAAAGCTAAGTCCAAAGCTCAATCTCATGGCCTTTACATGCCTCTACCAACTCCATATCAACCATGGGAGGACATTAGCATGGATTTTGTACTTGGATTGCCTAGGACTAGAAATGGGAAGGATTTGGTATTTGTCGTTGTGGACCGTTTTGAAGGAAATATGCCCTAGAGGAAATAATAAAGTTATTATTTATTTCCTTATATGATGATAATTTTTTATTATTCATGCTAGAATTGTATTATTCAGAAACATAATACATGTGTGAATACATAGACAAACAAAGTGTCACTAGTATGCCTCTACTAGACTAGCTCGTTAATCAAAGATGGTTATGTTTCCTAACCATGGACAAAGAGTTGTTATTTGATTAACGGGATCACATCATTAGGTGAATGATATGATTGACATGACCCATTCCATTAGCTTAGCACCCGATCGTTTAGTATGTTGCTATTGCTTTCTTCATGACTTATACATGTTCCTATGACTATGAGATTATGCAACTCCCATTTACCGGAGGAACACTTTGTGTGCTACCAAACGTCACAACGTAACTGGGTGATTATAAAGGTGCTCTACAGGTGTCTCCAAAGGTACATGTTGGGTTGGCGTATTTCGAGATTAGGATTTGTCACTCCGATTGTCGGAGAGGTATCTCTGGGCCCTCTCAGCAATGCACATCACATAAGCCTTGCAAGCATTGCAACTAATGAGTTAGTTGTGAGATGATGTATTATAGAACGAGTAAAGAGACTTGCCGGTAACGAGATTGAACTAGGTATTGAGATACCGACGATTGAATCTCGGGCAAGTAACATACCGATGACAAAGGGAACAACGTATGTTGTTATGCGGTCTGATCGATAAAAGATCTTCGTAGAATATGTAGGAGCCAATATGAGCATACAGGTTCCGCTATTGGTTATTGACCAGAGACATGTCTCGGTCATGTCTACATTGTTCTCGAACCCGTAGGGTCCGCACGCTTAAGGTTTCGATGACAGTTATATTATGAGTTTATGCATTTTGATGTACCGAAGTTTGTTCAGAGTCCCGGATGTGATCACGGACATGATGAGGAGTCCCGAAATGGTCGAGACATGAAGATTGATATATTGGAAGCCTATATTTGGATATCGGAAGTGTTCCGGGTGAAATCGGGATTTTACCGGAGTATCGGGAGGTTACCGGAACCCCCCGGGAGGTATATGGGCCTTAGTGGGCCTTAGTGGAAGAGAGGAGAGGTGGCCAGGGCTGGGCCGCACGCCCCTCCCCCCTAGTCCGAATAGGACAAGGAGAGGGGGCCGGCGCCCCCTTCCTTCTCTCTCTCCTCTTTCCCCTCCTCCCGAATCCTATTCCAACTAGGAAAGGGGGAGAATCCTACTCCTGGAGGGAGTAGGACTCCTCCTGGCGCGCCCTCTACTGGCCGGCCGCACCCCCCTTTGATCCTTTATATACGGAGGCAGGGAGCACCCCAAGAGACACAAGTTGATCCACGTGATCATATTCTTAGCCGTGTGCGGTGCCCCCTTCCACCATAGTCCTTGATAATATTGTAGCGGTGCTTAGGCGAAGCCCTGCGACGGTAGTACATCAAGATCGTCACCACACCGTCGTGCTGACGGAACTCTTCCCCGACACTTTGCTGGATCGGAGTCCAGGGATCGTCATCGAGCTGAACGTGTGCTAGAACTCGGAGGTGCCGTAGTTTCGGTGCTTGATCGGTCGGGCCGTGAAGACGTACGACTACATCAACCACGTTGTGCTAACGCTTCCGTTGTCGACCTACAAGGGTACGTAGATTACACTCTCCCCTCTCGTTGCTATGCATCACCATGATCTTGCGTGTGCTTAGGAATTTTTTTTTGAAATTACTACGCTACCCAACAGTGGCATCCGAGCCTAGGTTTTATGCGTTGATGTTATATGCCCGAGTAGAACACAAGTGAGTTGTGGGCGATATAAGTCATACTGCTTACCAGCATGTCATACTTTGGTTCAGCGGTATTGTTGGATGAAGCGGCCCGGACCGACATTACGCGTACGCTTACGCGAGACTGGTTCTACCGACATGCTTTGCACACAGGTGGCTGGTGGGTGTCAGTTTCTCCAACTTTAGTTGAACCGAGTGTGGCTACGCCCGGTCCTTGCGAAGGTTAAAACAGCACTAACTTGACAAACTATCATTGTGGTTTTGATGCATAGGTAAGATTGGTTCTTGCTAAGCCCGTAGCAGCCACGTAAAAGTTGCAACAACAAAGTAGAGGGCGTCTAACTTATTTTTGCAGGGCATGTTGCGATGTGATATGGTCAAGACGTGATGAGATATAAGTTGTTGTATGAGATGATCATGTTTTGTTGAAGTTATCGGCAACTGGCAAAATCCTTATGGTTGTCTCTCTATTGCATAAGATGTAAGCGCCCAATAATTGCTTTACTTTATCGCTATGCGATAACAATAGTTGCAAGAGCAATTGTTGGCAAGACGACCACGTGACGACACATTGATATAGATCAAGATGATGGAGATCATGGTGTCATGCCGGTAACGATAGAGATCATGACAGTACTTTGGAGATGGAAATCAAAGGCGCAAGATGATGATGGCCATATCATGTCACATATTTTGATTTCATATGATGTTTATCTTTTATACATCTTATTTTGCTTAGTTTGACGGTAGCATTTTAAGATGATCTCTCACTAATTATCAAGAAGTGTTCTCCCTGAGTATGCAATGTTGCGAAAGTTCTTCGTGCTGAGACACCACGTGATGATTGGGTGTGATAGGCTCTACGTTCAAATACAACGGGTGCAAAACAGTTGCACACGCGGAATACTCAGGTTATACTTGACGAGCCAAGCATATACAGATATGGCCTCGGAACACGGAGACCGAAAGGTCGAACATGAATCATATAGTAGATATGATCAACATAGTGATGTTCACCATTGAAAACTACTCCATCTCACGTGATGATCGGACATGGTTTAGTTGATTTGGATCACGTGATCACTTAGAGGATTAGAGGGATGTCTATCTAAGTGGGAGTTCTTAAGTAATATGATTAATTGAACTTTAATTTATCATGAACTTAGTCCTGGTAGTATTAGCATATCTATGTTGTAGATCAATAGCTCGCGTTGTTGCTTTCATATGTTTATTTTGATATGTTCCTAGAGAAAATTGTGTTGAAAGATGTTAGTGGCAATGATGCGGATTGGATCCGTGATCTGAGGTTTATCCTCATCTGCACAGAAGAATTATGTCCTTGATGCACCTCTAGGTGACAGACCTATTGCAGGAGAAGATGTAGACGTTATGAACGTTTGGCTAGCTCAATATGACTACTTGATAGTTTAGTGCACCATGCTTAACGGCTTAGAATCGGGACTTCAAAGACGTTTTGAACGTCATGGACCATATGAGATGTTCCAGGAGTTGAAGTTAATATTTCAAGCAAATACCCGAGTTGAGAGATATGAAGTCTCCAACAAGTTCTATAGCTAAAAGATGGAGGAGAATCGCTCAACTAGTGAGCATGTGCTCAGATTGTCTGGGTACTACAATTGCTTGAATCAAGTGGGAGTTAATCTTCCAGATAAAATAGTGATTGACATAATTCTCTAGTCACCATCACCAAGTTAGTAGAACTTCCTGATGAACTATGATATGCAAGGGATAATGGAAACGATTCCCAAGCTCTTCATAATGCTGAAATTGACGAAGGTAGAAATTGAGAAAAACATCAAGTGTTGATGGTTGACAAGATCACTAGTTTCAAGAAAAGGGCAAAGGGAAGAAAGGGAAACTTCAAGAAGAACGGCAAGCAAGTTGCTGCTCAAGTGAAAAACCCAAGTCTGGACCTAAGCCTGAAACTGAGTGCTTCTACTGCAAAGGGACTGGTCACTGGAAGCGGAACTATCCCAAGTGATTGGCGGATAAGAAGGATGGCAAAGTAAACATAAGTATGTTTGATATACATGTTATTGATGTGTACTTTACTAGTGTTTATAGCAACCCCTCAGTATTTGATACTAGTTCAGTTGCTAAGATTAGTAACTCGAAACGGGAGTTGCAGAATAAACAAAGACTAGTTAAGGGTGAAGTGACGATGTGTGTTGGAAGTGGTTCCAAGATTGATATGATCATCATCGCACACTCCCTATACTTTTGGGATTAATGTTGAACCTAAATAAGTATTATTTGGTGTTTGCGGTGAGCATGAATGTGATTTGATCATGTTTATTGCAATACAATTATTCATTTAAGTAAGAGAATAAATTGTTGTTCTGTTTACATGAATAAAACCTTATATGGTTACACACCCAATGAAAATGGTTCTGGATCTCGATCATAGTGATACACATATTCATAATATTGAAACCAAAAGATGCAAAGTTAATAATGATGGTGCAATTTATTTGTGGCACTGCCGTTTAGGTCATATTGGTGTAAAGCGCATTAAGAAAATCCATACTGATGGGCTTTTGGAATCACTTGATTATGAATCAGTTGATGCTTGCGAACCATGCCTCATGGGCAAGATGACTAAGACTTCGTCCTCCAGTACAATGGAGCGAGCAACAGATTTGTTCGAAATCATACATACTGATGTATGTGGTCCGATGAATATTGAGGCTCGTGGCAGGTATCATTATTTTCTGATCTTCACAGATGATTTGAGCAGATATGAGTATATCTACTTGATGAAACACAAGTCTGAAACATTTGAAAAGTCCAAAGAATTTCAGAGTGAAGTGGAGAATCATCGTAACAAAAATGAAAGTTTCTACGATATGATCGCAGAAGTAAAATATTTGAGTTACGAGTTTGGCCTTTAGTTAAAAACAATGTGAAATAGTTTCACTACTCACGCCACCTGGAACACCACAGCATAATGGTGTGTCCGAACGTCATAACCGTACTTTATTAGATATGGTGCGATCTATGACGTCTCTTACCGATCTACCAATATTGTTTTGGGGTTATGCATTAAAGATAGCTGCATTCACGTTTAAAAGGTCACCATCTAAGTCCGTTGAGACGACACAATCTGAACTGTGGTTTGGCAAGAAACCAAAGTTGTCGTTTCTTAAAGTTTGAGGTTGCAATGCTTATGTGAAAATGTTTCAACCTGATAAGCTCAAACCCAAATCGGAGAAGTGCGTCTTCATAGGATACCCAAAAGAAATTGTTGGGTACACCTTCTATCACAGATCCGAAGGCAAGATATTCTTTGTTGGAATGGATCCTTTCTAGAGAAGGAGTTTCTCTCGAAAGAAGTGAGTGGGAGGAAAGTAGAACTTGATGAGGTAACTATACCTGCTCCCTTATTGGAAAGTAGTTCATCACAGAAATCTGTTCCTGTGACTACTAGACCAATTAGTGAGGAAGCTAATGATGATGATCATGTAACTTCAGATCAAGTTACTACCGAACCTCGTAGGTAAACCAGAGTGAGATCCGCACCAGAGTGGTACGGTAATCCAGTTCTGGAGGTCATGTTACTTGACCATGAGGAGCCTACGAATTATGAGGAAGCAATGATGAGCCCAGATTCCGTGAAATGGCTTGAGGTCATGAAATCTGAGATGAGATCCATGTATGAGAACAAAGTATGGGCTTTGATTGACTTGCCCAATAATCGGCGAGCCATTAAGATTAAATGGATCTTCAAGAGGAAGACGGACGCTGATAGTAGTGTTACTATCTACAAAGCTAGAATTGTCGCAAAAAGGTTTTCGACAAGTTCAAGGTGTTGACTACAATGAGAGTTTCTCACTCGTATCTATGCTTAAATCTGTCCGAATCATGTTAGCAATTGCCGCATTTTATGAAATCCAGCAAATGGATGTCAAAACTGCATTCCTGAATGGATTTCTGGAAGAAGAGTTGTATATGATGCAGCCGGAAGGTTTTGTCGATCCAAAAGGAGCTAACAAAGTGTGCAAGCTCCAACGATCCATTTATGGACTGGTGCAAGCCTCCCGGAGTTGGAATAAATGCTTTGATAGTATGATCAAAGCATATAGTTTTATACAGACTTGCGGTGAAGCCTGTATTTACAAGAAAGTGAGTGGGAGCACTACAGCATTTCTGATAAGTATATGTGAATGACATATTGTTGATCGGAAATAATGTAGAATTATTCTACAAAGCATAAAGGAGTATTTTGAAAGAAGTTTTTCAAAGAAAGACCTCGGTGAAGTTGCTTACATATTAAGCATCAAGATCTATAGAGATAGATCAAGACGCTTGATAAGTTTTTTCAATGAGTACATACCTTGACAATATTTTGAAGTAGTTCAAAAATGGAACAGTCAAAGAAAGAGTTCTTGGCTGTGTTACAAGGTGTGAAATTGAGTAAGACTCAAAGCCCGACCACGGAAGAAGATAGAAAGAGAATGAAAGTCATTCCCTATGCCTCAGCCATAGGTTCTATAAAGTATGCCATGCTGTGTACCAGATCTATTGTATACCCTACACTGTGTTAAGCAAGGGAGTACAATAGTGATCTAAGAGTAGATTAATGGACAACGGTCAAAATTATCCTTAGTGGAATAAGGAAATATTTCTCAATTATGGAGGTGACAAAAGGTTCGTTGTAAAAAGTTATGTCGATGCAAGTTTTGACACAGATCTGGATGACTCTAAGTCTCGATCTAGATATATATTGAAAGTGGGAGCAATTAGCTAGAGTAGCTCCGTGCAGAGCATTGTAGACATAGAATTCGCAAAATACTTACGGATCTGTATGTGACAGACCCGTTGACTAATATTATCTCACAAGCAAAACATGATCACACCTTAGTACTCTTTGGGTGTTAATCACATAAACGATGTGAACTAGATTATTGACTCTAGTAAACCCTTTGGGTATAGGTCACATGACGATGTGAACTATGGGTGTTAATCACATGGTGATGTGAACTATTAGTGTTGAATCACATGGCGATGTGAACTAGATTATTGACTCTAGTGCAAGTGGGAGACTGAAGGAAATATGCCCTAGAGGCAATAATAAAGTTATTATTTATTTCCTTATATCATGATAAATGTTTATTATTCATGCTAGAATTGTATTAATCCAAAACATAATACATGTGTGAATACATAGACAAACATAGTGTCACTAGTATGCCTCTACTAGACTAGCTCGTTAATCAAAGATGTTATGTTTCCTAACCATGGACAAAGAGTTGTTATTTGATTAACGGGATCACATCATTAGGTGAATGATATGATTGACATGACCCATTCCATTAGCTTTCTTCATGACTTATACATGTTCCTATGACTATGAGATTATGCAACTTCCGTTTACCGGAGGAACACTTTGTGTGCTACCAAACGTCACAACATACTGGGTGATTATAAAGGTGCTCTACAGGTGTCTCCAAAGGTACATGTTGGGTTGGCGTATTTCGAGATTAGGATTTGTCACTCTGATTGTCGGAGAGGTATCTCTGGGCCCTCTCGGTAATGCACATCACATAAGCCTTGCAAGCATTGCAACTAATGAGTTAGTTGTGAGATGATGTATTACGGAACGAGTAAAGAGACTTGCCGGTAACGAGATTGAACTAGGTATTGAGATACCGACGATCGAATCTCGGGCAAGTAACATACCGATGACAAAGGGAACAACGTATGTTGTTATGCGGTCTGACCGATAAAAGATCTTCGTAGAATATGTAGGAGCCAATATGAGCATCCAGGTTCCGCTATTGGTTATTGACCGGAGACATGTCTCGGTCATGTCTACATTGTTCTCGAAACCGTAGGGTCCGCACGCTTAAGGTTTCGATGACAGTTATATTATGAGTTTATGCATTTTGATATACCGAAGTTTGTTCGGAGTCTCGGATGTGATCACGGACATGACGAGGAGTCTCGAAATGGTCGAGACATAAAGATTGATATATTGGAAGCCTATATTTGGATATCGGAAGTGTTCCGGGTGAAATCGGGATTTTACCGGAGTACCGAGAGGTTACCGGAACCCCCCGGGAGGTATATGGGCCTTAGTGGGCCTTAGTGGAAGAGAGTAGAGGTGGCCAGGGCTGGGCCGCACGCCCCTCCCCCCTAGTCCGAATAGGACAAGGAGAGGGGGCCGGCGCCCCCCTTCCTTCTCTCTCTCCTCTTTCCCCTCCTCCCGAATCCTATTTCAACTAGGAAAGGGGGGGAATCCTACTCCCGGAGGGAGTAGGACTCCTCCTGGCGCGCCCTCTCCTGGCCGGCCGCACGCCCCCTTTGATCCTTTATATACGGAGGCAGGGAGCACCCCAAGAGACACAAGTTGATCCACGTGATCATATTCTTAGCCGTGTGCGGTGCCCCTTCCACCATAGTCCTCGATAATATTGTAGCGGTGCTTAGGCGAAGCCCTGCGACGGTAGTACATCAAGATCATCACCACACCGTCGTGCTGACGGAACTCTTCCCCGACACTTTGCTGGATCGGAGTCCGGGGATCGTCATCGAGCTGAACGTGTGCTAGAACTCGGAGGTGCCGTAGTTTCGGTGCTTGATCGGTCGGGCCGTGAAGACGTATGACTACATCAACCATGTTGTGCTAATGCTTCCGTTGTCGATCTACAAGGGTACGTAGATTACACTCTCCCCTCTCGTTGCTATGCATCACCATGATCTTGCGTGTGCGTAGGATTTTTTTTTTTGAAATTACTACGTTACCCAACACGTTTCTCTAAGATGGCACATTTTATCCATGCAACAAGATAGACGATGCTTCACATGTTGCTAATCTCTTTTGTAGGGAAATACTGCGTCTACATGGAGTGCCCAAGACGATTGTCTCGGACCGTGACGTCAAGTTCCTAAGCTACTTTTGGAAGACCCTATGCGCCAAGCTCGGAATCAAGCTACTCTTCTCCACGGCTTACCATCCTCAAACCGACAGCCAAACGGAGGTGACCAACCACACACTCTCCGCCCTACTTCGAGTACTCATCAAGAAGAACATCAAGGAGTGGGAGGAGTGCCTACCTGTCGCCGAGTTCGCCTACAACCGAGCAAGACATTCAACGATCGACAAGTCCCCCTTCGAGGTCGTCTACGATTTCAATCCATTGTCACCATTGGACATTCTTCCTCTACCACTCCAAGAGCGCATCAATTTGGACGCAAGTGCACGAGCAACACATCTCAAGAAGGTGCATGAAGATACAGGAAACACCATCGAGCGCCAAGTTCAACGCCTTGCGACCAAGCTCAATTTCAACAAGCAACCTATGGTATTCAACACCGGAGACCTCGTGTGGCTACACCTTCGCAAGGATCGCTTTCCACAAGAACGCAAGTCCAAACTTTGACCACGAGCGGATGTACCCTTCAAGGTGTTTGCACGCTACAACAACAACGCATACAAGATCGACATTCCTCGCGACAAGTACTCCGTGAGCGACACCTTCAACGTCAAAGATCTTTCTCCCTACCATGGTGATGAAGAATTTGATCCGAGGAAGGATCTTCCCCAAGGGAGGGGAGATGATGCGGAGCATCCCAAGGTCATCCCCATGGACCTACCATCGCCTCACCAAGTGCCTAGCGGACCCATGACACGAGCACGTGAAAGAGCTCTCGAAATCGAGGTGACATCACTCCTTTCACATTTCCACTTCGATGCACATGAGGCATGGCTACTACCTCATATGGACACCTTGTGCATACTCAGGTATCATGGAGAAGCTAAGGAGCAAGGGGAAGAAGAAGAGGAAGATGGCGTGAAGACGAAGAAGAAGAACAGCTCAAAGTTCCCAGGCTCCGGACGACCGACGAGCACCGGACGTCCGATGATCTCTAGGCTCCGGGCGACCGGCCCTCTCCAGGCTCCGGACGACCGGCACTTCCACACCCGAGCCAAAACAGACGGACATCCGACGCCCCACGGACGACCGACGCCCGGATGTCCGACACTGACCGGACGTCCGACCGAAGACCACCCGAGCCGAATCTACGGACGTCCGACAGGAACCGGGCGTCCGGACCCTCGCGAGCCTCCGGACAACAGGTGACTCCCGGACATCCGACGCCTGTGTGCTGTTTCGTGTTGGGCCGCAGCCCATGTACCCCTTCGCCCTCCTCTTTTGCACTAAGACTATATATACTCCACCCCGTCCAACTTTCTAGGGTTAGCGTTGGTTTAGCTCATGTTTAGAGATAGAGATACGCTCGTCCACATCAGATCTACTCCTTGAGAGAGACCGCGGCCTCTTCGGAGAAGATCCCTTTGGATTCAAGACCTCCTCGCGGAGAACAACATCAAGACCTCCTCATGGAGAAGACCGGCTACCTATGTATCGTCCCTAGTTGATCGTGCATCGTGTATCGTTCTATGTATCCGACGATCTAGCACATGTGTGACTTTCTTGTGTTGGTTTAGTGATTCTCTTGTGTTTCCCTTGTGCTTTCCCTCTCTTCCCCCTTTGTGTTCTTCGTGTTCTTCGAGGGATCCGCTCCTTTCGTGAAAGATCGGCCTATAGGGTTCCTACCCTACATCACTCGTCCATGTGGCAGTCTGACGACCTGCCCCCCGCCACGGTCGTCTTCAATGCCGTGATACACACCCTGGCATTCTCGAGCATTGCGCCGGCGTTAGGCCCAGCCACGACATCTTCCACGGTTTCGTGCATGACGTCCCTCCGCAGGGGCACGCGGATGCGTACACTCATATGAAGCTTGTGATTGTCAAGCATAGCGTGCGGGATTAGTGATTTGTTGTGAAGGAATATCTTATTTTATTATGGAAGATATCAAGAAAAATTTTATGTCTGTCTTTTAGGAAGGTGATCTCACATATATGGTGCAATTTCTGAATTCTTAATTACTTATTATTTACATGATTGAATTGAATCGGCACCTACCAAAGGAAGAACGAAACAAGATCTCCCCTTAATGAGATTTGGTTTTTTAATGCGAGGGAGAAAAAACTAGTGGGGGTGGTGGGACGAAGTAAAACCAGACGAAAATAAACCGTACCAGGCTACCAACTGCTTCATTAAGAGTAGAGATTAGTAATTTGTTATGAAGGGATATCTTATTTTATTATGAAAGATTATCAAGTAAAATTTTATGTCTGTCTTTTAGGAAGGTGATCTCACATATATGGTGCAAATTCTAAATTCTTAATTACTTATTATTTACATGATTGAATTGAATCGGCACCTACCAAAGGAAGAACGAAACAAGATCTCCTCTTAATGGGATTTGGGTTTTTAATGGGAGGAAGAAAAACTAGTGGGAGGGGTGGTGGGAGGTGGGACAAAGTAAAACCGGACAAAAATAAACCGTACCAGGCTACCAATTGCTCCATTAGAAGTAGAGATTAGTGATTTGTTATGAAGGGATATCTTATTTTATTATGAAAGATTATTAAGAAAAATTTTATGTTTGTCTTTTAGGAAGGTGATCTCACATATATGGTGCAATTTCTAAATTCTTAATTACTTATTATTTACATGATTGAATTGAATCGGCACATACCAAAGAACGAAACAAGATCTCCCCTTAATGGGGTTTGGTTTTTTAATGGGAGGAAGAAAAAAACAGTGGGAGGGGGTGGTGGGACGAAGTACGCCCGGACGAAAATAAACCGTACCAGACTACCAACTGCTCCATTAGGAAGGTGATCTCACATATATGGTGCAAATTCTAAATTCTTAATTACTTATTATTTACATGATTGAATTGAATCGGCACCTACCAAAGGAAGAACGAAACAAGATCTCCTCTTAATGGGATTTGGGTTTTTAATGGGAGGAAGAAAAACTAGTGGGAGGGGTGGTGGGAGGTGGGACAAAGTAAAACCGGACAAAAATAAACCGTACCAGGCTACCAATTGCTCCATTAGAAGTAGAGATTAGTGATTTGTTATGAAGGGATATCTTATTTTATTATGAAAGATTATTAAGAAAAATTTTATGTTTGTCTTTTAGGAAGGTGATCTCACATATATGGTGCAATTTCTAAATTCTTAATTACTTATTATTTACATGATTGAATTGAATCGGCACATACCAAAGAACGAAACAAGATCTCCCCTTAATGGGGTTTGGTTTTTTAATGGGAGGAAGAAAAAAACAGTGGGAGGGGGTGGTGGGACGAAGTACGCCCGGACGAAAATAAACCGTACCAAACTACCAACTGCTCCATTAGGAGTAGAGATTAGTGATTTGTTATGAAGGGATATCTTATTTTAATATGAAAGATTATCAAGAAAAAATTTATGTCTATCTTTAAGGAAGGTGATCTCACATATATGGTGCAATTTCTGAATTCTTAATTACTTATTATTTACATGATTTAATTGAATCGGCACCTACCAAAGGAAGAACGAAACAAGATCTCCCCTTAATGGGATTTGGTTTTTTAATGGGAGGGAGAAAAAACCAGTGGGAGGGGTGGTGGGAGGTGGGATAAAGTAAAACCAGACGAAAATAAACCGTACATGCTACCAACTGCTCCATTAAGAGTAGAGATTAGTGATTTTTTATGAAGAGATATCTTATTTTATTATGAAAGATTATCAAGAAAAATTTTTTGTCTGTCTTTTAGGAAGGTGATCTCACATATATGGTGCAATTTCTGAATTCTTAATTACTTATTATTTACATGATTGAATTGAATCGGCACCTACCAAAAGAAGAACGAAACAAGATCTCCCCTTAATGGGATTTGGTTTTTTAATGGGAGGAAGAAAAACTAGTGGGAGGGGGTGGTGGGAGGTGGGACGAAGTAAAACCGGACAAAAACAAACCGTACCAGACTACCAACTGCTCCATTAAGAATAGAGATTAGTGATTTGTTATGAAGGGATATCTTATTTTATTATGAAAGATTATTAAGAAAAAATTTATGTCCGTCTTTTAGGAAGGTGATCTCACATATATGGTGCAATTTCTGATTCTTAATTACTTATTATTTACATGATTGAATTGAATCGACACCTATCAAAGGAAGAACGAAACAAGATCTCCCCTTAGTGGGATTTGGTTTTTTAATGGGAGGAAGAAAAAACCAGTGGGAGGGGGTGGTGGGAGGTGGAACGAAGTAAAACCGGACGAAAATAAACTGTATCAGACTATCAACTGCTCCATTAGGAGTAGAGATTAGTGATTTGTTATGAAGGGATATCTTATTTTATTATGAAAGATTATCAAGAAAAAATTTATGTTTGTCTTTTAGGAAGGTGATCTCACATATATGGTGCAATTTTTGAATTCTTAATTACTTATCATTTACATGGTTGAATTGGATCGGCACCTACCAAAGAAAGAACGAAACAAGATCTCTCCTTAATGAGATTTGATTTTTTAATGGGAGGGAGAAAAACCATAGGGAGAGGGTGGTGAGAGGTGGGACGAAGTAAAACTGGACGAAAATAAATCGTACCACGCTACCAACTGCTCCATTATTAGTAGAGATTAGTGATTTGTTATGAGTTAATATCTTATTTTATTATGGAAGATTATCAAGAAAACTTTTATGTCTGTCTTTTAGAAAGGTGATCTCACACATATGGTGCAACTTCCAAAGTCTTAATTACTTATTATTTACATGATTGAATTGAATCGGCACCTACCAAAGGGAGAACGAAACAAGATCTCCCCTTAATGGGATTTGGTTTTTTAATGGGAGGGAGAAAAACTAATGGGAGGGGGTGGTGGAAGGTGAGACGAAGTAAAACCGGACGAAAACAAACCATACCAGGCTAACAACTGCTTCATTAGAAATAGAGATTGTATGGGAAAAAATCATGCGCTAATTTACAGAAAGTAAATCAGTATCTATATCTATATTTATATGGATAACATAATGTGCATGAATTATTACCCCTCGCCATATTTTGTTGGAGGGATTCATCGTCCGAAATCAATAAAGAAAAATATCTGCCTCATCCCAAGAGAAAAATACAAGGCAATCTAGATAAGCATCCGATCCAGCGCGGAGCAGTCTTCACTGTACTTGGCACGCACCTGGCGCCGTGATTCGCCGGGCGATCAAAGAAAGGACGGCGAAAAGGGGAGGCAGGCGGGCGCGGCTACAAGCAGCCGGCGCACGCGACCACAAGGGGGAAGGGGGGATGCACAGCACGCACGTTCTCCTTCAGTTTTCTTTCTTCTACCCCTCGGGGAGGCTCAGTTGGTTGGTGAAGCAGGCCAAGACGTTTCGATCTTTTTTACCCGAAAAGATACACATTTTGATTTGACGCTGACCCAACCAACCCCCCCGTGGTATCAGTCCTGAGTCGTGAGCCCACGCGTCCCCACCAGGCCACCACACCAACCCCGATACACAGCTCAGGTCCTCAACACAAACCAACCAATCGCCACCTATATATATCCCCTTCCGCCCTCCCCTTCCACCCTCAGCTTCCCCCATCGAAGCTTACTCGACTACCTACCTACCAGTTTTAGTTTCTCGTTTATTTACCTTTAGTTACCCGGCGCCATCGGCATCGACAGATTTCCAAGCCAAGAAACGGACCAACAGCTAGCTAATCGGCGCCGTTACTGGTCATGGCCGCCGCGAGTTTCATCAAGGCGCCCGCCGGGCAGAATCCCAGGCTCGCAATCCACGCTCCGGGGAGGGGCGCCCGCGTGGTCAGGTGCTCGCTTGGCGCGGCCGTCGGCGGCCGGACCGAGTGGCTCAGCAACTGTGCCGTCCTCTCCAGCAAGGTTGCCGCGCTCGGCCCCCACTCCGTCAACGGCCACGCCGCGCCGGCGCCGGCCCCCAACGGGTCGGTGCTTGACTTGATCCCTGTGAGCGGTGTTAACGGCGTTGCCAAGAACCTGCCGGCGCCGCTGCGGATCGCCGACCTGTCCCCGGCGCCGATGCACGGCTCGGAGCTGCGCGTGGCGTACCAGGGCGTGCCCGGCGCGTACAGCGAGAAGGCGGCCGGCAAGGCCTACCCGGGCTGCGACGCCATCCCCTGCGACCAGTTCGAGGTGGCGTTCCAGGCCGTGGAGCTGTGGATCGCGGACCGGGCCGTGCTCCCCGTGGAGAACTCGCTCGGCGGCAGCATCCACCGCAACTACGACCTGCTGCTCCGCCACCGGCTCCACATCGTGGGCGAGGTGCAGCTCCCCGTGCACCACTGCCTCCTCGCTCTCCCGGGCGTTCGCAAGGAGAACATCACCCGCGTGATCAGCCACCCGCAGGCGCTGGCGCAGTGCGAGCACACCATCACCCGCATGGGCCTCAACGTCGTCCGCGAGGCCTTCGACGACACCGCCGGCGCCGCCGAGTACGTGGCCAACAACGGCCTCCGCGACACGGCCGCCATCGCGTCGTCCCGCGCCGCCGAGCTGTACGGCATGGAGATCCTCGCCGACGGCATCCAGGACGACTGCGGCAACGTGACCCGGTTCGTGATGCTGGCCAGGGAGCCCATCGTGCCGCGCACGGACCGGCCGTTCAAGACCAGCATCGTGTTCGCGCACGACAAGGAGGGCACCTCCGTGCTCTTCAAGGTGCTCTCCGCCTTCGCCTTCCGCGACATCACGCTGACCAAGATCGAGAGCCGGCCGCACCGCCACCGCCCCATCCGCCTGGTGGACGACGCCAACCGCGGCACGGCGAAGCATTTCGAGTACATGTTCTACGTCGACTTCCAGGCGTCCCTGGCGGAGCCGCGGGCGCAGAACGCGCTGGCCGAGGTCCAGGAGTTCACGTCGTTCCTGCGGGTGCTCGGGAGCTACCCGATGGACATGACCCCGATGACCGCCGGCTCCTCCTCCACCGTCACATCGTCCGACTCGTAGCTCCCTAGAGGTATCGAGGAGCAGTAGGGGAGTCGGTTAATTTGTGGTCATGTCGTCGGCCCGCTCCTCCCTCGTTGGCAGCTGGGGTAATTAGTTTTGTTCCTCATGTTTCTTGTCATAATACATGTAAAATCGTGCCATTTGAGCCAGTTTAAGTTAATACGCAGTGGAATATACCCTGTGAGATACAATATGAACTCATGTCGTTGCCCGTGTCGTGCCGAAGCAACTTGTCGGGCTCAAACGGAAGTTGCAAGGAATTTGTGGCTACGTTGACGTGCTGTGATGAAACTAAGCGGGTAGGTGGCGGGGGCACGTTCGTCCTTGCTCTTGGGCTTGCCTTTCATTGTAGCCTTTTGTTCTGGTAGTTTGTTGCACGTCCCCGTGGCGTGCCTCGTCTCCAACGCACACGCACGCACGCACGAACGTTTCTTGGGAATGGAATGGTCAGGGAAACAACCTGGGAGTGAACGGGTAGATGCGGTCAGGGCCTGGTGGGTTGCTTTTCAAACAAAGGTGGATGAACGACTCCGGGGAATAACATAGTACTACGTGGTACTACTCACAAAGTCATTTACCCACGTGTTTGTGGTGACCCAAACGAACTAATCACTCTTCTGATGTACTTATAAAAACGAAAGGATCACTGGTTAATTAACCGGCTGGACCCCAAGGACAGGGACGCGCCATCTGCACCACGCCCGCGCAGCCCAACAACAACGGCAACCACAATCGTGGACCATTTCGCCACACAGCAAACGCCAAACGGCCACCATATCGAAACTACGACACATTTCAGGGCGGAATTTAAAAGATGCACATTTCTGGCCAGAATTTTAAAAATATATAAGAGCGTTTGGACCACTAAAATAGTTGTCTAGACGCTCTTATATAGTAACTGTATTTCTTAACAGAGGAAATATATATGTATGTTATATACTCCCTCCGTTTCTAAATATTTATTTTCTAAAGATTTTAAATGGACTACCACATACGAATGTATATATAGATATTTTAGAATATAGATTCACTTATTTTGCTCTGTATGTAGTCACTTGTTGAGATCTCTAGAAAAAGAAATACTCCCTCTGTTTACTTTTATAAGACCTTGAAAACATTTTAGATAATGCATAAAACAACCCATTTTGAGCTGTCTGAAATGACTTACAAAAGTAAACGAAGGGAGTATAAAGGAAGGGAGGGAGTATAAAGGAACGGAGGGAGTATAATACGCTAAATATAACATGGGCATAACGAATGTTTCAGCCGATAAGGCCACAAGCAACTCGAGTAGCCACCACGTGGACTTGCTTCGAGGGGACTAGCAACTCACCACGCATGTAACTCCCTCCGGTCATTTTACTTCGCATATAAGTCTTGTTTAAAGTCAAATTTCATAAAGTTTGACCATATTTATTATATCGAGAGTATGTCGAGGAGGGGTCGGGGTTAATGAGAAATTTAATTATTTTTTCAAAACTTAAAATCTCTCAGTTCAGCACAGCAGAAAATAAATCTAAGCAGGAAAAAAAAACTATTGAATCTCACAAAAAACTACTGAAGAATATCACACCATAAGGTAAACTTTTTTAATAAAAGAGATGATAATCCTATGGGTACAGTAGCACAAAACTTTGAGAATAATAACGGTGACAAGGAATGAAAACAAAATAGTCAGCATATATGATATTGCACACACAACACATAAAATAAACATACAGAGTAACATGCTAAGTTGGATAACTAAGTAGCTCTAGATGAGCAGATGAATATACAGACAAACAACCTTGACAACAAAGAACACAAGTATGCCACATAACATGGTCATAGACCAGATAAATTTGCTCCAAGGATAATGAGGCGAAATTAAACTGAAGAACAACACAGGAAACACTACTTCGTCGAGAAAGAATTGCACAAGATGAATGTGAACAGAGAAGTAACCAATGGTGCTTGATGGCGACAAATGATTTGGTAGTAGTTCACTCTTCTACAAAAGAATTACGTCTAGTTGGAGGGACTTGTGAATGAACACAAGAGCTAACCTCTCACCGCCCTATTCTCCTCAACGCAAAGTTGATCAAACTTCAGTTAATTTTACTCGTGGTAGATTCTTCTTGGCGATCTCCAAACCATCAACAAACTTGCTTCACCAACCACAATGACTCTTGGTTGCTGAAGACTTTGACTCGATGATGACAATTACTCTTCGCTACGCGAGTAGATGCCTAACCGTCTAGAGAGTTGCAGCTATCAAGAGTAATATGTATAAGAATTCTCAACTCAAATCTACTATGATGCTCAACCACTCTCTAAGTTTCGGTTCTTGGTTTTCTCTCGGTGGATTTAACTCAAATCTCTCACAGAGGGTACTCAATAAATTTTCTCAAAATCTAAAGTGGACCAACCAACGAACAACATTGGTGTGGGGTGACAATTTATAGCCATGGCAATCCCAAAGGGGAAATGACCAATAAGGACACGCGGTTCAGCCAATGGCCAACCGACACATTTTCATCGATCGGATTTCAAACACACCCGGTAACTTTACTCGAGGAACAAGTAAAGCTGACTCCTCTGCTGAAGCATTTCTCTTGCAACTCAGATGAACATCGTTTCTAGCTGGCGAGTAAATGTTTTGAAGCAAGAAGAGATTTATCTCAACTCTTATAGGATAGGTTACAGTTAAGCATCACAACAACAGACAAAAGTCTCAAAATACTTATACCCCTCATAATAGTACGGTAGTCATATGACTCAAGGAAGAAAATGAAATGACGAAACAAATGCTACGTCTTCACTTTGTCCTCATTCTTCTCTACTGCACTCATTTCTTCTCAAACACCTTACGTACCAATTGCTTGATGTCAACAATCTTTTTAGGGGCCATCTCTGACATGCAATCTTCTCGATATTGAACTCCTCAAAATCTATTAATCTTCTCTTCTTCGCGGAAGAATTTTTCTGAAGTTTATAGCAATCTTCTCGACACTCCATGTGTTGGGATCTACGGTAGGGTGCGTCGACTGCAAATTAAAATTTCCTACGCGCAGAACAACCAAGAACATGCTACTGGAGATGGATCACGGTTCGTTACCACTAGACGCGCAGTGTCGTGTAGCGGAAGAAGAGTTGGGGCAGCGCGTCCGCGTGGATCGTCTCCTCCTCATCCTCCGATCTCCCTCATACAACCGGTGGTCGGTTCCCACGTACAGGTTCGTCGGAGCGGCGCAAGTGCACCGCCTCTAACGGTATCCGTGCGTGCAGGAGGAACGTCGTGTGGCGGACTACTAGGTCCAATCACACAACCGGCGGCGAGTGGAGGTGTCTATTCGCAACACATGCAAACCCTAGTGACAGCGCCGAAGCGATCAGCCGCGTGAGTGTGTGGCACCTCCACTATATATATAGGCGTCCGTCACGGGCTCAACACTTGGGCATCGCACGGACCCTAAAGCCCATAAGTCTACTCGGCCACAATCCGAATACAGTTTGGATCACATCTGACCAGTGTCCTCGGATCCGACCTCGTAGGTTCCTTCCCTTAAGCGCGCGACCCCTTAGGTTCAAGTCGGCTTGGTCGCAGTTCGGATCACTTCCGAACTGCAAGATTGGTAGCGGCCTCTAGCAAGGCATGCCGAACACCAAGCAGACTATGAAGCTGGTTAGTGAACATGTACATCACACTTCCATTCCTTTTGCCACACGATATATGTTGTCGAGCTCAAGGCGAGTCTGTCATCCTTGTGCTAGCCCGACCTCTTTCTCGTTCCAGTGATGCCAACCACAAACCGGAATCTCATAATCCTTGTTGCATGGCCATGCTTATCCTGGTCGGATCACACGAGGGGCCCAGAGTATATCTCTCCTGATCGGAGGGGCAAATCCCATCTTGCTCGACCACGTCTCGCAGCATGGTTCTGGATAAACCCGAAACCTACCTTTATAACTACCCAGTTATGGAGTAGCGTTTGATCGGCCCAAAGCAAGTCTGTCACCATCCCGAGTACATGTGTCAGCTCAGGTCTTAGGACATAGAACATATGTTGTACTAGAGACTCATAGATGACATATCGCTGCGTCTCATAGTTGGGTCTGTCCGACTTGGACCTTATCTCGACTCGGATCCGACTACGTCGAATCCGACCAGATCCTTCCAAGTCCATATTATCCAGTTAGCATCCAATGCTCCATGGCTAGTGAGACCAAGCCATCGACCGTGTCATATGCTAGTCTAGTTGGCTGTGCGTCCACACAGCCCTTTCGACTAGGGACCTTTTAGGACAGTCATCATACAATCCATAGTCCCACAAACAAGTCACATACTTGCTGATACACATCATTGATAATGTCCAAGGACTGTCTTTATTCATAAACACATAGGAAATATCATCATACATGATTGCCTCTAGGGCATATCTCCAACACCATGGACTATTTCTCTCTCTGTGTGTGCACTAGCAAACACCCTCATCATTTCTGACAACAATCTCCAAAACACAAGGGGAAAGAATTGCACCAACAATCCCCCTCCTTTTGGGTGATTGTTGACAAAACAGATAATCATCTATGAGTAGATAAGTTTTTAACCAGTAACATGCAGAAAGTAAAAACAATCAGTAATCTCAAAGATAAAATACCCCCCCAGCCTAAATGTATGCAGCCTCTAAAAGATTTGTTGTGCGATAACCTGCATATATTAGAATAAAACCTCAGAGAGATATTTCATATCTTCGAGAATAATGGATTTCATTGAGAGAGAAATATCAAGTAAGAATATTTCAATGCATCCATAGTGAACTTTGATAATAATGTTTCCAACAAAAGAATTTTTTTGAGAGGTGGTGTGACAGGAATTTGAAACATTTATATCACATAGATTCATACAAGATCCAGAGTGATTTATGATACAAATTTCACCTGCAAAAATAGATGTATTAACGTTACAACCTCAGAGTATCACGACACATACTTAAGATTTTTACAACATGATAAAAATTCAGATACGAAACCGTTTGTAAACTCACAGAAGAACCAAATAGAAAATACCCAACCCTAGCAAATGTTCCCACATCTAACTCTCTCGATATCATCTCCCACTTTTTGTCAACAAGTTGCAAAAAGAACGAGAAGAAACATGAGGATAAACTACATGCCCGAAGACGATGAAGAACTGGAGCTGCTCGACGAAGAAGATCCAACCTTCCCAGATGAAGTAGCTCGCGGAGAAGAATCGACAGCACCAGCTACTCCTCCACCTCGATCTTCGGGAGCGGTGTGAGTAGATGGACCTATAGGTTGATCTTCGGCGGCATTTTCTTCACCTTTCTTGAACTCAAGAGAATTCACCTCAGAATCAACATCAAGAATGTCATCTAGCTCAACAAAGATTAAATCTGTCGATGTAGACCTGGAAGAACTGGGGTGTCCCTGCGCTTGCGATTAGTCTCAAAAGCATCGATGTAGTCATACTTCTTGTGAATGCCTTTTGCTTTGAGTGGATCCTTGGTATACCATTTCCGAAGAAGTGGCCATGATCGGTGCTTCTCTTCCTTCATTACCAGCATTGCCTGGCCAGCAGTCTCTGTGACATGATTTAATTCAGCCGCAAGATATTCTTTCTCCTTATGGTTCAGCCTGACATGCTTGTCGAGAATTTGTTGAGTGTGAAGACAAATCTCATATAGTGAGGGATTTTCTTCTCAAGGTATCTCAATCATTGTCTTAATATTCTTGGATCCTAGAGCTATATTCTTCTTAGGCTCAACAACTGATTTCCCTCATTGTCCTTGATAACTTGAAGAGTATGGCAGATAGGTGGTATGAAAGGATTCCGAGCACAATGACCGAAATACCTCTTGCCGTGTGCCATGTCAGTAAGAATTTGAATCATGGGTGCATATATGTTAGGGCACCTAGGATATTCCGCCGTAGTGACAAGATTGCGAAGAAATAAATCTTCGATGTCAATTATTTCTCTGAGGGAATATCATACTGTGTGTTCCTGAGCACACATTCATTCGTTGGCGGCCTCTGGATAGGCACGAGAGCATTGCATATGATCTGGAAGAGAGTCTGATTTTCGAAATTAAAATCCTTCAGATCCTGGTTAGTTGAGACAGCATCTCCAACTTTCGGATCCATCAGAAGATGGAGTTGTGCATTTCACACATCCCAGAAGTGCATTTTGTTCTCTCTTTCTTCATAAATTTCAAACGGGAAAAATTTAGCCTCTCCAGCATCCCATCAGCAGTACATGTGATCTTTTCATGCTCAGACATCCACTTAAACATCCATGTCTTGGTGTCCATCCTGTCTCCTGAAACATACAATTTTGCATACAACTAGAAAGTCAAATCTCGGTTCCAACCATGATTGAACCTCAGAAACCTTTTTCAGATGAGTTCATCAAACTGGTTGAGGACATTGCTGAAGCAAGGTAAATCTTCCATTGAAGCAATATCCAGATATACTTATGTTCAAAGATGCGATTCTTGAAACATAAGATCCGAGAATAATAAGTAGCTTGCTTAGTGGTCCAGAAACAAGGGGATAGAGACGTTTTACTCTTAGTGTACATGCTCTTTCCTAAGAAGGCAAGCATAGAGCGGTGAATATTTTGGTTGAAGGGTGGACCATTTGGACCCATTCCATCAGGAAAAGCAAGAATGGACTCTCTTGGGTTTGGATGACGTACATCCTCATCCAAGTAGCCAGCAGCTCTTGTGTCATTTGGTGCAGCCTGTTTTCATCAATCGGAGGCAGAATTGGCACAAATGATGATTGTTTTTCTCCTTGCGAGTTTGCTTGGAGGAGCTAGAAGGCACGCCCCAGGGTCAATGGGGGGACGACGGTCATAAAGTTTATGGTGAAGGTCAACACCGAGGTTCGTCATCGACAAGTGGTGGACGTGGTTATGCTTGGCAAAGCGATGGCACAGCTGGCAGACCTTTTTACGGTCCCTCGGGTGGCTTTGTTGAGGGGGTATCAGGCCCTAACCACTGGCAGCATGGTGGTTACTGTGGTCATCGTGGTCGAGGTGGCCGAGGTGGCCGGTACCGGCAACGCATCCTCCTCCGCCTCGTCGTTGAGCAGACAGACTCCGCGGAGGCGGCTGTCGGTGTCAAAACTGGCGGATCTCGGGTAGGGGGTCCCGAACTGTGCGTCTAGGCGGATGGTAACAGGAGACAAGGTGTTGGAAATATGCCCTAGAGGCAATAATAAAAGTATCATTATATTTCAATGTTCATGATAAATGTCTTTTATTCATGCTATAACTGTATTATCCGGAAATCGTAATACACGTGTGAATACTTAGACCACAATATGTCCCTGGTGAGCCTCTAGTTGACCAGCTCATTGTGATCAACAGATAGTCATGGTTTCCTGACTATGGACATTGGATGTCGTTGATAACAGGATCACATCATTAGGAGAATGATGTGATGGACAAGACCCAATCCTAAGCATAGCATAAAAGATCGTGTAGTTCGTTTTGCTAGAGCTTTGCCAATGTCAAGTATCTCTTCCTTAGACCATGAGATCGTGTAACTCCCGGATACCGTAAGAGTGCCTTGGGTGTATCAAACGTCACAACGTAACTGGGTGACTATAAAGGTGCATTACAGGTATCTCCGAAAGTAGCTGTTGGGTTGACACGGATCGAGACTGGGATTTGTCACTCCGTATGACGGAGAGGTATCTCTGGGCCCACTCGGTAATGCATCATCATTATGAGCTCAATGTGACCAAGGTGTTGGACACGGGATCATGCATTACGGTACGAGTAAAGTGACTTGCCGGTAACGAGACTGAACAAGGTATTGGGATACCGACGATCGAGTCTCGGGCAAGTAACGTACCGATTGACAAAGGGAATTGCATACAGGGTTTGATCGAATCCTCGACATAGTGGTTCATCCGATGACAACATCGAGGAGCATGTGGGAGCCATCATGGGTATCCAGATCCCGCTGTTGGTTATTGACTGAGAGCGTCTCGGTCATGTCTGCATGTCTCCCGAACCCGTAGGGTCTACACACTTAAGGTTCGGTGACGCTAGGGTTATTAGGAAGACTAGTATGTGACTACCGAATGTTGTTCGGAGTCCCGGATGGGATCCTGGACGTCACGAGGAGATCCGGAATGGTCCGGAGGTAAAGATTTATATATGGGAAGTTGTCAAACGGACACCGGGAAGTTTCGGGGTCATACCGGTATTGTACCGGGGCCACCGGAAGGGTTCCGGGGGTCCACCGGGAGGGGCCACCCCTCACGGGGGGCCACATGGGCTGCGTGGGGCAGGGAGCCAGCCCCTGGTGGGCTGGCCGCACCCCCCTCCCTTGGGCCCATGCGCCTAGGGTTGAGGGGGAACCCTAGAGGGGGCGCCCCCTTGGCTTGGGGGGCAAGCCACCCTCTCCCCTCTCCCCTAGGCCGCCGCACCCCCCCCTAGATGGGTTCTAGGGGGCCGGCCCCCTTCTCCCTTCCCCCTATAAATAGAGGGGTGAGGGGAGGGCAGCCGTACCACCCTCCAAGGCGCAGCCCTCCCCTCCCCAACACCTCTCCTCCTCCGTTGTGTGCTTGGCGAAGCCCTGTCGGAGTACTGCCTCTCCACCATCACCACGCCGTCGTGCTGCCGGTGGAGCTGTCTTCCTCAACCTCTCCTTTCCCCTTGCTGGATCAAGAAGGAGGAGACGTCTCCCGTCCCGTACGTGTGTTGAACGTGGAGGTGCTGTCCGTTCAGCACTTGGTCATCGGTGATTCGAATCACGTCGAGTACGACTACATCATCACCTTGCAAGCTTCCGCACGCGATCTACAAGTGGTATGTAGATGCAAACTCTCTCCCTTGACTCGTTGCTTAGATGAACTCATAGATGGATCTTGGTGAAACCGTAGGAAAAATTTTAATTTTCTGCAACGTTCCCCAACAATGGCATCATGAGCTAGGTCTATGCGTAGTTCTCTTTGCACGAGTAGAACACAATTTTGTTGTGGGCGTGGATTTTGTCATCTTACTTGCCTCTACTAGTCTTTTCTTGCTCAACGGTATTGTGGGATGAAGCGGCCCGGACCAACCTTACACGTACGCTTACGTGAGACCGGTTCCACCGACTGACATGCACTAGTTGCATAAGGTGGCTGGCGGGTGTCTGTCTCTCCCACTTTAGTTGGAGCGGAATCGATGAACAGGGCCCTTATGAAGGGTCAATAGAAGTTGACAAAATCACGTTGTGGTGATTCGTAGGTAAGAAAACGTTCTTGCTAGAACCCAATTGCAGCCACGTAAAAGATGCAACAACAATTAGAGGACGTCTAACTTGTTTTTGCAGCGATTGATCATGTGATGTGATATGGCCAGAAGTTGTGATGAATGATGAATTGTGATGTATGAGATCATGTTCTTTGTAATAGGATTCACGACTTGCATGTCGATGAGTATGACAACCGGCAGGAGCCATAGGAGTTGTCTTTATTTTTTGTATGACCTGCGTGTCATTGAATAATGTCATGTAAACTACTTTACTTTATTGCTAAACGTTAGTCATAGAAGTAGAAGTAGTCGTTGGCGTGACAACTTCATGAAGACACGATGATGGAGATCATGATGATGGAGATCATGGTGTCAAGCCGGTGACAAGATGATCATGGAGCCCCGAAGATGAAGATCAATGGAGCTATATGATATTGGCCATATCATGTCACAACTATATAATTGCATGTGATGTTTATTATGTTTTGCATCTTGTTTACTTAGGACGACGGTAGTAAATAAGATGATCCCTTACAAAAATTTCAAGAAGTGTTCTCCCCTAACTGTGCACCGTTGCTACAGTTCGTCGCTTCTAAGCACCACGTGATGATCGGGTGTGATGGATTCTTACGTTCACATACAACGGGTGTAAGACAGTTTTACACAGCAAAAACACTTAGGGTTAACTTGACGAGCCTAGCATGTGCAGCCATGGCCTCGGAACACGGAGACCGAAAGGTCGAACACGAATCGTATGGAAGATACGATCAACATGAGAATGTTCACCGATGATGACTAGTCCGTCTCACGTGATGATCGGACACGGGCTAGTCGACTCGGATCGTGTAACACTTAGATGACTAGAGGGATGTCTAATCTAAGTGGGAGTTCATAATTTGATTAGAACTTTATTATCATGAACTTAGTCTAAAACCTTTGCAAATATGTCTTGTAGATCAATGGCCAACGCTAATGTCAACATGAACTTCAACGCGTTCCTAGAGAAAACCGAGCTGAAAGATGATGGCAGCAACTATACGGACTGGGTCCGGAACCTGAGGATCATCCTCATAGCTGCCAGGAAACAATATGTCCTAGAAGGACCGCTAGGTGACGCTCCCGTCCCAGAGAACCAAGACATTATGAATGCTTGGCAGTCTCGTGCTGATGATTACTCCCTCGTTCAGTGCGGCATGCTTTACAGCTTAGAACCGGGGCTCCAAAAGCGTTTTGAGCACCACGGAGCATATGAGATGTTCGAAGAGCTGAAACTAGTTTTTCAAGCTCATGCCCGGGTCGAGAGATATGATGTCTCCGACAAGTTCTACAGTTGTAAGATGGAGGAAAATAGTTTCTGTCAGTGAGCACATCCTGAAGATGTCTGGGTTGCACAACCGTATGACCCAGCTGAACATTAACCTCCCAGATGAGGCGGTCATTGACAGAATCCTCCAGTCACTCCCACCAAGCTACAAGAGCTTTGTGATGAACTACAACATGCAGGGGATGGAAAAGACCATTCCTGAAGTGTTCTCGATGTTGAAGTCAGCAGAGGCTGAAATCAAGAAAGAACATCAAGTGTTGATGGTCAATAAGACCACTAAGTTCAAGAAGGGCAAGGGTAAGAAGAACTTCAAGAAGGACGGCAAAGATGTTGCCGCGCCTGGTAAGCCAGTTACCGGGAAGAAGTCAAAGAATGGACCTAAGCCTGAGACTGAGTGCTTTTATTGCAAAGGGAAGGGTCACTGGAAGCGGAACTGCCCCAAATACTTAGCGGATAAGAAGGCCGGCAACACCAAAGGTATATTTGATATACATGTGATTGATGTGTACCTTACCAGTACTCGTAGTAACTCCTGGGTATTTGATACCGGTGCCGTTGCTCATATTTGTAACTCACAGCAGGAGCTGCGGAATAAACGGAGACTGGCGAAGGACGAGGTGACGATGCGCGTCGGGAATGGTTCCAGAGTCGATGTGATCGCCGTCGGCACGCTGCCTCTACATTTACCTACGGGATTAGTTTTGAACCTTAATAATTGTTATTTAGTGCCAAGTTTGAGCATGAACATTGTATCTGGATCTCGTTTAATACGAGATGGCTACTCATTTAAGTCTGAGAATAATGGTTGTTCGATTTATATGAGAGATATGTTTTATGGTCATGCTCCGATGGTCAATGGTTTATTCTTAATGAATCTCGAGCGTAATATTACACATGTTCATAGTGTAGATGCCAAAAGATTTAAAGTTGATAACGATAGTCCCACATACTTGTGGCACTGCCGCCTTGGTCACATTGGTGTCAAGCGCATGAAGAAGCTCCATGCCGATGGACTTTTAGAGTCTCTTGATTATGAATCGTTTGACACGTGCGAACCATGCCTTTTGGGCAAAATGACCAAGACTCCGTTCTCCGGAACAATGGAGCGAGCAACCAACTTGTTGGAAATCATACATACCGATGTGTGCGATCCAATGAGCGTTGAGGCTCGCGGAGGATATCGTTATGTTCTCACTCTCACTAATGACTTGAGTAGATATGGGTATGTCTACTTAATGAAACACAAGTCTGAGACCTTTGAAAAGTTCAAGGAATTTCAGAATGAGGTAGAGAATCAACGTGACCGAAAGATAAAATTCTTACGATCAGATCGTGGAGGAGAATACTTAAGTCACGAATTTGGTACACACTTAGGGAAATGTGGAATCATTTCACAGCTCACGCCGCCTGGAACACCTCAGCGAAACGGTGTGTCCGAACATCGTAATCGCACCCTATTGGATATGGTGCGGTCTATGATGTCTCTTACCGATTTACCGCTATCATTTTGGGGATACGCTCTAGAGACAGCTACATTCACTTTAAATAGGGCACCGTCTAAATCCGTTGAGACGACACCGTATGAATTATGTTTTGGAAAGAAACCTAAGCTGTCGTTTCTAAAAGTTGGGGATGCGATGCTTATGTCAAGAAACTTCAACCTGAAAAGCTCGAACCCAAGTCGGAAAAATGCGTATTCATAGGATACCCTAAGGAAACTGTAGGGTATACCTTCTACTTAAGATCCGAAGGCAAGATCTTTGTTGCCAAGAACGGATGCTTTCTGGAAAAAGAGTTTCTCTCGAAAGAAGTAAGTGGGAGGAAAGTAGAACTCGATGAAGTACTACCTCTTGAGCGGGAAAGTGGCGCAGCGCAGGAAACCGTTCCTGTGATGCCCACACCAACTGAAGAGGAAAACAATGATGATGATCAAGGTACTTCGGATCAAGTTACTGCTGAACTTCGTAGGTCCACAAGGACACGTTCCGCACCAGAGTGGTACGGCAACCCTGTCCTGGAAATCATGTTGTTAGACAACAATGAACCTTCGAACTATGAAGAAGCAATGGCGGGCCCGGATTCCAACAAATGGCTTGAAGCCATGAAATCCGAGATAGAATCCATGTATGAAAACAAAGTATGGACTTTGACAGACTTGCCCGATGATCGGCGAGCGATAGAAAACAAATGGATCTTTAAGAAGAAGACGGACGCGGATGGTAATGTTACCATCTATAAGGCTCGACTTGTCGCTAAGGGTTATCGACAAGTTCAAGGGATTGACTACAACGAGACTTTCTCTCCCGTAGCGAAGCTGAAGTCCGTCCGAATCATGTTAGCAATTGCCGCATACTATGATTATGAGATATGGCAAATGGACGTCAAAACGGCATTCCTTAACGGACATCTTAAGGAAGAACTGTATATGATGCAGCCGGAAGGTTTTGTCGATCCTCGGAACGCTAACAAAGTATGCAAGCTCCAGCGATCCATTTATGGACTGGTGCAAGCATCTCGGAGTTGGAACATTCGCTTTGATGAGATGATCAAAGCGTTTGGGTTTATGCAGACTTATGGAGAAGCCTGCGTTTACAAGAAAGTGAGTGGGAGCTCTGTAGCATTTCTCATATTATATGTAGATGACATACTCTTGATGGGAAATAATATAGAATTTCTGGACAGCATTAAGGCCTACTTGAATAAGTGTTTTTCAATGAAGGACCTTGGAGAAGCTGCTTATATATTAGGCATCAAGATCTATAGAGATAGATCGAGACGCCTCATAGGTCTTTCACAAAGCACATACCTTAATAAGATTTTGAAGAGGTTCAAAATGGATCAGTCCAAGAAGGGGTTCTTGCCTATGTTACAAGGTGTGAGATTGAGCTCGGCTCAGTCACCGACCACGGCAAAAGATAAAGAAGAGATGAGTGTCATCCCCTATGCTTCAGCCATAGGATCTATTATGTATGCCATGATGTGTACCAGACCCGATGTAAACCTTGCCGTAAGTTTGGTAGCAAGATACCAAAGTAATCCCGGCAAGGAACACTGGACAGCGGTCAAGAATATCCTAAAGTACCTGAAAAGGACGAAGGACATGTTTCTCGTTTATGGAAGAGACGAAGAGCTCGCCATAAAGGGTTACGTCGACGCTAGCTTCGACTCAGATCTGGATGACTCTATGTCACAAACCGGATACGTGTATATGTTGAATGGTGGAGCAGTAAGCTGGTGCAGCTGCAAGCAGAGCGTCGTGGCGGGATCTATGTGTGAAGCGGAGTACATGGCAGCCTCGGAGGCAGCGCATGAAGCGATTTGGGTGAAGGAGTTCATCACCGACTAGGAGTCATACCCAATGCGTCGGGGCCGATCAAACTCTTCTGTGACAACACTGGAGCTATTGCCCTCGCCAAGGAGCCCAGGTTTCACAAGAAGACCAGGCACATCAAGCGTCGTTTCAACTCCATCCGTGAAAATGTTCAAGATGGAGACATAGAGATTTGCAAAGTGCACACGGATCTGAATGTCGCAGATCCACTGACTAAACCTCTCTCGCGTGCAAAACATGATCAACACCAGAACTCTATGGGTGTTCGATTCATCACAATGTAACTAGATTGGTGACTCTAGTGCAAGTGGGAGACTGTTGGAAATATGCCCTAGAGGCAATAATAAAAGTATTATTATATTTCAATGTTCATGATAAATGTCTTTTATTCATGCTATAACTGTATTATCCGGAAATCGTAATACACGTGTGAATACTTAGACCACAATATGTCCCTGGTGAGCCTCTAGTTGACCAGCTCGTTGTGATCAACAGATAGTCATGGTTTCCTGACTATGGACATTGGATGTCGTTGATAACAGGATCACATCATTAGGAGAATGATGTGATGGACAAGACCCAATCCTAAGCATAGCATAAAAGATCGTGTAGTTCGTTTTGCTAGAGCTTTGCCAATGTCAAGTATCTCTTCCTTAGACCATGAGATCGTGTAACTCCCGGATACCGTAAGAGTGCCTTGGGTGTATCAAACGTCACAACGTAACTGGGTGACTATAAAGGTGCATTACAGGTATCTCCGAAAGTAGCTGTTGGGTTGACACGGATCGAGACTGGGATTTGTCACTCCGTATGACGGAGAGGTATCTCTGGGCCCACTCGGTAATGCATCATCATTATGAGCTCAATGTGACCAAGGTGTTGGACACGGGATCATGCATTACGGTACGAGTAAAGTGACTTGCCGGTAACGAGACTGAACAAGGTATTGGGATACCGACGATCGAGTCTCGGGCAAGTAACGTACCGATTGACAAAGGGAATTGCATACAGGGTTTGATCGAATCCTCGACATAGTGGTTCATCCGATGACAACATCGAGGAGCATGTGGGAGCCATCATGGGTATCCAGATCCCGCTGTTGGTTATTGACTGAGAGCGTCTCGGTCATGTCTGCATGTCTCCCGAACCCGTAGGGTCTACACACTTAAGGTTCGGTGACGCTAGGGTTATTAGGAAGACTAGTATGTGACTACCGAATGTTGTTCGGAGTCCCGGATGGGATCCTGGACGTCACGAGGAGATCCGGAATGGTCCGGAGGTAAAGATTTATATATGGGAAGTTGTCAAACGGACACCGGGAAGTTTCGGGGTCATACCGGTATTGTACCGGGGCCACCGGAAGGGTTCCGGGGGTCCACCGGGAGGGGCCACCCCTCCCGGGGGGCCACATGGGCTGCGTGGGGCAGGGAGCCAGCCCCTGGTGGGCTGGCCGCACCCCCCCCCCCTGGGCCCATGCGCCTAGGGTTGAGGGGGAACCCTAGAGGGGGCGCCCCCCTTGGCTTGGGGGGCAAGCCACCCTCTCCCCTCTCCCCTAGGCCGCCGCACCCCCCCCCCCCTAGATGGGTTCTAGGGGGCCGGCCCCCTTCTCCCTTCCCCCTATAAATAGAGGGGTGAGGGGAGGGCAGCCGTACCACCCTCCAAGGTGCAGCCCTCCCCTCCCCAACACCTCTCCTCCTCCGTTGTGTGCTTGGTGAAGCCCTATCGGAGTACTGCCTCTCCACCATCACCACGCCGTCGTGCTGCCGGTGGAGCTGTCTTCCTCAACCTCTCCTTTCCCCTTGCTGGATCAAGAAGGAGGAGACGTCTCCCGTCCCGTACGTGTGTTGAACGCGGAGGTGCTGTCCGTTCAGCACTTGGTCATCGGTGATTTGAATCACGTCGAGTACGACTACATCATCACCTTGCAAGCTTCCGCACGCGATCTACAAGTGGTATGTAGATGCAAACTCTCTCCCTTGACTCGTTGCTTAGATGAACTCATAGATGGATCTTGGTGAAACCGTAGGAAAAATTTTAATTTTCTGCAACGTTCCCCAACACAAGGGACACGATGTTTTTACCCAGGTTCAGGCCCTCTCGATGGAGGTAAAACCCTACTCCTGCTTGATTAATATTGATGATATGGGTAGTACAAGAGTAGATCTACCACGAGATCAAGGAGGCTAAACCCTAGAAGCTAGCCTATGGTATGATTGTTGTTGCTACGGACTAAAACCCTCCGGTTTATATAGACATCGGAGAGGGCTAGGGTTACACAGAGTCGGTTACAACGGTAGGAGATCTACATATCTGTATCACCAAGCTTGCCTTCCACGCCAAGGAAAGTCCCTTCCGGACACGGGACGAAGTCTTCAATCTTGTATCTTCATAGTCCAGGAGTCCGGCCGAAGGTATAGTCCGGCTATCCGGACACCCCCTAATCCAGGACTCCCTCAGTAGCCCCTGAACCAGGCTTCAATGACGACGAGTCCGGAACACAGATTGTCTTCGGCATTGCAAGGCGGGTTCTCCTCCAAATTTCGTGTACCTGTTGAATAATGTCCGGTTTCTTGTAAATGTAGCGCTCCTTGGCTTCTACGCCCAATAATGGCCGTCTTCCACGTGTTAAACGTACATGAAAAGTCAGGGTGTTTTTACATTTACACCCCTAACCGCGTGAATGAGCCGCCTATTTAAGGGGACGAGGATTTAGATCCAAACCACACCTTCTCCCCTCCGTGAGTATTCATCAGAGCGTATCCGACAGAGGTCCGTTCTATCATGGCCGGCCGCCGCAACTCCTCCTCTCTCCCTTCCAGCCCTCAGCCTGGAGATTGGGAGAGATGCTCCATCCCTCACAGCGAGCTAGTGACGCTCCAAACTAAGGGATTTCTCCCCCCGGCCTATATGGTCCCGGTTCGAGCCGGACTTGCCACCTATAATGGCGGAGAGCAAGCGGAGAGTGCCCCAAATCCCTCCAAAGGAGAGCGGGTATGCCTTATCCCTTACTTAATAAGAGGGCTCGGATTTCCAATTCATCTGTTTCTTCGGGGGCTCCTGGAGTTCTATGGCCTCCAGCTACACAACCTCACGTCTGCCTACATATTGCATATCACAGGCTTCCTAGCCCTTTGCGAGCTGTTTTTGGGCTGCGAGGCTCATTTCGCGCTGTGGAAAAGGCTACTCTGCCTTGTGCCCCGTTCTCAGAAGGGGTCAATATATCAAGTGGGCGGAGCTGAAGTGTGGCGCATCGCTGGGACCGGATATCTATCTGGAACCCCAAAGAAGGCGTCCGAGGACTGGCCTTTGGAATGGTTTTATATAGAGGACCTCCCGCTGCCGGATCTTGTTCGGATCAGCCTCCCTGAGTTCGACAGTGCTCCCCTAAAGAAGTGCCTAAGATGGAGTCCACAGAGCCCTCAGAGGGAAAGTGACAAGGACGTTCTTTACCTGATGGGCCGGATAAGATTGTTAGCTCATTCCGGACTGACCATGATCAGGGTCATGGCCGCATGCATCATGCGAGGGGTGCAGCCACTTCAATATAGAGGCCACCCCATGTGGGACTTCAACGGGGAGGACGACGCCACCCGCCACGGCCGTAAGGGGCCGAATTCGGCTCCCTCTCTAATAAAGATCTTGTCCACTTTGTACAAGGGAGAAGAGGAGGAATTTCTCCGCGTCAACCCACAGGGTGGATTTTCTATGTACAATCCCCCAAGTTGGGTAAGTGGACACTTTTACTTGCCCATCCTTTTTATATTCCCATTGTCAAATATTCAGTCTAACGACTTCAACGCAGGAACTGCGCCAGGCTGTTAAAGAAATAAACAGCCCTCCTCCACAACCCGAGGATCCGGGACGGTCCCTCGACCCGGCCTCTCAAGAGGATCCGGACTTATCTGTGGAGCTGATTGATGGGGTGTTTCATCAATTGAGCAAGGACAACGCCTTGGTGGCCATTACGTCCGATTACCCAGGGCTACTCACAGCCTCACAGGTAACTGAGACCGAAGTCCCAACACTTTGAAAAGGGATCTATCCTCGCGTGTTTTCGATTGCCGTATGACAACCGTGTTTTGCAGGGGAGGTCCTTGAGACGGGAGGCCGAGCCTGCGATGACTAGCTAATGAGGGTGGGTGGAATCAAATCCGAAACCTCACCCAATCTGAGACCCAGGGGCCGAGGAGTTTCTGAACTCGGAAGTTTGGATTCTTGGATGTTGTCCAATGAATCTAGCCCGTCGCCTGACTTTAAGTTCAGGTCTTGAGTGATGTCCTTCCCTCCGCGGGTATCCGTCTTGGAGGGATCGGGAATCCAGACATAGCTAGTCCTTAAGATAGATGAATGGTCACCGCACTGTCCCTCTACCACGGCAACGTGAAGGGTGACCTGGGGAGAGTTAATCTCTCTCAGATCGGGTTCAGGCCCAATCTGGTCGTAATCCGTAGCGACTCCTAGGGTGGCGATGCGATCCAAGAGCTCGTTTAGGGAAGATAGCTCCATTGGATCTAGCTGCTCGGCGAATTCCGAGCTGGCATGAAGATTGCTTTCGATGACCCGAGAGGTCATCGTCGGCACAGCAGCCGAACAGGCGGTCATAAGGAAACCACCTAGCCGGAGAGTTTGGCTGATAGCCAAAGCTCCCTTAGCAACGGTGCCGTCTTTAAAGACGAGATGAGGCATCCTTCCTGATGGCGACGGCACAGAGGAACTCTCAATGGAAGCACCAATGTCGGTGTCAAAACCGGCGGATCCCGGGTAGGGGGTCCCGAACTATGCGTCTAGGCGGATGGTAACAGGAGACAAGGGACACGATGTTTTTACCCAGGTTCGGGCCCTCTCGATGGAGGTAAAACCCTACTCCTGCTTCATTAATATTGATGATATGGGTAGTACAAGAGTAGATCTACCACGAGATCAAGGGGGATAAACCCTAGAAGCTAGCCTATGGTATGATTGTTGTTGCTACGGACTAAAACCCTTCGGTTTATATAGACACCGGAGAGGGCTAGGGTTACACAGAGTCGGTTACAATGGTAGGAGATCTACATATCCGTATCGCCAAGCTTGCCTTCACGCCAAGGAAAGTCCCTTCCGAACACGGGACAAAGTCTTCAATCTTGTATCTTCATAGTCCAGGAGTCCGACCGAAGGTATAGTCCGGCTATCCGGACACCCCCTAATCCAGGACTCCATCAGCGGCCGATCCTGGTCAGACGTCGGAACTGTCAGATCATGCTATGGAGGTGGTCACAGAGCTGGCAACGGCTGTTGCCACGGCGTCGGGGTTGGTTGAGAATGCAGACACGGCAGATTCTGATAGAGCGTCCAAGTGGGCACGCAAGAAGGAGAAGATGCTATGCTATCATTGTGGTGAGAAGGGCTACTTTATTGCGGAATGCGTGACTGAGCTTTGTGATACCTACAGCAAGCCGGCACATGATACGGGGAGTGTCTGATTTTGCGTGATCAGATGCCCACTATTACTATATATGGTGTGTATTGTGCTGAGCTGATGTTCTTTGAGTCCCCTAGTGCGTGAGAGATCCCAGAGGAGACCCCGAGCATGACTACTGTAATTGTGAAAATTACCAAATGTGATGTCTCTGAGGGCCAGTTCTTTTGGGCGATTCTATCAGAATCGCCCCCTCCCCAGCTTCTCCCAGAATCACCACTCTATATGTTTTTTACAATCCTAGGTAATTAGACCTTAACTAGATAGGATTGTAAAAAAATATGGAGTGGCAATTCTGGGAGAAGCTGGGGAGGGGGGCAATTCTAGGAGAATCACCAAAAAGAATTGGCCCTCAGGTGACTACCAGTGGGAGCTTGTCAGTCTTGAGGGCAACATGTATAAGGTTGACTTCCCTTCTGTTCAGGATTTGCAGAGATTTTTGAGTTTCGGGTTGTGCCGAGTGCCTGGCACAAAGTGTATTCTGGAGTTCCACGAGTGGAAGAAGGTTGAGCCAAAGGGCAAGCCTCTTACTCGGGCGTGGTTACGTTTTTCTGGGGCTTCCTCGAAGCCGATGCAGGATGCTGAGGTCGTTGCTAGCCTGGGCATTTTGGTAGGGAAGACTGAGCGAGTGGATATGGCCTTTACCCGAGCTCACGAGGTGGCTCGTCTATTGGTGAGTGTTCTAGATATTGAGTTTGTGCCTGATGTGGTTATGTGGACATATCGGGGCGAAATGTTCCCACTTGAGATTGATTTTGAGGATACCGAGCTTTTCGCTGACGCCATCAATGGAACTGATACAGACATGCATGAGGGAGATGATAGTTCTGCGCCAAGGAGGCGCCCGGGGCTGATGCTGGATGTGAGATGTCCAACGATTCGGGGCCCGTCGCTCAGACAAACGGGGACGGGACAACACGTTCCCCTTTAGTGCCGATGAACACGGTGAGATTTGGGTCGTTTGAGCCAGCTTCTGCCCCTCCCAGACTTTGGAGTGACCGGGTGGAGGCCGATGATGTGTTGGAGCATACGCTCCCTCCGCTAGTTTCTGACGCTGCTGAGGGTCCGGTGCTCGAGGAAACGAAGGTGGCTTGCTCTATGGTGGCCTCGGCCGATGGAGGGGGGGAGGAGTCTGGGCAGGTGGCCTCTCCTTCTCCCACTCTGACCGTGGCCTCTCCGACGGCGGTGGTTGAGCCTTGGGGAGGGGGCTATGGGCAGGTGGCCACGGCTCCCTCCTCTCCTCCGGTGGCCTTTGTGGTCGCGCAGCCCATGGCGCCTGTGATGCCTCCCAACGAGAGGGTCGGGACGGGCGGCGATTTCGGGCAGGAGACCCACATACTCCTCTCCCTCGGCGCGCCTGAGCCCCAGGGCATTGGTTCCAGGCGGACTTCGGCGGGTCACGCGGGTAGGGCAGGAGGCCTTACTGTCTGTGGGCCCTCTCGGGAGGAGATGATCGTGTTTGGAGGGATTTCGGATCCAGTATCTGAGGGGCGGCGGATGAGTTGCCGGCTCCAGGATCTTTCGGAGGTTGATGACATGCAACACAGGTGCGCCATGCGGGCGGCCAAGCTTCGTGACATTGAGGTCACCACTGGTATGTCGGTCAACACCGCTAATTGAATTTTTCATTTTTCAGATAATGAGATTATTAATAATGCAAATCAATTAGGTGTTTCACTAGGTAGTAATGATAGTGAAATCTCTAATTCTGTAAATGATTTACTGGATCTAGAAGCGGAACGTGCTGTAGAAATGAGTCAAAACTTAGCAGCGGTAAAACCCATGAATAACTCTGATATTGATGCATTGGGAGTTAGGGTACTGGATAAACTAGATGATACCTCGCGCGTTGCTGCGGGACTTCATAATAAACTATAAAGCTAAATCATAGATAGCTCATATATTGGGAAGTAATAAGATAGTAGACATAGTGATAGAGTATAGTTGTGGACAACGCTATGGCAACTGGTTATAAAATTTATTACATATATTAAAGGATATAAAATTATCTATGATATTGAGGCGGCATAATATGTATGTTTATCTGATACAATAAGTGGACGATCTAGAATCTGAGGTGTAATCCTTGTGTGGTGGCAATACTTGTACCGAGCTTTTCCTTGTTATGACTGGCAAATAATAAAAAACTAACGGTTAGTGAAATAAAATGCTATACGTTCTGATGTCGTGATAGCACCTCTCTTGTTGTCCGTTTGTCTGCACTTCTGCATAGTAAAATCTGGATCAAATATAACAAATACAAATCTGCAGATCCAACTTTATGGTGATGAATAATGATGTGAACTATCACTACAGTACCGATATCATGAAGATCTTGTCATCATACCTATGCTTCATGGGCTGACAGAAAAAAACATAATTGGATTTAGTATGATGTTTGATGGTTCTCTGACCTAGAAAAAGGCTAGATTGATCAAGAAGAAGAGCAGACACTTTTTATTTGGGTGTCAACACCGAACACCATTGTCGTCATTGGGATAAATTTAGTGTCGGAACCTGAGTTGAAACTTGAGAACACAAAAAATGTTTAAATTGCAAAGACAATGGTAAGCATCAGAACAAATTGTTGGTACATATACATAAATAACATCAATTCTTGAACAAAAGCAATTGGTAAATATACTAATGATGTAAGATAAACTATTATAAATACAATTTGACTGAAAATTACATGAACATAGGCAGACATATAACTCGCAAATCACCACAAAGAATGTCCCTATGTGGCATGCAAAAACATAAAAACTTTATAAGAAAAAGACTACTTTCCAGTAGATGTTTGTTCAACATGTACTAGGACCAAATTGTTACCCTCTCCAAATCTAACTATGAGGGCCGAAACGTACGATGCTATAAGTTCATGACGCAATCCATGCATCATTTGATAGGAGAGATAACACGGATAATGGCATCCGTGGCCTATAAAAGAGGTAGAGATAGAAGATGGTCAATGATCAAATAGATAAATCATAAATATCTTGCCGACGTAGATAAAAAATATTCTTCACAAACAAATAGACTTTCAACCTGCTTGGATTTCGATCAAGTGCCTTGTCGACATAGATTTTGAAAAGCAAGTACATGGAATTAAACCTAGAAGACCGCTGCAGCATGACATGTTGTGTTATTTGCTGCATAAACAAAAAAAGGATAGTTGAATCTCTAGTGGAAATATACATATGAAAACTTCTTCTGAAAAAATCAATTTGACATACCAACATGAATTGCTGCGGCATAAATAGTTCAAGAGATGCAGGGGCGTGAAATAGGGAGGGGGAAGGACAAAGAAACGGGAAGGATGAAATCAGGAGACCATGGACAAATATCTCATATTGGGTGGAAGAGAAGATTAGGGATGAGTGAGATAGAGTAGGTACCTGCAAGGAGGATGGATCTGCATTTTCATTCGAGCAAAGACGCATTCTTCCTCTTGAGGCCGTTTCACGTGCATTATTGGCCGGAGGAGCGTTCATCACAAAGGCAACGATGGCAATAAGAACTGCTGCAAGGAAGATGAACCAATAAGGCATTTACTGAGACGTGGAAGCGGAAGAGTTAGTGGCAGCGGTAGGCCAGGAATCCATGGGTCGTGGCGGGGGAAGGGTTGGCGTTGGCTTCGATAAGAGACGAAGCGACCGAGTGGCGGCGTGTGTGAGTCATGGACGCGACCCAGGCCGGCGGTTGTGCAGGAGGTGTGCCTCATGTAGAGGTAGGGGAAGGAGCGCTATTGTAGATACCGGAAGGAGCGCTTGATGCGTTGACTTGTGAGAGCGCTGAATGAGTGAGAGAGAGGAGGATATGCTGGCACGTTGTGGTGGGTCCTTAGCATTAACCGGATGCTAAGTGTCATGGATGATGTAGTGGTCGGTCCCACTTGTAAGTCACTAATAGAATGATGATGTGGCAGGTATGATGAGGTGGATACGCTGCATGTCAAGAGAAATAGGTTAGTGGGGATGAACTATTTAGATATTATAGATTCTGTGCGGACCTTGTGCCATCCTCTCCTGAGTGAGAGGAAGAGGATGACACTATAGAGGGTGAAGTAGCTAGATCCACGGAGCCCGGTTGTGAGGACCGGGTGGAGGATCAAAACAAAACTAAACGCAAGTGGAAGCGAAAAATTTACCCGGCATCAGCGGTGCGTGCTACCTTTTGAGCACTGCGTTGGTTTTTCCCCGAAGAGGAAGGGATGATGCAGCAGAGTAGCATAAGTATTTCCCTCAGTTTTTGAGAACCAAGGTATCAATCCAGTAGGAGGCTACGCGCGAGTCCCTCGTACCTGCACAAAACAAATAAATCCTCACAACCAACGCGATAAGGGGTTGTCAATCCCTACACGGCCACTTACGAGAGTGAGATCTGATAGATATGAAAAGATAATATTTTTGGTATTTTTATGATAAAGATGCAAAGTAGAATAAAAGCAAAGTAAAAAGCAAAGGAAATAACTAAGTATTGGAAGATTAATATCATGAAGATAGACCCGGGGGCCATAGGTATCACTAGTGGCTTCTCTCAAGACCATAAGTATTCTACAGTGGGTGAACGAATTACTGTTGAGCAATTGAAAAAATTGAGCATAGTTATGAGAATATCTAGGTATGATCATGTATATAGGCATCACGTCCGAGACAAGTAGACCGACTCCTGCCTGCATCTACTACTATTGCTCCACTCATCGACCGCTATCCAGCATGCATCTAGAGTATTAAGTTAATGAAAGCAGAGTAATGCCTTAAGCAAGATGACATGATGTAGAGGGATAAACTCATGCAATATGATGAAAACCCCATCTTGTTATCCTCGATGGCAACAATACAATACGTGCCTTGCTGCCCCTACTGTCACTGGGAAAGGACACTGCAAGATTGAACCCAAAGCTAAGCACTTCTCCCATTGCAAGAAAGATCAATCTAGTAGGCCAAACCAAACTGATAATTTGAAGAGACTTACAAAGATAACCAATCATACATAAAAGAATTCAGAGAAGATTCAAATATTGTTCATAGATAGACTTGATCATAAATCCACAATTCATCAGTCTCAACGAACACACCGCAAAAAGAAGATTACATCAAATAGATCTCCACAAGAGAGGGGGAGAACACTGTATTGAGATCCAAAAAGAGAGAAGAAGCCATCTAGCTAATAACTATGGACCCGTAGGTCTGAGGTGAACTACTCACACTTCATCGGAGGGGCTATGGTGATGATGTAGAAGCCCTCCGTGATGGATACCCCCTCCGGTGGAGCTCCGGAACAGGCCCCAAGATGGGATCTCGTGGATACAGAAAGTTGCGGCGGTGGAATTAGGGTTTTGGCTCCGTATCTGATCGTTTGGGGGGTATGTAGGTATATATAGGAGGAAGGAGTACGTCGGTGGAGCAACAGGGGGCCCACGAGGGTGGAGGGCGCGCCTAGAGGGGGGGGGGTAGGTGCGCCCCCCTACCTCGTGGCCCCCTCCTTTGTTTCTTGACGTAGGGTCCAAGTCCCCTGGATCATGTTCGGTGAGAAAATCACATTCCCGAAGGTTTCATTCCGTTTGGACTCCGTTTGATATTCCTTTTCTTCGAAACCCTAAAATAGGGAAAAAACAACAATTCTGGGCTGGGCCTCTGGTTAATAGGTTAGTCCCAAAAATAATATAAAAGTGGATAATAAAGCCCAATAATGTCCAAAACAGTAGATAATATAGCATGGAGTAATCAAAAATTATAGATACGTTGGAGACGTATCAAGCATCCCCAAGCTTAATTCCTGCTCGTCCTCGAGTAGGTAAATGATAAAAACTGAATTTTTGATGCGGAGTGCTACTTGGCATAATTTTAATGTAATTCTTCTTAATTGTGGTATGAATATTCAGATCCGAAAGATTCAAGATAAAAGTTCATATTGACATAAAAATAATAATACGTCAAGCATACTAACTAAGCAATTATGTCTTCTCAAAATAACATGGCCAAAGAAAGTTCATCCCTACAAAATCATATAGTTTAGTGATGCTCCATTTTCATCACACAAGAATGCTCTCATCATGCACAACCCCGATGACAAGCCAAGCAATTGTTTCATACTTTAGTAATCTCAAACCTATAAACCTTCACGCAATACATGAGTGCGAGCCATGGATATAGCACTATGGGTGGAATAGAATATGATAATGGGGGTTATGTGGAGAAGACAAAAAAGGAGAAAGTCTCACATCAACGAGGCTAATCAATGAGCTATGGAGATGCCCATCGATTCATGTTAATGCAAGGAGTAGGGATTGCCATGCAACAGATGCACTAGAGCTTATAAATGTATGAAAGCTCAACAAAAGAAACTAAGTGGGTGTGCATCCAACTTGCTTACTCACAAAGACCTAGGGCACTTGAGGAGGCCCATTGTTGGAATATACAAGCCAAGTTCTATAATGAAAAATTCCCACTAGTATATGAAAGTGACAAAACAAAAGACTCTCTATCATGAAGATTATGGTGCTACTTTGAAGCACACGCGTGGAAAAAGGATAGTAGCATTGTCCCTTTTTATTTTTTATTTTTTATTTGGCCTTTCTCTTTTTGTGGGACAATGCTCTATTAATGATGATCATCACACCTCTATTTATTTACAACTCAATGATTACAACTCGATACTTAGAACAAAAGATGACTCTATATGAATGCCTCCGGTGGTGTACCGGGATATGCAATGAACCAAGAGTGACATGTATGAAAGAATTATGAACGGTGGCTTTGCCACAAATACTATGTCAACTACATGATCATGCTAAGCAATATGACAATGATGAATGTGTCATGTTAAACGAAATGGTGGAAAGTTGCATGGCAATATATCTCGGAATGGCTATGGAAATGCCATAATAGGTAGGTATTGTTGCTATTTTGAGGAAGATATAAGGAGGTTTATGTGTGAAAGAGCGTATCATATCACGGGGTTTGGATGCACCGGCGAAGTTTGCACCAACTCTCAATGTGAGAAAGGGCAATGCACGGTACCGAAGAGGCTAGCAATGATGGAAGGGTGAGAGTGCGTATAATCCATGGACTCAACATTAGTCATAAAGAACTCACATACTTATTGCAAAAATATACAAGTCATCAAAAACCAAAGCACTACGCGCATGCTCCTAGGGGGATAGATTGATAGGAAAAGACCATCGCTCGTCCCCAACCGCCACTCATAAGGAGGACAATCAAATAACACCTCATGTTTCAAATTTGTTACACAACGTTTACCATACGTGCATGCTACGGGACTTGCAAACTTCAACAGAAGCATTTCTCAAATTCACAACTACTCAACTAGCATGACTTTGATATTATTACCTCCATATCTCAAAATAATCATCAAGCATCGAACTTCTCTTAGTATTCAAAACACTCATAAGAAAAAAATATTAATATTGAATACCTAGCATATTAGGATTATTTAAGCAAATTACCATGCTATTGAAGACTCTCAAAATAATCTAAGTGATGCATGAGAGATCAATAGTTTCTGTAAAACAAATCCACCACCGTGCTCTAAAATATATAAGTGGAGTACTAGAGTAAAACTATATAACTCAAATGATATAAGCGAAGCACATAGAGTATTCTAACAAATTCCAAATCATGTATGGCTCTCTCAAAAGGTGTGTACAACAAGGATGATTGTGGTAAACTAAAAATTAAAGACTCAAATCATACAAGACGCTCCAAGCAAAACACATATCATGTGGTGAATAAAAATATAGCTCCAAGTAAAGTTACCGATAGAAGTAGACGAGAAGAGGGGATGCCTTCCGGGGCATCCCCAAGCTTTGGCTTTTAGGTGTCCTTAGATTATGTTGGGGGTGCCATGGGCATCCCCAAGCTTAGGCTCTTTCCACTCCTTGTTCCATAATCCATCAAATCTTTACCCAAAATTTGAAAACTTCACAACACAAAACTTAAAGTAGAAAATCTCGTGAGCTCCGTTAGTGAAAGAAAACAAAAGACCACTTCAAGGTACTATAATGAACTCATTCTTTATTTATATTGGTGTTAAACCTACTTTATTCCAACTTCTATATGGTTTTATAAACTATTTTACTAGCCATAGATTCATCAAAATAAGCAAACAACACACGAAAAACATAATCTGTCAAAAACAGAACAGTATGTAGTAATCTGTAGCTAGAGCAAGATCTCGAACCCCAAAAATTATAAAATAAACTTCTGGACGTGAATAATTTATCTATTAATCATCTGCAAAAATAATTAACTAAATATCACTTTCCAAATAAAAATGGCAGCTGTTCTCGTGAGCGCTAAAATTTCTGTTTTTTACAGCAAGATATCAAGACTTTCCCCAAGTCTTCCCAATGGTTCTACTTGGCACAAACACTAATTAAACACAAAAAACACAACCTAAACAGGGGCTAGATAAATTATTTATTACTAAACATGAGAAAAAAGCAAGGAATAAAAATAAAATTGGGTTGCCTCCCAACAAGCGCTATTGTTTAACGCCCCTAGCTAGGCATAAAAAGCAAGGATAGATCTAGGTATTGCCATCTTTGGTAGGCAATCCATAAGTGGCTCTCATAATAGATTCATAAGGTAATTTAATTTTCTTTCTAGGAAAGTATTTCACGCCTTTCCTTAACGGAAATTGGAATCTAATATTTCCTTCCTTCATATCAATAATTGCATCAATCGTTCTAAGGAAAGGTCTACCAAGAATAATAGGACATGAAGGATTGCAATCTATGTCAAGAATAATAAAATCTATGGGCACATAATTCCTATTTGCAACAATAAGAACACCATTAATTCTTCCCATAGGTTTCTTAATATTGGAATACGCAAGATGCAAGTTTAGAGAGCAATCATCAAAATCGCGGAAACCTAACAAATCGCACAAAGTCTTTGGAATCGTGGAAACACTAGCACCCAAATCACATAAAGCATAAAACCCATGATCTTTAATTTTAATTTTAATAGTTGGTTCCCACTCATCATAAAGTTTTCTAGGAATAGAAACTTCCAATTCAAGTTTTTCTTCATAAGATTGCATCAAGGCGTCAACGATATGTTTAGTGAACGCTTTATTTTGACTATAAGCATGAGGAGAATTTAGCACGGATTGCAACAAGGAAATACAATCAATCAAAGAGCAATTTTCATAATTAAATTCGTTAAAATCCAAAATAATGGGTTTAGCAACATCTAGGGTTTTAATTTCTTTGATCCCACTTTCATCAATTTTAGCATCAAGGTCTAAAAACTCTGAATTCTTGGAACGCCTTCTAGGTAAAGGTGGATCATATTTAGTCCCATGATTATTAAGATTCATATTGCAAAACAAATATTTAATAGGGGACACATCAATAACTTTTAGATCTTCATCTTTATTTTCATAGGAACTAGAAGAACACGCTCTTATAAAGGCATCTTTCTTAGCACGCATCCTAGCGGTTCTTTCTTTGCACTCATCAATGGAAATTCTCATGGCTTTGAGAGACTCATTGATATCATGCTTAGGTGGAATAGATCTAAGTCTCAAAGAATCAACATCAACAGAAATTCTATCAACGTTCCTAGCCAAATCATCAATCTTAAGCAATTTTTCTTCAATCAAAGCATTGAAATTCTTTTGCGAAGTAATAAATTCTTTAATATTAGATTCAAAATCAGAGGGCATCTTATTATAATTTCCATAAGAATTGTTGTAGGAATTACCATAATTATTAGAGGGATTACTAGGATAAGGCCTAGAATTAAGATTTCCTCTATACGCGTTCTTACCAAAATTGTTCCTACCAACAAAATTCACATCCATAGATTCATTATTATTATCAATCAAAGTAGACAAGGGCATATCATTAGGATCAGAAGAAACACTTTTACTAGCAAATAATTTCATAAGTTCATTCATCTTTCCACGCAAACATTAATTTCTTCTATCGCATGCACCTTTTTATTAGTAGATCTTTCAATATCGCATGCATCTAGGAGTTTAGTAGATTCTCCTAAAGTGATTTCCATAAAAGTGCCTCCCACGGCCGAACCTAAAAGATTTCTAGAAGCAAAATTCAATCTGGCATAAAAAATTTGTATAATCATCCACAAATTCAAACCATGAGTAGGGCAATTACGTATCATTAATTTCATCCTCTCCCAAGCTTGTGCAACATGTTCATGATCAAGTTGGTTAAAATTTATAATATCGCTTCTAAGGGAGATGATCTTAGCGGGAGGAAAATACTTAGAGATAAAAGCATCTTTGAATTTGTTCCAAGAATCAATACTATTTTTAGGAAAAGACGAAAACCAAGCTTTAGCACGATCTCTAAGCGAAAAAGGAAATAGCTTCAATTTAACAATATCGTTATCCACATCTTTATTCTTTTGCATATCACACAAATCAACGAAGCTATTTAGATGGGTAGCAACATCTTCACTAGGAAGACCGGAAAACGGATCTTTCATGACAAGATTCAGCAAGGCAGCATTAATTTCACAAGATTCAGCATCAGTAAGATGAGCAATCAGAGTGCTAATAAAATCATTGTTGTTGGTATTGGTAAAGTCACACAATTTAGTGTTATCTTGAGCCATCGTGACAAGCAAGCAATCCAAAACACAAGCAAACAAAAAGCAAGCAGGCAAACAGAGGCAAACGGGAAAGAGAGGGAGGATAGAGAGAGAGAGGGCGAATAAAACGGCAAGGGTGAAGTGGGGGAGAGGAAATTGAGAGGCAAATGGCAAATAATGTAGTGCGGGAGATAGGGATTGTGATGGGTACTTGGTATATTGACTTTTGCGTAGACTCCCCGGCAACGGCGCCAGAAATCCTTCTTGCTAACTCTTGAGCACTGCGTTGGTTTTTCCCCGAAGAGGAAAGGATGATGCAGCAGAGTAGCGTAAGTATTTCCCTCAGTTTTTGAGAACCAAGGTATCAATCTAGTAGGAGGCTACGCGCGAGTCCCTCGTACCTGCACAAAACAAATAAATCCTCACAACCAACGCAATAAGGGGTTGTCAATCCCTACACGGCCACTTACGAGAGTGAGATCTGATAGATATGATAAGATAATATTTTTGGTATTTTTATGATAAAGATGCAAAGTAAAATAAAATCAAAGTAAAAAAGCAAAGTAAATAACTAAGTATTGGAAGATTAATATGATGAAGATAGACCCGGGGGCCATAAGTTTCACTAGTGGCTTCTCTCAAGAGCATAAGTATTCTACGGTGGGTGAACGAATTACTGTTGAGCAATTGACAGAATTGAGCATAGTTATGAGAATATCTAGGTATGATCATGTATATAGGCATCATGTCCGAGACAAGTAGACCGACTCCTGCCTGCATCTACTACTATTACTCCACTCATCGACCGCTATCCAGCATGCATGTAGAGTATTAAGTTAATGAAAACAGAGTAACACCTTAAGCAAGATGACATGATGTAGAGGGATAAACTCATGCAATATGATGAAAACCCCATCTTGTTATCCTTGATGGCAACAATACAATACATGCCTTGATGCCCCTACTGTCACTGCGAAAGGACACCGCAAGATTGAACCCAAAGCTAAGCACTTCTCCCATTGCAAGAAAGATCAATCTAGTAGGCCAAACCAACACTACAAAAAAAATACACTTCCGTGATGATACGTGTTTGTCACAGTAGGTCGCTTTTTTATCATGCATGTACATCCATGACAAATTTATGACAGAATCAAGATAGTCATACTTGTGCTGTCGTAGAAGTGTTCCATGACATTACCAAAATTATCATCTCGGAAGTGTCCACTTCCATGACGATAAATCGCGCGTCACATAAGTGCTTTCGTCAAGGGTGACCGACACGTGGCATCCACCGTAACGGAACGCCGTTAAGCTATCGGGTCGGGTTTTGGATCCGATAACCCGTTAACAGCCCCGACCAATGGGGATTTTCCACGTGTAAAATCATCATTGGCTGGAGGAAACACGTGTCGGCTCGTCGTTGGGACAGATGTCAACCACTCATTGGACGGAAGGCGACTATGATACGTCGACATGTGGCACAGCCCAACAGAGGCCCATTCCTGTGAAAAGGCCGGCCCATTTGACTTGGTCAAAAGCTGGCAGGCCGGCCCATGGAAAGCCTGTTAACGGCCTTTTCGAATATAGCCCATTTACAGCCCACTAACCCAAGGCCCGTTACACCCTATCCGAATTAGGCCCAGTAGCGTCATCTGGGCCATCCAATATGATTCCAGCCCGTTTTCACTTCTGGCCCATGTATGGCCCATGACGTCTTTTGGCCCATATGAGGCCCTATGTAACTCTTGGCCTACTAACGGCCCGTAGTGAAACTGGCCCGTAATGAACAGTGTATCACTTTACACCCATTAACGGCCCATGGTGAAACTGGCCCGTAATGAACAGTGTATCACTTTATACCCATTAACGGCCCGTTATTCCGTTGGGCTGTTTCCAGCCCATGTTATCTTTCGGCCTTCTCAGAGCCCATTTATTCTTGGGCTCATTTCCAGCATTCATTTACTTACGGCCCGTTACTGTCATTTTCTGCTTGTGGGCCAAATTCAGCCCATGGTTATAGTCGGCCCGTTAGTGGTCTGTTAATACGTTGGGCCGTTTTCATAGCGTCATCAAATACGGCCTATTAACGATGGCCCGTTATGGTTGGCCCATGAACGGACGATTCCAACTCTAGCCCGTTTACGACCATAATGCGGCATGTTATTGGCCCATGTTTGGCCATCGATCATACTGCCCGTATAAGGCCCATTGATGATACGGCCCGTAGAAGGCCCATTGTTTCTACGGCCCATAGAAGGCCCACTGTTTCTACGGCCCATAGAAGGCCCACTGTTTCTATGGCCCGTAGGTGGCCCAGTGTCACTACAGTAAATATTAGCCCATGGTTATTGTGGCCTAGTTTTAAAAAATAGGTTATTGCGTCCACTAGCAAACCGCGAAAAAAGAACTGCAATGACTAGAAGCAAACAAATAAACAAGACAATAAGGAAATAAATAAGCAAGCAACTTACGCTAGGCTATCATGGCTATCACACATATTACATCCACTGGGCATCAAAGTTCGCCACCAGTGCAAATAAACGGGCCAACACAAGAATATATAAAACTGAGAGCATTTCAGAAGGCACTAGGCCTGGCTAGGTCGCCCCCCCAAACAGCTGAAGAAGCTGAGTAGACCTCAGTTGTGTCAACGATAGATGCATCAACACTAGATTTAAGGCATGATGGTGCGCACGGTAGTCCTCTGACATCTTCATTGCATCTTTGACTTCAAGTCGGAGCTGAGCTGAAGCAAGCCTTTCCGCTTTAAGTCGAGACTGAAGAAGTCGAACTGATTGAGGCAGCGACTGCACAGAGGTTGTCTCACACCTGCTGGTGAGTAGCTTCAACTCACTGTCTTCATCAGGACAGGACCTTGGGGTCATCTCGCTGTCGTCAAGATGGTTTGGCTCACTATCTTCCCTAAAGTTCTGCCTGGCGTAAGAGATACGAGTTTGAAAGAGAAACAAGGAGACACGTAACAGGTTTCACAATTATATAAGCAAATAAATGGATCTGTTCTGCATAAGGAACATGTTTTTACAACTACAATTTGAAACTGGTAGTTGTTACAAACATCCAATCAGATGTAAACAGCAAAGCAAACAACAGTGGAGGAAATGATGCCTATCCAAATCTATACTAGAACAGAGTTTGAAGGCTTGAGAAGGATGAACTTACATTACATGTTAACATGGGCTGGACAAAGCCCTTCTCCATGTTGATGGAAGGATAATTCAATAAATTCCCCAAAGAAAATTCTTTATAAGCATTGCCATTATTCTACATTTTGCAAAGAGTAAATATATATCAAATAATATTGGAAGAAACAGAGGATAATGAAGCTCGGGTGCAGACTGATGATACATAATCAAATAGCAATTAATTAAATACAGTGTTACAAGGCAAAAGGGAGAGAGGTACTGACAAGAGCAATGCAGAGCCCATTATTATTTTGAGATCGTATGATCCTTTGAGCAAGGAGATTCATCTGAAATTAGTTTTCATACAAGAGAGAAGGTAAGGCACAAGCAGAAATTTAGGAGTTCAAATTTTGAATTGTTATCATAGACAGTACCTGACGCTGGGCTCCCAGCAGTTCTAATAGGGGTTTGGCCACTGGAGTAGGGGTAAAGTGTGGTACAGTTGGGCTTGTGTTTTCTGTGGCTGCTGATCTATCTGATTTAACAGGTATCACTACCTTTTCCAAATACCTAGTTTGTACTCCTTGACGACCTGCACTCACCCTCTTCCTTTTGGACACCTATTACGAAAGAACAACATTTGACTGGAAAAACATAGTGTCACGACACATGGAATAGGTACAGAAAATGGATAGGTATGGCATATACTCATATATGATGCTTAAACTAAGCAGATGGTGTAACAAAGTAGAAGTAATGCAAGAGGTCAGAAGCAAAATATGTGCGACCAATACAACTTTGCAAAGTTAGAGCAAGCACCTTGATGGGTGAATAAGATAGGCCATCCTCCACCATGCCAAGTTTGTTAGGCAGTGGATCATCCGCAATATTCCTCTCGTGCGCCCATTCTCATATTCATTTTGATAATGTTCAATATCTGACATGCATGAAAACATAAAAACGAGTGAGATTTTCTTTGTAATGCAGAAGTGATTCTAATCCAATACTGCCTCCCTGTAAACCCCTTTTTTCTATTTGATTGTCTTGCGGTGAAAGATCGGGCAAAAACTATAGGATCATCACGTTGATCCTTATTATGTGGTATCAGATTACCGGGTTTATCACCGCAAGTTTGTCCTGATGAAATTGATCTATTGGTCTTGCTCAAGATTTGTGGATCTACTAGTTTGTTGAAGGCTGGTAGTTTGATCTGCTGTTCTTCGGAAAGCTGCCTCTTGTTGTCGTCGCTTATTAGCGATCTGTTGGACGAACAGGTCATGACGAAGGAATTGTTCGTGGCGAGGCAAAGCTGCAGGAGATCGAGATTTGTTTTTCTCGCGCTAGCCAGCTGCGTTGGTGTGTAGATCGCTAAAACGAGATCAGGTTGATTCCTTTCCCCCGCGTGGTGGACCAGACAAAAATGAAAAAACAGGAGTTTTCTTTGGATCTAGGTTTTGGTGGAACTTTGCGTGGCAAATAAAAACAAAGGAGTCTTATTGTTGTACGTGTGATACATGGCTTTTGAGTCCTAGTTTGGTGCAACTTTTTGCATGAGAAAAAAAGGAACGGGCAGCTGGGTTTGAGTACCGATCAACAAAGGAAAAAAAAGTCAGATCGAGTGAGCTATAGCGCTGCGTACTTGGAGATATTTCCGGATCAGACTCAGATCAATCGTTTCCTTCGGGTGGAGTTTTGGAAACGTTGGGTCAGTTAGAGATCAGTTCGGGCTGGGCTGCAGAGATTAAAAAAACATAGAAAAAAATTATCAAATTGGAAGATGTCTTCTGCGTGGTTTTTTCGGCTGGATGAGAAGTCTAAGGAGCATGCTCGTAATGAGATAGCTAATATACAGAAGAGTATTATTGATATGCAGGCGGGATTAAAAAGCCCATTGCAATTTTTCCCACGCATACTGTGCAACCTTCCACGAAGTTAATTTCCATGGACAAAGTTGTGGTTCAGATGGATGATGTCAACAAGGCAGCAAAAACACATACTAGTTCTAAGGAGGACAAGGCTGATGTTAACACGATTTTGGTGGACGAGGATGCACCGTTGATTGAGCTGAATGTGCAACTCAAGCGAGTACATGGTGATGCTTGCCTGATAGTTGATAGAGGTCAGCGTTGGAATTTATTTCAGATGCAGTGCATGATCAAGGGCAAGGCGAGCAAGTTGATGATTGATGGTGGTAGTTGTACCAATGTCATAAGCAAGGCAATGGTGGCATCTTTGGGGTTGTCCACCTGGCGTATTCCTGAACCTAAGCATTTAGAGTGGTTGAATAGTTGTGGTATGCAGAAGGTTACACATAAGGCGCGTGTACCATTTGCAATTGGTGAGTATGCTGATGAGGTGGAATGCGATGTATTGCCATTGGAGGTGTGTGGACTGTTACTTGGACGTCCATGGCAGTATGATCGCAATGTTACACATGCTGGGAGAGCAAATACATATTCTTTTGTGCATGAGGGCAAACAACAGACTTTGAAGCCTATGAAGGATGATCAAATAAAGTCTGATGTGGAGCTGGTGGTACACAAGGAGAGGTTGCGCAAGGCTAAGCCGCCAAGGCTAGCTAAGCTGCAACATGAGGAGCATGATGCACAGAGTGACATTGTTGATATTGCTTCAGCTCTACCTGTAGATGACAAGCCTGTTGTTCTTGCTAGTGACAAGCCAGTTGAAGTACAGCCTCTTTCTGATGAGAGGAAGGATGTTGCAGCATGTGTTACAATTCCAGTGTGTGTTGACACAGGTGCTCAGACTGATGATATTTGTGTTGATCATGTCCCAGTGCATGAGGTGCTTCGGGGCGACAAGCGCAGTTTTGTTAGCACACCTGTGAGGCGTTTTGTTGGAGCAGCAGTGCGGATGCACAAAGGCAAGGATGGACATGTTCGTCAGTTGTGTGGCCCAGGCATTACTCATCTTTTGCAGGGTAGTGCAAAGCAGGTTCATGTTCAAAAACAAAGGGCTCCAGCAAAGGTGGACAAGAAGAAGGTGGTGGCGCCTATGCCCAGGCGTGTGTGGAGAAGAAAGGCACCCACAGCTGAACCAAGTTGAGCAGACCAAGAGGGAGGATGTGGAGTGGTAGGCACGCAAGACTTAAAGATGGCGAGGACGCGTGATGCTTTTGTTGATATCATGCCACCCTTTCCAGCAGACCCTCACGCGTTGAGGACAACGCTTTTTGAAGGGGGGAGGATGATACGGTCACGACAGAGGAGGTGAAGCCCAATTTCAGGACTCCACCAAGCTAGGCGTGTCGTTGTTATTTTTAATAATTAGATTTGTAATAATTGTGAGTTTTGGCTTGGTTTTGGGCCTGTCCAACCAAGTCAGGTCGAGGCCCATTAGGCTGGGCGCCTCACCCCTCCATATAAGGAGCTGGGGTGCATTAGGTTAGGCGGTTCGGAATTTTAGTCTAAAACTATCGAGTTGTGTTTCTTCGGTGAAGCAACCCTCCGGGGTCGGCGATGCCGTTTATCTAATAAAGATTGCTGCGGAGGTTCTTGTGTTCATCAAGGATTATCGTGCTTTGGTTTGAGGCATGGTGATCTTCATCACGTTGCTTGCTGGATTTGTTCCCTCATCTTCAGGTTACGTGGATTACTCCCGTGATTAGAAGTTTTTCTATTTGATTGTCTTGCGGTGAAAGATCGGGCAAAAACTATAGGATCATCACATTGATCCTTATTAGGAAACCATAAGCTTTACGAGTATAGTGCCCGTGCCATGGCAGATCTGAAGGTGCAAAGCGGACAAAGCTACTTCGCAACCAATGTTTGCTTTCAACTAGCCACTACGATTTGGTACGGACAAGAAAAGTACAGTAAACAAATTATGATCTATTTTCCGGGTGAGATCAATAACTTAAGCACATATGGAAGAGTACCACCTCTCTTGCGACGCCGTGTAGGCCTATGCTGACACGTTGAGGGTGCTGCGGGTGCGATGGCTGTCGGCGGCGGGGAAGAAGACTTTAGACGGCAGACGGCCGGGTCGGGGGATATATCATGTTGCCGTGGACGAGGCGGTCGTAGGAGCGGCAACTGCAAGGTGGATGACGGCGCCGATGAAGCAAGAGGAGGCGATGAAAGGATGCTGGTCCAGCGCCGTGGATGAGAGACGTCCGTCTCTTGCAGTGGACGACGGGGTAGGTGTAGCGGCTCCGGCAAGGTGGAGGATGGGGTGGCGGACGGAGGAGGCTGGCCGCAGTGCGGAGGTTGTCGTGCCACCGACGGTGTATGAATGGGGAAATGGAGGGGATGGGGGATCTCAAACTTTGGGACGCGCTTCTCTGAAATGGGGGAAAGTTACGAACTTATCCCCCGTTTAAAATTTCAGACATCGCGTCGATTGGGGATAGGGCGGTAATCTCGCATCTCCCAAATATTTGCCGGTAACTATTTCGGGCGAGGAGAGGGTGTTTTGCCGCCCACGATTGGCACCCACGGTGTATGAACAGGGCTGACAGGTAGGGCGGTTGTGTCACGTCTGATGGAAGTTACATATCTGCCCCTATTTAAAATATAAGCCTACATCGATTTCGGACGAGGAGAGTTTGTTTTGCCGCCCACCGTGTATGAATGGGGAAATGGAGGAAGAGACACATGTCTTTCCGACGAGCTTTAATCAAATGTGTTTTGCCGCCCACGTTTGGCGCCCACCATGTTTGAATGGCCTCAGAGGCCGTCGTGTCACGTCTGATTGAAGTTACTAGTCTACCCCTATCGATAGCAGTGTAAATCCTGTTGATAAGGATGTCAAGTGTCAGGGGTAGACAGTAATTTCCATCTCGCAAACACTTGCTTCGAGCAGCCCACAAATTATAGTGGGTGTTTAGCCGCTTCGTTCAAAACTTGGGAGAATTAGCATTCACGTTTGCCCTGGGACCTGGCAAACTAAATTCAAATCCAATTTGTATTCGATTACGAATATCCACAGATAATTATACGTTTTGTTATTTATTTCTTCAAAACCACAACAAAGATTTACTCCACCTTTATATATGATTATGATTTAGAAATGCCGTGATCTTCGAATTCAGTAGGTTGGATACACTCTGAGTCAAACAGTTATTTCATCCAATACAATATGCTCACACGACAAATAGTTCACCTTATGTCAATCATACAAGTTCTGAGGATTACCTCGCCTAAAAAATTCGGATCATTACAACACATGGACAAAATAGGGGGTCTTGCAACATAATCCATTCAGAGACATGACACAACATGCAAGTACAATAATCTAATGAAAATTTGAACTGGTATCTAAAGAAGAACCGGGATTATCTTGGGCTTCAAATAGCAGAAACAGCAGGACCTCCTCCGTCTTCAAATGCAACATTCTTACTTCCTCCAATTCTTGGGTTGCTTGCATAATGCGTGCCGCTAATTCCGTAATTTCCAGCCTCAAGATAAATATTACCTCATTCATGGTAGCCACACCATCTCTTTCTGCCTCTAGTAGAGCCTCAAGCACTATAATATCTGTGCTCGGACTGCTCTCCGGCGGTGTTGCCTCTGAACTGCTACCATCTGGTAACATGGATGGCGCACTGCTTGCACAAATAGATTCTGGGGTTGTACGTTGTGTCCTAGTGTGAACGGCATCCTGAAAGGTTTCCGCTGGACATCAGTAAGAGATAGTTATCGTATGATCCAGGCAGTAGGCTTACATGGTAAACGACGGACGAATTATTGCCGAGCATGGCAAACTATATTTAAATGGTTCGAAGCAGCATCAGCCGAAAATAAATTAAAATGGTAAGATGAAACTAGGGATGTAAGTGGCAAATAAACGAAATCCGCCAGTCCCATATAGTTAGTTTTTGCTACCTCCCTAGTTCATTTTCCTCAAAAAAAAACTCTTTTGAACTATCATACCACTAGTGGACTTTAATCGGGATTGACATCCCTAGTTGAAAGGGAGTGTACAACTGCTATATTTAAGTTGCCAAGGCATCTAAGCAGTTGAAATAATCTGAGAAAGCACTTAACAGTGTGGCCTCATATAAACTACGAAGACAGTCTTGTGATGAAGTTGAGAGGAAAAGTTAAGGACTCAAATGAAATAGGCATGCATTTCTTTACGATAGTACAGCAGGCACTGCTGACATATTGGCCAACTCAGGTATAGCGTAACAACAAATAAGCATTCGAATCAAGCAATATAGCAAAGCAGACAACTGAACTATTTGTAATTCGGTAGGATTACACGTTGAGGGCACAAGCCAAGAAAGCAGCCCACTCGCATTACATTTCACATGTACTAAAACACACCGGCTTACCATATGTTGCTGTGAAGCCTAGCAGTTGTTGCAATGTTCTTTGAAGATATCGTCAGCATCCCGTGGTTGCAAATCTAGTTGTTGTAGTTTATTCTGCACCATCTATTTAGGTAAAATTAATTTTAGTCGCATGCACTGGTCCGAATTTATCATCAATGGTTCATCTAAACTAAGAAAGAAGGGCATGTGCATACACGACAATACTCCCTCCGATTCTTTTTACTTTGCGTATAACTTTTTCTCAGTTTTCTCGTATTAGTCTGCGCGTTGCCGATTCCTAGCGCTGGTTTCCTTTTGTGCCCCGCCCCATCTGCCTCTGCCCTAATTAATTAGCAAATTAGTCCAGAAAAATTAAACCAGTACCCTCCTTGGTATGCGGGTCAAGAGTTATGGGCAGAGTAAATAGAATCGGAGGGAGTATATCTGCTTCCCTCTATTTTTATGCTTGTTCAAGGTGCCAGCCCCAAAAGAACAAATATTTTGCTTGATGGGGTTGGCAGCTCGATAATTAATAGAAGCATCAAATTAGTCATGCAACTTGGGAAGATCAAGAACACACAAACAAGTAATGAACAGAGGCTCGGAGCAGTGATGTAATAGCTAGCATCAGAAAATGTAGGGTAAAATGAAAAAAAAGCAGCGGAACCACATGCTAGTTTGCTGATGTGTAATTAATCATAGAGAACATTAAGCAGTCTAATGGAACCAACAGGTGGCATCAGAACAAAACTAAAGCATATTAACTATAGGTGCACTGGTATGTAATTTAGCACATGTAACATGTTCACTGCCAGAAGTATGGCCCTACAGGTGCAAGCAGAATAACGCGTCTCATGAAAAACTGAATGATGCCCTGAAGAAATTCAAAGGTGCGGTGCTTATGCTAGGAAAGTGAACGTAGGTGCCGGCCGTTGGATAATAGTACCTGATTCTCGACGGCGTATGGGTATCGTTGTCATACTTGATAGCTAAGGATCGTCGATGGTGCTCGTGTTGCGGTTGAGTTTGGGCCGGCTATCGTCGTCGCTGAAGCGGCTCCGGTGCTACGGTTGCGGCGCATGTCAATACACAAGAAAGCTCATCTGTGGTAAGTGAACAGTTGCACGATAAAGAGAAAAACTGAAGGAGTACAAATCGAAATAACCTGATGAGGCTGCGGCATCGGTAAAAAGCAGGGCCAGTGGAGTTGAATATGGCGTCCGTGGAGCGGGTCCGGTGTAGTGGACAAAGGCTTCGGCGGGCGCGTTGTATAGTGCTTTCAGCGGACGAGGGCTTGTATGAAGGGGCGGATGAGGGAGTTAGTGAAGGGCCTATGCTGTGGTGGACGAGGGTGCCGGTTAAGCAGATCCGGTGCGGTGGACCATGATGGCGGTCAAGGAGATCTGGAGCGGTGGACAAGCCAGTCACTGAAGCGGCTCCGGTGAAGTGGTGAGTTGGCAGTTGGGGGTTTCAAGGTGCGGAAGGTAGAACCGGCGGGGTGTGAGGTCCACCGCTGCGGCGGAGGCCTAGATTCGGCGGTTTGCCGTGGTTGGGGGGGTCGGGGAGGGGAAGGGAAGGGGCTCTAGGGAAGAATGTTGGGGGCAAAGAGGGAAAAACAATGGAGTTACCAAAGCAGCCCTTTTCCGTTCATGTGGCAGGGGTAAAACAGGAATATCGCAGGGCTAAACTTTCGGGCGCGTGATATTTCGATGTGAGCGGGAAGTTTGAAAGCTTTTGGCACCTAAAATTATAAGTATTCTGCTCTCGTACGGCCGACTATGATATCATGGCCGACAATTTGTTTGTTTTGCACGCAGAAAATGTGCAAGTTCTGAAAATCAATGTCTCCAACTCGAAACTTAGATTGTCCATTCAATCACATATGGATCATTGAGCTACTACAAGCAAATACCATCATACGGTCCAATTCAAATGAAATTCCAAATGTGTTTATCCTAAATATGATGACAAAAGCAAAAATGTGTATGTGTATGAATAAAGTGGATGATTATAAAGTTTGAACATGCCCGTATGTGTATATCTCTAGGTTTGATATATGAATTTGAAATCACGAAATCCTGGCTTAAAAAATGTACCTCCATTTAAATGAATTACAAAAGCTAATGATGGAGTCGAATTCCAAAATTCCAATCTTAGGTTTGTAATTCTGGTACATCGAGGTATATCACGCATGTTCGAAAGTATCGTTATCTCATAGTACAAACTGTGAAACAAATTGATCAACCATGAGTGCACAATATCTCAATTACGCTAAAGTCCCTCAAATATAGACACCTCACTCTTTATCTGAAGTCAACCCCCCCCACCACACACACACACACACAGAGAGAGAGAAGTCGTTCTCTCCCCCAAACACCAACACACGAGCACATTAACACCCCTCTCTCTTGTAAAGTCCGGACCCCAACATAGGTCTCTATCACTTTGTCTCTCGGGCATGCACACATCTCTTCCCTCACTCTCTAGGTCTCCCGCTATCTCTCTTACCCAAGCACACGCACTATGTAGAGTGTATATTTCCCATACACACAAAACGTCGCCCCCAAACGTCTATCTCCCTAGTTATGTGGTTCTCGCGCACTCACCTCACACACCACCCCCACTGCAAACAAGCACACTTTGTCTCCTTGTGCACCACTCTCCTCTTTCTATCTCTCCCACATGCGGACCCGCCCCAGCTCCTTCCCTGTATACATATATGTCGTGACTCTTTGCATAGCTCCCTAATGTATAATCGTTCTCGATTTCGCACATTGTTCTCTACACCATCTATTCTAGCTCTCTCATGAAGTCCCTATCACACACACGATGACTCGCTTCCCTTGCGTCTCCGTTCACAGGCCAATGTCGGACAACATCAACATTGTCTCCCTATCTATACGCCATTTATGGACACAAACGACCCCTCTCGCCCCCTCTCTTCTCTCTCTCTCTCTCTCTCTCTCTCTCTCTCTCTCTCTCTCTCTCTCTCTCCGGCGCTAGCTCTCTCTTTCTCTCGCTCTCACACCCCTCTCCCCCACACACACTCGATGTCTCTTCCAAATAGTCTGCCCCCCGCCCGCACCCATGCTATCTCGCTACTACACATGTCACACCATTCCCCCTTCCCTTATACTAGGTTTACATCATCAGTGGTCTCTCTACTCCACATACACTCTCTCCCTCTCACACACAAACGCATGCACAAACACACACAGACACGCACAAACACCCATTTACCTGGATCCTCATCTCTCCTCATGTCTGCATGTGTATCTCACACACTCACTCTCTAATTATGTATATGTGTCTCCACGTTACACAACACAAAGCCCCATGTACATGTCTCTCTCTATCCTCCACACACATAGACACAAAGAATCTGTTATCATTGCCTCAGCCTCTAACATATCACACATGCTCTCTCTCTCTCTCTCTCTCTCTCTCTCTCTCTCTCTCGCAAACATGCTCAACAAGGGTTTCCCCGTGAATAACTTACCGTCTATTCATGGACAGCCGTGGCAGTACGGCGAACATGAGACGTGAAAAAGAATAAATCTACACGTGCTTAGACCACCTAGTATGACTACTAGGACTAGAGCAAGCCAAAAAGCACGCCGCCGTCACCCCCTCCTTGTCGGCGACGGGAAAATCTTCGTTTTACACAGTCGAGAAGTCATTGTGCTAAGGGCCCACAAGCCAGGCATTGAATAGAGTGTAGATGCTAGTTTACGGAAGCAAGTATCGATAATACGTTTGTATCTTCATACTTATATTTCTTCTCTTATAAAAAACCGAGTTGGTGATGATGGTACGTGTGCCATCTTGCAATATAGACCGTCCGATCTATATCTGATGGATGGAAATTAAACTAAAAGATACCCGCACCCCTCTCCACATTTGCAGACAAGGCCTTCCCTCGTTCATCCTTATCTCCAAGAAACCTCATTGTTGAGCAATTAAGAAAGGAAGCCTCTCGAACAAACTGGCCTGGTGGCCGCTGCCGGCGTCATCAATCCCCATGCCTCCGCTCAGTTCGACCACCAACCACCATCACACCCCACTCCTATTCACCTTATCTCATATTTCTCAAGATATCATTAGTTTTACACATGGGATTACTCCCGCAAGGGTCAATCACAACAAGTGTTTTATAAAAAATGCATCTTGATGTTTCGTGCAATGCACGGATCTTGCTAGTACTCCTACACAAGACTAAGTTGGTGATGCTGGTGTGTCTGCCATCCGTCGTTTCTGACCATTAGATCTACATCTAACGATTTTGAGGTAAGTTGTTGCCTTTTCTCACCAACATCCCACTTGTCTACCAATTTGCAGAAAAACTCATAATTAGTATCTTAAAACCAACCACATCCCTCCCTGACCTCACCAAAACAGCCCAAGGAATATATTCTAATTGAAACATAATATATCTCTAGTGACATATGTATATCAAAATTAGAGTGTTTTGTACCAAGTTTGTGAATAAGTATTATTCTAATTATGATTCGTTGCAACGGACATGAACATTGCTAGTATTTCCAACCATGCATTTCTTTTCCTAGTATTCCATAGTTTCGAGTTTTCCATCAAGATATTAGTCACTCATGGTTGATATTTACTTTCAATCATGTACACATATGCACTATGTAACTAGCCTTGCTTATTGGCTTCCAAAGCTTAACTTTCACTCCTACTTACAATATGTAGAGTATTTAACAAAAAACTACCACTTTCAACCAGCCCTAGGAGGAATCTATTGTACAAAAAATAGCAAAAACATACCCAAAATTTCTTAATCCACGCCAAAAACTACCTAGTACTCCTACCGATTAGGTTCGTTTAAACCCATTTATGACAGGGTTGGCCCACATGTCCGTGCTGACGAGGCAGCTTAAACCAACACATTTTGTTTGACCGTTGACACGAGGGACCCACATCTGACCTTCTATCCTGTTATTCCCCCTCAAATCATTATTTTTCCTGAACATTACTTCAAACAGTACTGATGCATGTTCGTCGGTGGCGCCGGTGATGAGCGAGTTGGCCGCCACTCCGCCGGACGGGCCGGACGCCGCGCTGGCCTCCGCACGGGTTGGCAGGCTGGCCCGAGCGTGACTCACGAGCGAGCAAGCCGCCGCGCTGGCCTTCGCTCGAGCCAGATGGCTGGCCTTAGCACGGCGCGCGTGAGCAAGCCGCCGCGCTGCCTTGCCAATCTAGCTAGCAAACCTTGCAGACAAGCAGCTGGACGGAGCTGTCTTGGCTAGCTAGCAGCTGCGAGCACCGGACGGAGCTGGCATCCGGGCTACCGCAACATGGGCTTCGCACCGCCGGCGGTTTTAACCTCGCCTTCTGTCGGCGGCGGTAGCTGCGTCCCGTGGCCGAGGATGACAAGGTGGACGGGTCAGAGGTAGGAGGTCACTCGAGGATTTTTGTTGGTAAGAGCATGTACAATGGTTGATAAGGTAGTCTTATCTTAAGTCTGCCACATATGCAAGTGGTAGTAGTTTCTTGGCATTTTAGTGGTTTCTTGCATTATTAGAGCAAGTACAATAGAGCTGAGTCAGCGGGCTATAAGAAATAAACTACTACTACATGTTGGCTATAAGATGGGCTGTAGATGATATGGCACTGGCTTATAGCCAGCAGCTGGCTATACTATTAACCATGGTCTTAGGGGTTTCTTGTAAGGAACAATGTACGTACTACTAGCGACAAAAGGCGATTCTAGGTTGCGTTGTACTCCAACGAGTACTACTAGTGGTCGCGGGAGTGTATACCTCGTTTTGTGGGTTCGATCCCGGTCGAACGCACGACGGCCTTTTTTCAAAAAATAGTACTACTACACTTTGCTGCGAGCCAATATTTTACACGGGTAGTTTGAGTTTTGAAGTCAAACGGACGTGCGGCCCCACAATCTGGGTGCACTGGACAGCCTAGCCACGTGAACGGGTTTTCCTTCCCAGCATCCCGTGGCTCGCGTGCTCGCCCTAGCCGCACCTCGCTTGCAGCTTCCAGCTAGTAGCATATTTAAACTAGCGCCTCCCAATTAAGCCCGAGGAGCCGGAAAAGCCTGGCGGGGCATTGGGAACTGTGCAATATGGCTCTGTACGTAAAGTGCTCTACTACTACTCTGTAGCTTGTGGCATTGCATGCATGGACTTCACTCCATTATCGGCTCTACTATAAAAGAAATTCCTCTTGCCGTGTTTTTTTTGAAACGGAGGCAAAAGCTTTGCTTCATCTCATTCATAAAGAAGGAACTACTAACAAAGTTCGACGAGATCCATTACACCTCCACAAATGGAAGCGAAAAGCCTAGTCTCGCTGTATCAAATAACTCAAATGTTCTGCCCCTGCAGTAACCGTCACTGATAAACACGCTACTAGTGTGTGCTTGAGAGGAGCGGCTGAGTAGGCTAGCTACGTGAGAGGAGCGGCTGAATAGAGCACCGAGAGTACCCACTAGGCCACTATGCAGGTGTACTTCCCCTGCATTGATAGTACAACGATGGTTCTAGAGAACAGTAGTACCCTCCACTTCCAACTGTAGCTCCTTGGCCCTGAGATTCAAGAGTTCAAAACTGGTGCACTATACTAGACTAGACTAGAAGTACAGTACATCGCACTACTAGTTGAGAAAAGTAGTACTAGTACTGCTACAGTACAAGTACGTACTCCTTCGTCACATAATGTAAGACGTTTCTTGACACTAGTTGGCGTGTACAAAAAATGGCAAAAACATACCCAAAATTTCTTAATCCACGCCAAAAACTACTACCTAGTGCCAAAAATTTCTTACTAGTGCTATTATTTACAGTATAATGCAATCCCATAACGTTCCATAATCCCTTTCTTTCAAAAAAATCACTTCTGGAGAGAAGATTGCTATCTCCATGCGAGCTTCTCATAGGCCAGCGCCACCGCATGCAGTCATGTGAGAGAGAGGGAGACATCCATGCAGCATGCAGAGAGAGGAGAACGCGGGCGGACAACCAATGGGTTGCATGGGGCATTTATAGCTGCTAACTCCTCACATCCATGTGCCAGGGGTATTTCCGTCCAGAAAGCATGCAGCGAGCCCCTGCCTTGGTATCCAGGTCTACTCTTATGCGCAGAGTAAAAAGAATCGAAGGGAGTACTAGTAGTAAATAGTAGCGTCATCCCTTCGCTGAGGAACGATCTACAGTTGGAAGGGACGAGGCCCTGCGGTTACTACGCTCTTATCTCCTCCTCGCCAGTTCCCCTCCCCCCGAAGAGAAGGCAGTTCGTCGCTGCTCCCATGGATTCGCCAGGCGGTTCTCCTACTCCTCGGGGCTGGGAGACCTTGGACGATGATCCTGTGGGAGAAATCGCATGCCGCTCCGACGTCCTCACCGCCGCAAGACTCGGTGCTTCCTGCACCAACTTTTTCAAGACACTGCTTAAACAGGTCATGCTTGTTGGTCTTTCATGCATCCTCGAGGAGAAGGTTCTTCTATGGGACAATCCTTCGAATAGTCCACCGCTCCCTAGCCATGGTTGCACGTTGACTCCGCTAGAGTTGTCGACGTTGAGAGGTAGTCGGATTTTGTCCGATGAGCAAGTCAATAATGGAGTTTGATCATGTAGTACATAGTTATTCCATTTCCATCCCGTAATTTCTCCGCTACCCACCGTCTTATATATAGGTCTGGGTCGGTGCCAACAAAGATTGGCTTGCATACCTCCGGCCGGATACCACCATCATTTTGCACAACGTCCACAGCAGTGCGGCCGTTCCGGTAGACCCCTTCTCCACCATTGGGATCGGCCTTCCGGACTGGCTGGGAAAGAACACATATGATGATGCCTACATGAGATTGAAGAAGATAGCAATTGTGGACCCGTCGACAAAGCGACGCGGCTACGATGATTTCTATCTCATTGCGGTGTTCGACATAAGGATTGCCATCAATGCAGGAGGCAGTAACGGCAGAGGTTGGCGCATATTGGCGGCGGCAGATTTGTACGCCTACACGTTAGAAGACGTCGTGCACCATCTAGGCCGCATCTTCGCGGTGACAAGCCAGGGGACTTGTTTCATCTGGTTGACATCCTATGCTATGGGAGATTACAAACGGAATGCACAAACCATCATTTGCATCCCTAACGGTACTCCATTATTTTGCAGGGACCAGTCATCCCCCGATCAAAATAAGATCGCCGATCTTGGATGTGCATTTGCATCCGCGATTCGGTCTAACCTGGAACCTTGTAGCTGACTTTGGCATATTGGGATAAACTATCTTAGCAGTCGTTACCCATGGTACCGCTGATGTGCTACCACGATCGGACCGTCACCATCTACCCAGGTATTCCATTTTTTAACCCTCTCGCCTTCTCTTTCATTGTTGTACTAGTAGTATACTTTGTAGTACTAGTAGGAGTACTTTTTACCTTGGAGGACGCGTATAGCTAGCTAGGCCCTTGAAGACTTGAACCCACTAGCTGCCACCATTTTTGTTTTTCCATGTCTTACTATCTCATCCATGTAGCCAAGAGTGGCTATATATAATAAGCCGGTTATTTTACTTCCTCTATACCGGAGTAGTACTATTTGCTGCACAGTATTACTGACCGCCACATTTGAGCACAACATTATTATGCATGGACCTTGACTATGTACGTCACCATGTGTCCAGATCTGGGATGCCGCGTGTACCAGATGAACGGCGCCGAGTTCGACCCCCGTGATGCTACGTGGGTGCCGAGGAACACTCTTGGAGAGTACTCGCTTTTCATCGGGGACAGCTACCCCATTGTGAAGCGGATGCCACCTTCCGTGCATGACACGGAAGGCCTGCCATTCATGAAGCATGGTTGTGTCTTCAGTGCGCACCGCCGGATGAACGACATGCTGGGACACGCTATCCCTGATTTATGCCGCTTCAGCTTGGATGAGTCTCCATCGTGTGGAACCGGACTAGAAAGCTGCGACAATGATTCCCGTTGCCCACCGCTATGGATCGTGCCATCCATGAAGAACACCTGGGACTAGAACCTGGAGGAGGACATGTAGCCCATCTATAACGTGTAAGTGGAGTACGGTAATTGTGAACGGTAGCGCTGTGAATATATGTAGACTAGTCGTGCACAAATTTATCACATGAGTTGGAGATGAACTTGTGTGGCATACTGGCATTTGTCCTTTAGAATTTATTACTAGTAAATGTGTTATGTGTACATGCAACTTGTGTGGTTGTTGCACGGGCTCCAACACGCTCTTTGAGAAAAAAGGTGGCACAACTTTGGATATACGTGACGTGGTAGCATCATACAGTAGCATAGTTCGCTATAGTTGTACTAGTACACTCCTACTAGGACGACAACTCCTATAAAACCTTGCGCTTGGCTCTTTGTCTCTTCGGGAGGTTCAACAGTTCGTACTCGTGTGAACCTTGCACTTGGCTCTTCGCCTCTTCGGAAGGTCCAACAATGATGATACTACAGTACAATATGCTTCTGGCAATCTGACACCGATTGAACTGTTGCACGTCCACCGCGAAGGCGAGGGAGAGGGAGAGGGAGAGGGTGCTATAGTCAAAACCCTCTCCTTGACCTGCAAACCACCGCGCGCGTGGGCGAGGGAGAGGCGTAGTAAGCAAGCTTCTCCTCGTTCGGCGAGTTGACGGGACACATCAAAGCAGTACTAGTACTAGCAGTAGTATTCCATATTGCATCCTTTCCGATTAATATGGCTTAATTTGAAACGAGAAATATACACTGGCGGTCAACATATGTAACAGTACGCTCTTTACGGTCACTATACAGTATATAGTTTTGCGGCGATTATGCGATCACTAGCTCATCGTAGAGCACCGTATTGCACCCTACTGACCGGCACATAGTCGACGTGGCACTTTGTTGACTGGTTAAATTGTCACCTGGTTTCTGGGTCCCACCTATCAGTTGGCAGAGCAAAGAAATCAGTTAAACAAAACTTTGCGCAGGCGCGACACGAGTCCAACCCTTGCGCGCGAACCGCCCTGGCTGTGTATGTGAGTGCATGCACGTGTCCTCCCTCGGTCTTCCAACAAAGAGTGTACTACATGATGTACATCTACACTTCCAATGTGTTTAGCCTTTAATCTAAATCGATATTGATTGACTAATGCACCAACTTGTGCTGTAGGTATAGGCTACATGTCTATCCTTAATTACAGCATGCAACGGCCTTCATTTAATCTTCTTATCTCAATGGTCGCATGCACACATAAGTCTGCTACTTTTGGGCGTTAATTATGCCCTGGTCAATGTGTAAACCTCTAAATGTACAGTCTTTCACGGACGTAGGGAGTAGGTTGAGCACTTGAGCGTGAGCGTGTGTGTTGCGTCGTGTGTTGTGTGCCGCATGGGTGCGTGAGTGTTGCGTGCGTCCATGTGTACGTGTGAGTGTTGCATGTTGCATGCATGCATGGGGCTTACTCCCTCCCATTGACATGTCCATTTGGCTATAGATTTCAACAAGTGACTAGGTACGGAGCAAAATGAGTGAAGTGAGCGTAGAGGCATAGGGATACTGTAGAAAGGAAGTCCTCGCGATCCATTTATTCCCCATCTCGGTCAGAGAGAACTATTCAACTAGTCTTCGCAGTGAAGTGACAATACACACTACAGCAGATGGGACACGTAATTAATAAGCTGAACCAGCGTGTTGGTGTTACTAAATCAGTCAGTTATGTTTGGTAGTCTCAAGTCATTGAAAGCATGCACATCCCACATATCTTATTGGTTGATATGCCACAAAACAAAAAACGAGAAGGGAGTTAATGTACGGTGCCTAAGTGTTTTGGGATTATTTGGTTTTCGTAAGGTGACTTACACACCTAGACGGAGGGAGTAGTAGAATTGAGATTGAATGCACTTTCTTCCCCGTCTTCCACTCTTCTTCCTCCTCTCTTCTTCTTCCTCCTCTCTTCCCCATCGTCGGCCGCACACCATTTACCCCCGCTCACTGCTCACCCGCCCGTGCCATTTTCCTTGGTAGCTCGCGCGTACCATATCCCCCCCCGCTCACTGCTCGGCCACACGAGGAGAAGCTTCTTTGCTCGCCCGCCCAAATCCACTTCCCCGCCGGCTCGCAGGCACCGAAAACCCCAATGGCAGAACCGACTGACACGCAGAGCCGCGATTGGAATTCCCTCCCCGATGTTCTCTTGGAGCAGATCTGTAGTCGTATGGACCTACTCAGCACCGTCCGTCTGGCCGCATGCTCGGTGTCTTTGTACCGTCTACTCGTCTGCAACCGGCCGGCTCTTTTCAAGACACCCTGCTTGCTGGTGCCCGATCCTCGCAGGTGGCCCAGACACCGACTTGACGATCCTACGGAGGTTGCCGTGGTGCCCCTCGACATGCTACCACTACCCGTCCACCTGTCCTTCATGCGCGGCCACTACTGGGCGGGCATGAAGGCCAACTGGATCGTCCTCATCCACCACACCGGTAGTCCGTGGCGTCTCGTGGATATCTACACCCAGCGAGAGATCACCCTTCCATCGTTGGATACCGCCGCCATCGAGCCTCGCGGCCCGCCGGACACTCCTGCCTACTACGCACGAGACGCGTCAAGCTTTTGGCTCGACCTCTGTTTGCAGAAAGTTGTAATCTGCGAAGTGCCCACACCATCAGAAGACTACATGGATTACAAGCTCATTGCCTTGTTCAACAAGGGATTAGTCTATCTGGAATCCGGTCGCCATACATGGTTATGGCTCATCATCAATCCTGTTGAGGAAACATTTCTGTCTGATGCTATAGTGCACGATGGCATCGTTTACGCGGTCGACGCACAGATTGGCTACCTATATTGGTGGAATCTATCGTCGTGTAATTGTTCTATCTCATCTCATCTTTACCTTATGAATACGACTGCCTGTTCATTTGTTACAAATTTAGAATGCATAGCATGTCTATAACCACATCATTGCTATATGTTCCTCTCATTTCCTAGATTTTTATGACCACACATGTTATTGTTAGAGTTGATATGAGAACAATTGGCATCTAATGATTGTTAGAATACATATTATGAGCATAACATCATGATTGCTATATGTTACTCTCGTTTACAAGATTTTTATAACAACGCATGTTATTGCTTAGAGTTGATATGAGAACAGTAGTAGTAAGTGCTATGGTAGAATATGAGTAGGCGCTGTCATAGCTGTTTTCCTCTCATTGTTACATGATGTTTGAACCATGACATATTGCTAGAATATGAAAGCCATTGGCTTATTTTTTTAACTTGGGGTATGATTATGACCACGGCATTGCAATTCTCTGTCTATGATATGTGTCACTGTTATAATAATCTTAATTCCACACATACTCTGAACATGATTGTTTATTTTTGTCCTTTTGGTCTCCAATTTGAATTGTTGCAGCAGACGCAAATGCGCTGGCCTTCATGATTCCAGGACCTGGAATCATACCAGCCGATGGGTGGTGGTTTATCGCTCGTTCAGCTGACGGCGGTCATTTGATGCTCATTCGCACGTACCAAATTGACCAAACCATTACATCAAACCACATGCAGTACAATGCGTGGGGCGTTCGTGACATTGATGGCTATGGCTGCTTCGTGTTCGAGAAAGATCCCAGCTCCGTTGGGCCAGGCGTATTCAACTGGAGGCGGGTTTACAGCCTCGGCAACCACTCCTTGTTCCTCGGGCTCAATTATCCGATCATCCAACCAATCATCGATCATATCACCGGCGATGATTACTGTGCTATGCAACTTCCATTCGCGAGGGGGGCTGTGTTTACACATCATACCATGGGTTTCATGAATCACCATATCCAGAGATTCGTCGACACAGCTTGTTGCCAGATAATCTTCAGTGTGTGAAAGGCATCAAGCTTCCATGCGATGGATGGCTTTTGCAAACCCGACATGCGGCGATGTGGTTCATGCCAACAGCAAATATGCACAACTTGATTCGTGCTGATATCTAGACTGAGCCATGTATTCTGCTGCTGTAGCACGACCCTCTTTTGTTGGATATTATGTACTGTTGTTAGTTTGAAGCACTCCTCTGGTTTGAAGGATAGATACCTTCCTGGGATCAAGTGCATCCTAACTCACCTGCGTAGGATGTACTGATAATGATGATGGAGATGCTGTGCAGAAGCCATATATATAATCAGTTAGGCTTCAAGTGCGTACTTGTTAGTTAAACCTATGTATAAATCGTGACACTAAATACGACTAGTAAGTAGTACAGTAGCAGTACTAGTATACGTCGGTCAAATTATTCATCATGTCCACACATTGAATTGACGTGACAACACGCTGCGCGTGAGGTGACACAAGAATCCCGGCGGCGTGTTCGGGTATTCTGGACTTCAGATTTGGAGTACCACTTATCTGTCGAAATCTTTCATCATTCACTTAAAACAGTCGATTGATCATACATTGAGTACCATATAACTGGAGTTACCGATGCAAGTCGAAGAAGGATTGGCCCGTGCTGCCGGCTGGCGTCAAGTTCGATCCCACGGATCAGGAGCTGATCGAGCACCTTGAGGCCAAAGTGAGTGCTGACAGCGCGAGATTTCAGTCTCTCATCGATTTGTTCATACCAACCATCGACAGCGAGCACGGCATATGTTACACCCAACCTGAGAAACTTCCAGGTAAGACACCGATCGGCCGTCTACTTGCACAAACATATTCCTTTGTTTATAGCTCTATTTTTCTTTTTAGACGCAGACCTGGTGAAGCAATTACAATTTGACAGTTAATAAAAAGTGAAACAAGTGACTGCAACATGCCAAAGATGTTATGAAAATGCCAACTAGGTACACTAAAACCTGTATTCCACAATACTGCAGGTATCACACTGAGTGGCCTAAGGAAGCATTTCTTCCAGCGCAATTCCAGGGCGTTCAAAAGGGGCGCGTGGACGCGTCGCAAGATACAGTCGGAGTGCGGCATGCACGCGATGTGGCACAAGACCGGCAATACCTTGCCGGTGATGGTCAACGGCCGGCAGACGGGCAGCAAAAAAGGTTCTGGTGCTGCACACCAACAAGAACTTCGACCAGCAGAGGACCAACTGGGTGATGCACCAGTACCACCTCGGGGACCTGGAGCAAGAGAAGGAGCGGGAGCTGGTCCTCTGCAAGATTTTCTACCAGACGAACACTAGGGCCAGGAGTAAAAAGATTATAAGTTAGTTTGGTATTGGTAGTTGTACTACCTTGTCGTCCGCAAGTTGGTATTGTTGTTAACGATCTTTTGGTATGAACTTGCATTTGCTTCCAACCATCATGCCGAGGGTCGACGTGGATATAAAGCTGAATCATTTGTTTCGAAACGAATTTTCAGGCACCTGATTTTTATTTGATGGGTAGCATAAGCACCCGCCGTTCGAATTCCCAGTTCTCCAATTTTTTCGAAACAAGTGCATGCACTTATTATCACGATAAAAAAACAATATCCGTGCTGCATCCCAGTTATCAGTCTGTACTTGCAGAATTCTCTCGTTTATTGAGCACGTATATTGTTTTTTCAGGTCGAGCAAGTTTCAACTGGGCTGTAGATTGCCCAGGGTTGTTTTGTTTTTAACAGGCCCAGCCCATGACGACAACGGGGCACAAAGATCCAGCAGGTATCTACTGGCCTCTGGCCCGCCAGCGTTAGTTATATTTTGTCTTACAACATCCGCAGGCAGTTTTTTTACTGAATCAAACACACAGCCCAGTTCTATTTTCCTCTTGAAACGCATGTCCTACATCCGTTTTCTAATCTCTACCTATAGTTTTACTAGTTCATATACACGTATCATTATATTGAAAACACATAAAATTCCCTTTTCATATTTACATCCTTATTTTTGTTGTTTTTTCCCACCCAGCGCTGATTTTTTTACCACTGGTTTTCCCTTAAACCAACTAAATTGTCCCACGTCTTATTTGCTTACAAAAACAAAACGATTTTTTTGGCAAATCAATAAGTTCTTAAAAAATGTTTATCATTTCGGGATTACAACAGTTCGGACTCCACCGAAATATGCAAAATAAGGTTGGACTTTTTGACCGTGGTCCTGGGCAGAAAATGGGCTGTAATAAATTACTTAAGAATTAGCAAATGGGCTGCAAATTATAAAAAATAGCAAATGGGCTTTATGTTGTCTGCCACAGATTTGGAGGCTGACTTGTGGGCCTACTAAGTTCATGCGTACACAAGGTTTCTCAAAAAAGAAACTTAGTCAACAATCGACTCTACCAGCGTCAGACCGTTAGATGTCAATCTAACGGCAATCGTGCTTCTTCAGTCTCTGATCTTCCTGCCCCAGCCGCCCAAACCAGCGCCGTCGGAACCGCCTGCTCCCGCCTCCCGTGGCCGGCAGTGCTGCCGGGAAGGCCTCACGGCCCCATCATACTCGCATCCCTGGCCTGTCTATCCCTCTACTCACCCACACCTCCTGTTATTTTCCGGCGACGGCAGCCGAACCAGTCAACCCTCGTACTCTCCACCGCGTGGGCAGCCACTGTCGTGTCTTCCCCGGCTCCGTGTCGTTCCCTTCGTAGGCCTCGCCGTCGTCCACCGCCCTGGTGCTCTCGGCGCGGCGTGGTCAACGATGTCCATCCAACGGCCGTAGTGCTTCTTCAACCTCTGGTCTTCTTGCCCCAGCCGCCCAAAGCAGCGCCGGTCTTGCCGCATGCTCCTGACTCCCGTGGCCGGCTGTGCTGCCGCGGAGGCCTCACCGTCCCCATACTACTCCCACCGCTGGCCAGGCCATCCCTCCACTCACCCACTCCCCCTGTTATTCTGCGGCGACGGCAGCCTCACACCGCAGCCGAACCAGTGAACCCTCGTACTCCTCTCCGCGTGGGCATCCACTGCCGCGTCTTCCCCGGCTCCGCGTCGTCCCCTTCCTAGGCCTCGCCGTCGTCCACCGCCGTGGTGCTCTCGGCGCGGCGTGGTCAATGTGGTCAACGACCGACTTCCATCGGAAGAGTACTGTACGTGGAGAGGCTGACAGCTGGGTCCACGGCAGCCGCAAGGAAGTGCCTCCTTATTACGCGCAAAATAATTATTCCTCCACCTGACAGCAGGGACCCACCGGACGGGCCACCAGTATTTCGCGGAAAAAACATTTCCCCCCTGACTGTTGGGACCCACCAGACGGGCCATCGTATTTCGTGAAAAAAACGTTTGCCCCTGACTGCTGGGACCCACCGGACGGACCACCGTATTTCGCGAAAAAACGGTCCCCCCCCCGCTGTCAGCTCGGACCCACCGGAAGTGCCTCCTTATTACGCACAGAAAAATGAATACTCCCCCTGCTAGCTGGGACCCAACCTGGTGGGAGGCTGACTTGTGGGCCTACTAAGTTGACGAGGATGGAGGGCTTTGTCAACTTAGTCAATATGAACGATTCTAGCTCCAGTGACCGTACGATGTCCATCCAACGGCCGTAGTGCTTCTTCAACCTCTGGTCTTCTTGCTCCAGCCGCCCAAAGCTGCGCCGGTCGTGCCGCGTGCTCCTGCCTCTCGTGGCCGGCTGTGATGCCGCGGAGGCCTCACCGCCCCCTACTACTCCCACCGCTGGCCCATGCTATCCCTCTACTCACCCACACCCCCTGTTATTCTGCGGCGACGGCAGCCTCACGCCGCAGCCGAACCAGTGAACCCTCGTACTCCTCTCCGCGTGGGCATCCACTGCCGCGTCTTCCCCGGCTCCGCGTCGTCCCCTTCCTAGGCCTCGCCGTCGTCCACCGCCTTGGTGCTCTCGGCGCGGCGTGGTCAATGTGGTCAACGACCGACTTCCATCGGAAGAGTACTGTACGTGGAGAGGCTGACAGCTGGGTCCACGGCCACAGCCCAGTTTTTTTGTGATTTGCCAAGTAAGTCGCTTTGTCAGGCCTGTTGGGCTGCAAATCTTTCAAGACGAGGAGAGCTTCATTCGGCTGGCCGAGAAAATGGCCCATCAGTAATGAGAAATGGGTGTACATTTTTAAAACACATCAAACCGGCAATTAGTTTAAAATATCTTTTTTTCATTTCGAGATTTTAAATTACATTAATTTTTATGCGTGGAGAATTTGTTGGATTTTATATTGATATACATTTATTTTTAAAATCAGTTTGAATGTGAGTCGAAATTTCGGGATTAAAAACAGTTCGGACCGCACCGAAATATGCAAAATTTCGTTAATTTTTTAACCGTGGCCACAATATGGGCTGTAATGCTAACAAAAAGAATATGGGCTCCAAAAAAACCTTAAGAATTAGCAAATGGGCTATAAATTATTAGAAATAATGGCAGATGGGTTATATGCTGTTTTCCACAGATTTGAGGCTTTCCTAAAAAAAGGTTGACGCACAAGCACCGACTGTTGGATGTCCATCCAACAACCGTTGTGCTTCTTCAAACTCTGCTCTTCCTGCACCAGCCGCTCAAACAAGCGCCGGCGGGACTGCCTGCTCCCTCCTCCTCGCGGCCGGCTGTGCTGCCGCGCAGGCCTCACCGCCCGACCGTACTCCCATCGCTGTCCTAGCCATCCCTCTACTCACCCACACCTGCTGTTATTCTCCGGCGACGGCAGACGAACCAGTAAACCCTCGTACAGTCGTACTCCCCTTCGCGTGGGAAACAACTGTCGAGTCTTCCCTGCCTCCGTGTCGTTCCCTTCCTAGGCCTCGCCGTCGTCCACCGCCCTGGTGCTCTCGGCGCGGCCTGGTCAACATGGTCAACGACCAACATGCATCTGAAGTGGACTTTACGTGGAGAGGCCGACAGCTGGGTCCACGGCCGCACGCAAGGAAATGCCTCCTTATTACGCGCAAAATAATGATTCCTCCACCTGACATCAGGGACCCGTCGAAAGGGCCTCTTTATTTCGCGAAAAAAACGTTACCGCTGCTGACAGCTCGGACCCATCAGCTATATCTTCGCACGCAAGGAAGTGCCTCCTTATTACGCACAAAAAAAATGAATACTTCCCCTGTTAGCTGGGACCCAGTATAGTGGCAGGCTGACTTGTGGGCCTACTAAGTTGACGGGGACGGAGGGCTTTGTCAACTTAGTCAATATGCACGATTCTAGATCCAGTGACCATACGATGTCCATCCAACGGCCGTAGTGCTTCTTTAACCTTTGGTCTTCTTGCTCCAGCCGCCCAAACCAGCATCGGTCGTGCCTCGTGCTCCTGCCTCCCGTGGCCGGCTGCGATGCGGCGGAGGCCTCACCGCCCCCTAATACTCCCACCGCTGGCCAGGCCATCCCTATACTCACCCACACCCCTGTTATTCTGCGGTGACGGCAGCCTCACACCGCAGCGAACTAGTGAACCCTCGTACCCCTCTACGCGTGGGCATCCACTGTCGCGTCTTCCCCGGCTCCGCGTCGTCCCCTTCCTAGGCCTCACCGTCGTCCACCACCCTGGTGCTCTCGGCGCGGCGTGGTCAACGTGGTCAAGGAACGGCTTCCATCGGACGTGGACTGTACGTGGAGAGGCTTATAGCTGGGTCCACGGCCGCAGCAAGGAAGTGCCTCCTTATTACGTGCAAAATAATTATTCCTCCACCTGACAGCGGGACCCACCGGACGGGCCACCGTATTTCGCCCCCTGGCTGCTGGGACCCACCAGCTACATCTTCGCAGGCAAGGAAGTGCCTGACAGTCAGGATCCACCTGGTCGAAGCGTACGTAGCGTTGTCATTCTGGTCATGAACGTGTACGTACATACTGGTCGATGTAGAGACGCACACGTGTCGTAGTAGAGACGCGCATGTGTCGTAGTAGAGGCGTGCACGTGTCGTAGTAGAGGCGCGCACGTAGCATGTACACGTACGTACAACGGCCAGGGTGCAAGAAAGAAAATACAGCCACGTGTGTGTACATACGGGCGGGGTCTCGAACGCCTATTCGCGCATACGTACGGCCAGGGCTCGTGTACATGGCTGGGTCGAAACGGAGAAACAACGTTGTCGTCGTGTTCATGGGGAGGCAACGGAATGCGTCGTGTTCATGGGGAGACAACGGAATGCGTCGTGTTCATCGGGAGGGCTTGGACGGAACATGCGATGGAAATGAGGCCTGGCGTACCGCAGAACGGAGGAAACGGCCTTGTGTTCGACCGGCCACGTTCGAAACGGGATCCTGTTCATCGGGAGGGGTCTGGCGTACCGCAAAACGGAGGAAACGGACCTCCTACGGTCGAAACGGGGGTCCTGTTGACCGGGAGGGGTGTGGCGTACCGCAAAACGGACGAAACGGACTTGTGTTGGAGTGCTACGGTCGAAACAGGGGTCCTGTTCATCAGGAGGGGTGTGGCGTACCGCAAAACGGGACTCCACGGGATACTGTTCATCTCCACCGTCGACCTCCTCCAGCCTCCACCTGCGACTGTTCATCCACGGGCTCCTGTTCATCCAGCCTCCACCGCGCGCTACTCCACCGTCTACTGTTCAACC